>NC_073349.2:26955000-27297500 GCF_027580225.2 Misgurnus anguillicaudatus
ATTTGGATATATGTTACAATGTGATTTTCTTTTTTTGACAAAGACTTAAACAGTTACTGTTTATTAGGCTCTATAGGACATAACGAAATGTTTATTATTGTACATTAAATTTGGGATGGCACCAGGGGTTGCGAGTCAGATGTCACTGAGTAAAGTGCATACTGAGTTGTCTGTTGTTTATGTCAAGTAAACGGTGATAAACAGTTTTTGCAATGCGACCATTTTATTTATGTCCCCACCAATGCCAGAATCAAACCTACGCCCTTGATTGGACCAATATGGATGCTTTTATTATAAGCATGCAAAATTTCTTTGCCTTGTGGTTACATTCTAGACTAGGTGATCAAGGATATTCTGCATTACTGTAGGTTTGTTTTTGTTTAGCACATTGATCATCTAAAGCAGAAAATCTAGCAATTGTAAGAGAAACAACTGAAACAATGTTGATACTCAGAGGAAATTAGCTGAACTTTGAATCTCCCATGCTGAAAAGGCTCAAAATAATATTTATTTTGGCTGTAGTGGTACCTGCAGTCTGTAATGTAAAGGTACTGCACTTTTTTGGTCAAAGGGACTATGCGCCTGCAGCAGGGTTGCCAGATTTGTGCAACAAAACCAACCTAATGGCCTATTAAATCTATACCAGTGACCATAGCCCAAATACCAACACTTTATTTTCATAAATATAGAAATATTTCAGAAATATATATGTATCTCTCTCAGGGGTTTTTCTCCTCCTAGGAGTTTTCATCCCCTGGAGAGTCCACCACATTTGCTTTAACTTACTACTTTACTGTTTACGTTACATTATTACTACACTCGCTTTTCTATGCTTTCCTACATCTATTAATGTAAAGCTGCTTTAAAACAATTAACAATTGTGAAAAGCGCTATATAAATAAAATTAAATTGAATAAATAAAATCTTACCTTTTTATTGACCAATAAACAAAATCCTTCAACATTTAACAACATTTAGGAAAAGCAATCCGGTTTTAAATGGATCACCACAGACTTGGCAACACTGATCTGCAGATCTACTTTTCTAAAGAGTTTAGTTTGCACCTGAACCAGCTAAGCGAGGTCTTCATTTGTAAATTAAAAGCAGGTGATTTAGAGCAGGATTTAAATAAAACGCTACACTGTTTATCCATCTGTAGTGTTTGAGATTAAATCTGCCTTCACATCCTATTAGAATTATCGTAAATACTAGTTGCAACCTGTGCTATTACTGCGAGTTACAAATGTATAAAACATCACAGTAAGTGACATACAACATATTTAAAAGTGTTGTACAGTACAGTGCATAATATAAGTATGCACATTAGGACTCAAAAGTTGCTTTATTAAACACAATTAAAGTCAATATAGTAATATACCATCATAATTAAATCTTAGCAACATCACAGTGTGTGCAACTGTTACAGAAGGAAAAGCAATCTATTGCAATGATAAAGCAATCAAATTATTATTACATCATCGCTTATGACAACTTATGAAGCTGTGATAAAAGACAAAGCAAAGCACAAACTACAGGAATCTTCAACCGATCGCTGTGAGCAGCTCTTTCTGACTTGACAAATGAATTAGTGGCTCTAAATTATAGCACAGTATATTAAATTAACCATTTTAAAAAAAAAAAATGCTCAGGTCTTTTGTTTTCAAGCATAGAGAATAAAAGAGAGCTGAGAAGACTTGGTGTTAATTAATTCTGGTGCACAATTTCACACAATATAATACAAAATCACACTCTGAATCACAAGTTTGTCCCTGCTAACACGTCCACTTCGAGACTTCCGAATGTCTTGCGTATTCAAAGCTGTGATTTATTCATCTGTGCATGCTGTAACACGCCAGCGAGACACAAGAGTATTTAACAAATGCATGAATATACATGAGCTAAAGTGTATATCCTACTTTGGAGTAATGATCTGTATTAATTTGCAATACTAATGCAAGATTTGGGTTATTAAGCTGGGGGTTCATTATGGAACTGCAGAAGGTTTGATCGATATAAAAAATGATAGAAAAGCAAATGTCAAATGATTTTCATGCATACTTACAATGTCTGCAAAGGCATACTTACAGCAACAGTAGTCTGAAAACTTTATTACTGAAATACACGTTTACTCTAACAATAGGTCCAGTTATTTATTTATGTTTGACTTTTACATAACAAACATTATAGCAATCATACATATTTGCATACAATGCACATAAGTGCAATGCACATTACTGTAAAAACATACTTTTTGAAAAAAAAGCATAAAGCCTTCTAGACATTGGATATAGAAACAATATTGCATTTAAAAATGGAATTCGTCCATACATTACTTTAATTTCAATAAAGCTGGCTTCAGTTTGCCTGCAATGATGCTTTGTCTTTTTTGTTTTAAGTGGGATTTCCCAAATTGATATTGTTTTGTTAAATGGAAAATCGATTAAAATCATAGAATCCATTTTTTTTATTTATATGTTACCTGGGAATCAAGTCCACAACATTTTGCACTGCTAGCCCAATGCTGTACACACTGAGCTAGAAACATTTTTATGAGAAAGCTAATGCTGGTATAAGTCGACATCAAACATCAAAGTTTAAATTGATGTATTGTATGAGACTTGAGAGCCATTTTTAGTCATTATGCTGCTTCCCGCAATCCTGAAAAGTTTGTAATAAAGTTTTGACATTGCGTTATATGACAACAATGTGACATTCGGAATGATTTATTGACGGCTTCAAAAAACACTGATGAATAAAAGATGAAATGGCTTTTTTGGCTACAGATCCACTTATGATCCTTAAAATAGATCCATCTAATTGATTAAAGAAGTTGTGTGCCAGCTGCTTTGGGCAACTTTATGTTCTTGGCTATAATTACTCTGGCAGATGATTTTTATGAATTAAAAGTGACACTATGTCCTTCTGAGTTTGAATGTTTTGTGTCTTAAGTCTTAAGGTTTTGATACACACAGTACAGCTGATTCATACAATGCACTTGCATTTGATTAAGCCCAAATTTGTGAAAAAATCTGATCAATTTTAAAACAATCCAGCATTAATGGGTTGGACCCGATCAGGTACTATCAAAATTCACTTTCTCTCCCTGCATTAGTTTAACATTTTTAAAAACTGTACATTTCAGACATAAATATGAAATTATATTTTCCTTTTACATAACAAACATTGTAACAGGTCATAATAAAATGTGCATACAATGCACATAAGATGCACAAACGGAACAATGCATGTTACTCTAAAAAACAAAATGTTCAGAACAGACCCATAAAACCTTTGTTTAGACATTGGATATACAAAAAAGTTATCAACCACATCTTTACTGTTATTGCATTTGAAAATGAATTTTTTCCATACATTAGACTTTTTTTTGTTTTAAGTGGATCAGCTCGAAAGATAATGACATCTTCAGGACAATAGGTCTTTTGCAATGTCCACTGGACAACGAAACCAGTCTTAAAGGGAACATTTCAAAAGTATTTTTTAAGATGTAGTAAAATAAATCTTTGGTGTCCCCAGAGTACATGTATGTGAAGTTTTTGCCCAAAAAAAAAACATATAGATAATTTATTATAGCATGTTAAAATCGCCACTTTATAGGTTTGAGCAAAAATGTGTCGTTTTTGGGTGTGTTCTTTTAAATGCATATGAGCTGATGAAATGCAAACACTGATCACCATAATGGTGATTTGTTAAAATTGAAACTAAATTGTGTTGTCAATAATTTTCTCTTTCTCTCCATCTTTGCACTAAATGGCAGTGCCGTGGTTGAATAGTGCAGATTAAGGGGCGGTATTATTATAATAAGATCCCCTTCTGACATCACAAAAGGGAGCCAAATTTCAATGACCTATTTTTTCACATGCTTACCGAGAATGGTTTACCAGGGTTGATCTTTCTCACATTTTCTAGGTTGATAGAAGCACTGGGGACCCAATTATAGCACTTGGAAAAGTCAGATTTTCATGAAATGTCACCCTTTAAGTAGCACAGGTAGCATAAACCAAAAATATATTATATGGGTCAAATTTATTGATTTGTTCTGTTATGCCAAATATTGTCTCAGTGTCTCAGTCCTATCCTAACAAACCATTCATCAATGAAAGCTTATTTATTCAGCTTTCAGATGATGTATAAATTCCAATTTCGAAACAATAACCCTTTTGACTGATTTTGTGGTACAAGGTCACAAATCATCTGGTCAAATCTGGTATTTTTCATATAGAAATATATAATGTATACTTAAAGGTTGTATGTGCAAACATACCGGTATACATATATTTCAATATTTGTTCACATTGTTCGAAAAAGGATGTCATTGGGGTGGTACACCTTTGCACCTAAAGAGTTCATATTAGTACCTCAAAGGTGCATATTAGTATCAAATGTTTACATATCTGTATCTAAATATCTGACCATTTTGTGACAGTGTAAGAATTGCATATTATAGCCTCATGATATTGTTTATATTGGAGGCTGTAAAACTCATTACAGAGACTATGAGATCATTTCGATCTTGTTTGAGAAAAGGCTCGGATATAACCCTCCCGCTACCCATCAGCTCCACGTCCGACATCATTTCATCATTCTTTGACTCTATCGATCTGACCGTCGCTCTCGGCGCTCTCATCCCTCTCTCTCATCACACATACGTCTCAGGATAAATGCAGGTGCCATGCGTCGCAGTGCTGCTGCATACAGAGCGGATGCATTTCACCTGTAACTCCAGAGCACCTGACCTTTTTGTTCAAGTGGCCACTGAGGGGAATAGATCTTTTTTTCCATTATAAAGGTGGACAGTTTATCTGACCTTGAAATTGATCTTGGGTATAAAAGTATGGGATGTTCTCGAAATGCTTTGCCATGGACTGTTTCTCAAAGCCCTTTATACTTATTATTAAACACAGTCACGAATTTATAGCTGAACTTGTTGTAGTCATACAACTACATTAATTGAGCGATCCGAGCCATATCCAGAAAACTGGATCATGTGATCAGATCTGGTAATTCTAATATAGAATAGGGCTGGGCAAAGATTAATCGCGATTAATCGCATTCAAATCAATAATATTAATATCAATAAATATATATACACATGCAAATGTTTCTTAAATACATACATGAATGTGTATGTATTTATATATACATAATAATTGCACAGCACACACTTGTATATTATGCTAAAAATCACTTTTATTTTGTATGCGATTAATCGCGATTAATATTTGCCCAGCACTATATTTTTTATATCATTTTTTGTCACCCTGGCATCATTGCAATGCACAAAAAAGTGTCATGTCAAATAAATTATTTAAAAATATAGTATTAATATTAGAGAGGATTATTTTAGTTTTAAGTGAAGTAGAAAGCTATGGTTAATAACCACAAAACATTTAATGCTATACTGTGGGCATGCATCGCTTGGGTGTCCATCTGTTAATCTTCCTCATGAACTAATTTTCAAGCCCAGACTTTAAAGATAATGATTGCTGCCTCCATCTGCTGTTATATCAGATGTGTGATGTGTATCAGATGCATATCGTTCCGTGTTGACTGCAAATTGCCACAAAACCAAGTGTGTAGGCCTGTCTGATCATATAATGGTCCAAAGCAGATAGCGTAGCAATAACTGCAATGAAAAAAAAACAGCATTGTCGGCAGCCGATAGAAAATACTGGATGCCACAGCATCTTTATGGATACCGGTGAAATGCAGGAGACGTGGTTATTTCAGCTCTCAGCTGTAATGAAGCTATAAAACTGGAAATGAATCTTGGCTGCATTTTCATACAGCAGTAAAAACTGCTCAGCAGTTTTAGGCTCATGCCGTCCTTACAGCCATATGCCAGGGTTTAAACCTAATGTAACCGCATCGTCAGGGTGGACGATCATTTGGACTTGCTTCTCGGTGTCAGGACACACATTTACTTAATGCATTTGGCACTTGGCAGACGCTTTTATCTGACTTAGAGAAGGTGCATTGTGTAACTTTTAGAAGGATCTCTTGACAGAAATGCAATAATATACATAACTATATTTTCAGTGGTGCATAAAGACTTTACAATATTTACCGTATTGTACTTTAGAATGAGCCGTTTTTATCGACATATACCGCGCGTCCCCTTACATGGATGTTGCCATTTTCTCCCGCCATATTTCTACAGTAGCCCTAAATAGAAAAACTGCTCTACAGAGCGTGTTTTGTCACTACGTTGTCTCAGACGATGATGCATTTGTGCTGTGTCAGCTACCGTTGCTTCTCTATGCATTTGCAATTCACAATTTCACCGCTAGGTGCAGCTTAAAAACTGTGTGTGTTGTTCTAATGCTAAAATTGCACAATGCAACTGGATGATTGAATGGTAAAAAGAAATATGAACAAAGTGAGGATTACAAACCATATTTTAGGATCCCAGAGAAATATAAAAATATTATATTAATTATATTACTTGAACTCTTCAATTAAGAGAAAACGCTTCCCTGCCAATGACAAGTTTTTCTGGCAATCCATTATTTTCTTATAATTCAAATGACCAGAGTCAATTATTCTGCTTATACCATGGTTATCACAAACATGACACTGGTGCCTATTTTTAAGACATTTTAAAAGTTACGTGTGCGATTATCGAAAAATAATGCATAACAAAATCAGTTGTCCGGTGCAATATACGTTATTTACAGCAGTAATCTGATATTAAATCGATTTAAACTGATTAATTAATACTCCACCTCCCACGTGACATCATCAACTATGTTGTTGAACCAACATGGAAAAATGACGAATGTGTGACAAAGTTACTATGTTTTCGGGAAACAGTCTTGACAAGGTAGTTAGTTTCTCCAACTATGCATCGTACTATCTGCAGCGAGTTACGTCGTTGTTCAGAAAACGCACCCCAGGATCTCTATTAAAAGTCCTATACAAAAACGTTGTATTTTATGAAGAAACCTACTTTTTTATTTGGGTCATTTTAACCCATAAATGTGTTTTGTCCAATAGTAACCCAGCATATTTGAGAAGTGATAAAAAGAGATAAAATGAATGTAGGGTGAATTATTTTAGATTGAATGCGGAGGGTCTATTCTTTCATTTGCTATATTGTGTTTATATATTTAACCCCTTCAGACCTGATTTTTTAAGTGTATAATAAGTGTGTCTTATTTTGATTGGTTGATCAGCATTTGAACCACAAAAACATGTAAAAAAATTGGTTTGAACCATAGATATGTATAAAGGCTAGATGTGTTATGGCGGAGTATCTAACGTCATTACCTGGTGGCCATCTTACCACAGGGAGCTCGCTCACTCGTAGCATTGTGTTTAAATGATGCATGTACTTTTAAACTACCATAACTTGCTTAATTTTCTACCAATTTTCAAACGGTTTGGTTTGTTATAAACATCAAAGATGTACCTATGACAGGGCATACTTATACTAAAAAGAAAAACATTTCATGAAACCTGTTTAAGCATCCAGAATTATGCACTGGGTATGCAATGCTCTGCCAGTTGAGCTACAGGAAGTCCTGTCAAAAGCTCACAGTAAATAAAGGTCTCCATCACTCTGTGAGGAGGAGTCTTGATTAAAGTGCTCTTGTTTCTAGAGTTCCTCTGAGAAATAGGCTCCATAAATCTGTCTGTGTCCGTCCTCGACCGGAACTGAGTGGGTGAACAGCCAAAACGGGACATCGCTTTGAAATAAATAAGGTGTCATCTCAGGGCACTGCAGAAATGACCTGGCTAAAGACTTCACTATTCTTCACCCCACATTCTGCAGTATTTTCATACATTATAACAGTCAGCATGTTAATGGCCCATTCGTGATGTCTCCATCTGTAGATGTAGTGCACTTTAAAGTGAGACATTGAAAAACAGGTCATTGTCATTACCTTCTGCCTACTCATTGAAATTTGCAGTACAGTAAATTACTGCTGACGCATTAGCTGTGAAGCAGGCTACCGTACAGTACATCTGGTCAGTTTAATATTTGCTGAGTTATATTTTCTTCACAGTAAACAGTGCTTTCATCAATATTTAATTTGGCAATCAGTTCTGTAACATCTGTGACTATAAACTTTATGCGATCGTGTAATACAGTTTTTTATTACTTTATCGTTGATCCCAGAGGTCGGTTTATAATGTTAGTCAAGTACAGCAGGGGTAGTCAACTGGCGGCCAGCGGGACAATCGCGTCCCTCCAAATTATCATTATCCAGCGCACCGGTCATCTTTGTCTGATTTAAAATTAGCGTTGTTACTTTAAAGCCGGCTTTTTACTGTATATGACAAATGATGGCCGATAAACCGAAGGAGAGTCAGAAAGAGGTGCGTGGGTTGCCAACCATCTGCGGGTGCATAATCTATATCCAAATTGAGCTTTGGATGCATTCAGTGCTTTAAGTGGGCCGGAACGCCCCGGTACTCAGTACCGCCACTTCTAGAAATAGCTCTTGAGCGTACCACCACCTCTACGTGCGCCCAGAACGTGCTTTTAGCGTACCGGAACGCTCATCTGTTTAAAAATCAGAGGTTTAATTTAATCATTTGGCTGCGCTGCCGCTTTTCAGAGCGCCCTTAATGTACGCGTCCTAATTCGTTCCACCGAGAGCAGAGACTACATTACCCATACACCCTTGCGATTACAAGTTAAAAGCGCATGCGTCCTTCAGTCAGTGTCAACGTGCTCTGGAGAGGTGTGTGTTTGTGTGTGAAACGCGCAACCATAGCTGCTCGGTTAAAATGAAAATACAATGAACACGTAATATGCCCTCCTTGTTTTAGACTCTGTGTAGTAAAAGAACAAGGTCAGAATCAGAGGACTCGCTGACATCCCACCACCAAGCCAGAATGATAGCTGCAGGTCAGACGCAAGCCTTGTAGGTACGTGATAATCTCCGCTGTCGCGGCTTTCAGTTTCGTTCCCCTTGACGCAACTTCGGATTTCCTCAGGCGATGTGCAGAAAACACTCTTGAAATTGTAATATCCATTTAGTTTAATTGCTAAACTAAAAGTAAACGAAATTTCAATGAATTTGAACGACGTGCACAGTAGTTTTACCACCCGCAAAATGGAAAACAATGGGACAAAATAAACGACTTTAATTAGAGTTTCAAATGGCCAGTATTTTGTTATTCTTGACCCCATAAACATGGTCTTGGTGTCATTTTAAAGTTTTTTTTTCAAGCTTTTTCTATCTGAACCACTAGTTTTAGCATTTAACCATGCTGAAAATTTTACTCACATATCTTACCTTTTGCACATTTTATTTATGTTCAAAAGCTCTTTCTACAGTAGCTCTTTCTAATGTTATTTTTTTCAAAATTCTTTTGCACATTTTATTTATGTTCAGTAGCTATTTCTAGCTCAAGCAAATCCACAAATTTATAAAAGGATTAATTCTTTTTTACAAGGTCGTCTGTTGACTGCTAAATATAAAACCCCTTCAATATAGGAGTCGAGTCAGCAAAAAAAAAAAAAAAAAAAAAATATAGTACCGGCACCTCTTTTGGGCCACTTAAAGCACTGGATGCATTAAATAAAATAAACTTGTGCCACTACACAGCATATCTTGAAAATATTAAAAAAAGAAAACGATTTTAGTCATGAGGACAAGACTGACTGTATGTTGTGAATATTTGAAATTTAACTATTTGTGAAAGTTAAATAAAAATAAAAAGTTTAAGAGCTCTGCATTACAGGTAGTGCAATACAAAAATAGGGGAGACCGGGGTTGGTTGTCACAATTTTTACTCATGCATGAATTGCTCATCTTCAAAAAATCTTTCAGCAGTAATTACTACATGAAATGAAACTTTGGAGTCTTGGCTTTAAATGTGTATACTTTTTACTTTTCGATTGTATTGTAACAGGAAGTAATTAACCATCAAAGACACTCTGACACAATGTGACAACCAACCCCATCACGGGGTTGGTTGTCACAGGGTATGGGGTTGGTTGTCCCTATAGAGGTTCAATAGGATTTCAATGATAAATTGGGATCTGAAAAGATAATGTGTAACTTTTAAGTTTTTTAAGATAGAAACTCCAAATAAGTTTTAATATGAATCCACCCCTATGATAGTTGTTATTAATGCCTCTTATGTTTAAACAACGGGATTAAAGTGGGTGATCAGTTACTTGAATAGGCTTTATGCCCAGCTGCACTACGAACTTCAGCCAGCTCCTTGTTTCCTGTCTGCCATTATTGGACAAACTGATTAATCCAGGTGTGTCTGATTATTGTTGTTGTGACTACTGAGGTCAGGCACACCTGGATTAATCAGTTTGTCCAATAATGGAAGACAGGAAACAAGAAGCTGGCTGAAGTTCAGGAAGTAGTGCAGCTGGGCATAAAGCCTATTGTCTACTGTGTTGAGAAATAAAAGGAAATAATTTTTTGTGTTAAAACCTCTTTATTTGATGCTTTATTTATTTATAACAGCAAACAAAAACAAACAAACAGTCTTAAAAGGCCTACATGTCCAATATTCTTATGAGACAACCAACCCCGCAAGCTATGTGACAACCATCCCCAAATGACTTCTTGACAAACATGCTAAGCTAGCTGCCACACGGCTTTAACTTGATAGCTAAAAGATGACTCAAAATAAAGCTACTACTTTTAGCTTTTTAATGAGTGTTTTGTTTTTGAATGACTAATATCATACAAGATCTCAACACAAAAACAACACCAACATGAAAATTTACTCTGACACATAAAAATAAAAAATTGTCTCCTAACTTCAATGTTTTGTGTCTGCTCAGCAAAATTTCAAGTGCAAATGAGTAAGCTATTAAAGGCTAACAAATTGATATCAAAATGTACCACATCGCCATGTAGTATGTCTGGAATAAGCAGTGTGACAACCAACCCGTGAGACAACCAGCCCCGGTCTCCCCTATGTGTTGATTATTTACACTTGCACTTTTTTGTGTTCATAGTTGAACCATTAACATTTGGCTCTTGCAAAGTTAGATTGCAATAGTTTTAAAAATATTAAAAAAGAAAATATGCGTTTTCAGTAATGAAAAGGCAAAAAATATATACACTATTATTATAGAGATTATATCTCACAAGTCATATTATTATTATTATTATTTAGGTTATAACTTATGTTGTTTTTGTTACTTTTTGTTTTGGGTCATATATTAAAAAACATGCATTTAAAAAAATGATACAAAAGGTAAAAAAATAGGGATAAAAATTTGGCCTGCATCATTTTTTTTTTTTTAAATCTGTCCCTCGAAGGACAGTAGTTGAAGACCCCCTTTTTATAGCTCTGTAGGAAAATACAATACAGATATTAAATACATTGTAAGCTGCTTTAGATAAAGGCATCAGAAAAATGCACAGTACAGTGAATATATACATATATATATATATAGTTCTCATAGTATATCAAGTTTTATAGTTAACTAATAATTCCCTAACAAAACATCGGTGGCAGTATGGCGGTATTATAATCATCATAACGTTTAAATGCATGTTAGAGGTTTCATAGATAAATGTGGCCAGCCTGTGCAACGGCGGCATTCAACTGTTAGTGCCATCGTGACATCGTTCATTTGGAGCAAAGTCTTTGTTTTACTCTGTTTTAACCAGTGCATTTCATTAGTTAATGCATCTGAATTTACCTGGTATGAAAGAAAGCTTTCCTGCACAAATCACAAGCTATTTCCTTTTAAACCACAGCCGTATACCCACGAGGAGCTCTTTTGTGATGTAGCCGTGGGAGTAGCAATAATAAAACAAAAAAGCTATTTGGCCCACTCGTTTCTTTCTTTTGAGAGTGCTTTTTAAAGCACGCACCATTATTTACAATAGCTTTGCTCATGCCAGAGGGTTTCAGTGGTAGAAAGAAGATATAAAGTTGAACATAGTGTGCCAATGCCAAATGAAGTGTCTTGAGGAGTCATGTTTCTCATGTTTAATGCAGTGTTATACCCAAATCTAACATCAGGTGATTTTCTTCTCATGCTGACATAATCATGACAGGAGAGACATAAGGGTACAAGGTTGTTTTGTATTGCTGCTTAAAAGTACAGCATGTTCTGTATGGGCATGTGTTTTCATACAGAGAGATGCCAGATGACCTTTTAATAGATATAGATGTGAATTAAATGCCCTCTTGTGGTTTGTTTATATATATATATATATATATATATATATATATATATATATATATATATATATATATATATATATATATATATATATAAATGCCATAAACATGCTATACAGCATATTTTAATGATCATTGATTTTCGTTGGAAACATTGGATGTTTTACCTATAAAGAAACCTACATACATCTCATTTGAGCTTTTGATTTGATCAGTAAATGCATTCTTTGGGAAGGATTTTTGTTTAGTTAAACCACACTTATATAAATAAACTTTATTGTAAATAAGTGATGCGTAATAAGTGCTAATCTTGTTAAGTCATGCCGTAAGGAATACTTTTTCTGCGTCCAGCCTCCACTAATTTTAATAGAGGATATTATTTAAACAGACCTATTTATTCATTAAACATTTAAGCAAAGATTTTATAAACTCACAGTGTACACAGTCTTCAGGCTTACAGAATTATTTGTAAAAAAAATCCATGTCTATGAATCCATGCTCATATTGAATTTTGTTACAGAATGGAGATAAAAATTAGGATGTAGTGTTTTTGGTAGTTTTGCATTATGATACGAGTGTATATTAGCATGATTTTATGTATTTCTCTGTGGTATTTGGGATCGGTTGGACTTGGAAGTGCTACATGACATCACACTTAACCAGCGGATTCTCATGAGTTATTTTTCACTAACATTCAACCAGAATGTGTCCAAATCATATATAGACCATTTCATCAGACGCACGTGCGGTGAAGCGATAAGCGTCTGGTCCGAACTGTACTTCCGGTTTCTGTTTGTTTAATGGTCTGACTAGTTGCTGAAACTGAACTTTTAAACAAATACCTCGTCGAAAATAACAAATGTTTTGCGTTCCTTTGTAATCTACGTGTTGTTTATTTTGCTTGATATATGAATAAACTACTTTACAAGGACTTATTTATTTATTCTTCGCGGAGTTTACCGAAAGTTACGCGATGACCACGAAAGCCGCTTGTTTATGTTGTTACTGCTGAAACCGTCTATAAACGTGGTGTTCTTGACGTCATATATAGGTTTGTGAAGAGATTTTTTGAAACAAAAACATTGCATCACTGCGCATCACTTGCGGAAAACTGAAATGGGTAAAGAGTTGGGATGGGGGTGAAGATAGTGACAGAGCAGTTGCAGTTCACCTGTCACTCAAGTGGCCACACCCTTAATTATGCAGAACTTAATTAAGGCTATATCATTTGAACAAATAAGTTACAAAAAATTCATTTACAGTTGTCATGAAGAGCAAAATTAGCAATATAGTCCAAAAACTATTTTGTTTTTGTTTTTGGTCCATATAAACATATTTATTTCTGCTGTAAAGTTGGGCATTTTAACATGGTGGTCCATGGCCCGTAGACGAATCGCAGTTTAAGTAACTTCTGTATTGGCTTCATCAGAGAGATCGGAAGGTTGCCCCTTGGTCCAAATGCATATTTAAAAAAAAGTTCAGCTGTAGGGCTTAACAAATTTAGAGTACCTGTCTATTTCTCTCGAAAATCGTCCATAATGCAGACTCTTTACTTTTCAGAGAGTTCTCAACGCTACATCATTTTAAACAGTGACGAATGTCAACTAAAAGTCCCAATTTTATACCCAAATTTGAGTCGGCACGTTCAACTTCTCTCACAAGTCAGAAATGAATGAAGCATAACATTTTGAATTACTTAGTTAAACTTAAAAATTATTTTTCTATTAAGGAGTGCAGGTAAACTGTAATTGGGCATCTGAATAAAATAATAATAAAATGATTTACTATTTTTTAATTTACACGGCAAAAATGACTTTCTAACTTACTATTTTTGTCTTGTTTTCTGTAAAAATATAAAAACTTCTTAAATTAAGATGTATTGTCTTGTTGAGCAAAAAAAGTCTAGTTTTTCGACAAAAAAATATAAAATTTAAGCAAAAATCTGCCAATAAAATAAGAAAAAAATTCTTGAATTAAATGTTTATGAAAACTTATTTCAAGATTTTTCTTATTCCATTGGCAGATTTTTTTGCTTGTTTTAAGCACAAATTTACTTAAGGTTTATTTTTTTGTCATTTTGCTCATCAAGACAACACTGCAAAAAAAATTTAAAGAAAAAAATTCTTAGTATTTTTGTCTTGTTTTCAGTAAAAATATCTAAAAATTCTTAAATTAAGATGCTTTGTCTTGATGAGCAAAATGACCCAAGAAAATAAGTCTAGTTTTTGACCAAAAATTTCAAATTTAAGTGATTTTGTGCATAAAACAAGCAAAAAAAATCTGCCAATGGGGTAAGCAAAAAATCTTGAACATTTTTCTTAAACACTAAATTTACGATTCAAGAAAAATTTGCTTACCCCATTGGCAGATTATTATATATATATATATATATTTGCTTGTTTTATGCACAAAATCATTTAAATTTGATATTTTTGGTCTAAAAACTAGACTTATTTTGTTGGGTCATTTTGCTCACTAAGAAAAAGCATCTTAATTTAAGAAATTTTAGATATTTGTACTAAAAACTAAATAAAAATACTACATAAGAAAGTCATTTTTTGCAGTGTTTACAGTAATCTGTAACCTTCATTTCCTGAATTAGATCAGCGAAGGAAAAACAGATAAGACTGTCCTCATTTCAAACAGCACCCACTTGCATCTCAACGTTACTTTATATGTTTTGTCTGTTTCATAGCAAAGCCAAATCCCCTGAGATCTGCAGTCGTGAGACTATTGTGCTATTGTAAATCTTACAATGTGAGAATCTGCGCAAACAATAACGCCGGTTCTCCCCTTGAGAATCTCCTCGTATGAGAGTGTGTCTCAATATGTCACACGATAGGCCTTCAAAGTCTTTTCTGACGTGTTCAAGCTATGGATCGCACAATAGCGATGTGTTTTTATGCAATCTGTAAATGCTGGAGAGACTCCAGTATCCATCGTTCGATGAAGGACACTCCCTGAAGCTGAAGGACATTTACTTGGTGCAATTTGAGAAATAGGGCATTCAGTATTCATGTTGTGTCGATAAGGCCTCAACTGACCGTTTGGGTGTGGCGTTATCTGTCCAGATTTCATCCACTTCTTTGTGAAACCATTTTCACACCTGCCTTAATCCATCTACTGGAGACATAAACAACACCACATGAAGACAAAAGATAGGGAAGCGTTTGTACACTGGGTGCACATGTTTGCATGTCTGTAGAAAATACACGTGCCCAGCATGCTTTAATAAGAACACTGCAAAAAATGGCTTTCTTACTCAGTATTTTTGTCTTGTTTTTAGTAAAAATATCTAAAAATTCTTAAATTAAGATGTATTTTCTTGATGAGCAAAATGACCTAGGAAAATAACAGTGGTGCCTGGTGACTTCTTTTTTTGAGGGCGCTCGATGTGAAGTTTGTCACAACATGTATGTAGCCCGTCATGTGTGTGGTTCTTTTTTCAAAATATGTGTTCTGCGCGCCGAGTGATCCTGTGTGCATCACGTCTTGTCAAAATAAGGGCCTGCTGCAGACGCGTCTAAAGGGTTTATTATAAACAGACGCTCGCGTTTGCCAGATACTCATGTAACATAAACTCATGCGTAATCAGAGTTTACTGTTAACAAATCTGCCAAAGGGGTAAGCAATTTTTTTTTCTTTTTTTTTTCTTGAATTTAGTGTATAAGAAAAATGACAGACAGTCTTTTTTTTTCAGTGAAAATAACTTACTGTACCGGCTTGTTTAAGGGACAAGCCACTACTTTTAAAAGGTTTGTTCACCAAAAACTATAATTCATAATTTACTCACCTTTAGACTAGGGGTGCCCAAACTTTTTCCTACCAAGGGCCAAAAATCAAACCTGACTGAGGGCCCTGGGCTGAAAGTAAATGTTGCTGTGTTATATTAAAATTAAACTTGCCCTGATTCTCCTAATTTATCATTTTCTAATACTTAAAAAATAAATAAGCAAACTCTGTTTATGCATAACTAATGCAGATTCATTTTCAAAGGTATCTATGTGCCACTGCCTTGACCTCTCCATTATTAGCCTATACTACCTGAGTTTCGTGATGCATGCTATACACCTTCAAGTATGCATGTACATTAAAAAATTTATTTACTTTAATTCCTTGCATTTAATTTCAACTTATATTTTTGTAATGTGCAAATAAAACAAAAAAGTTACATTTTAGACGTTAAATGTTTAATTAGAAATATGAAAATATGCGTCAGTGACGTTTATCCTTTTCCTTATCTCATGTGGCATGACGGGCCAAATTAAAGGTCATTACGGGCCAACTTTGGCCCTAGTTTGGGCACCTCTGCTTTAGACTATATGAAACCATGTAGACGAGTTTCCTTTAGACAAATAGCCAGCAACTTAAAATTGACTTGATGGGTAAACAGGTGACCCAGGAGTCTTGGTCAATTTAATGGCATCGTTTATACCACATAAGCCCTTTTCAAACACAGATTAGGGAAAATTCATGGAAAATGTCTTCGGGATTTGTCCGGGAATCGTTTTCACACTGCCAATGATTTTCCGGAATCTGTATGTGTGTTCACACACATCCGTTAAGATCCCTTAAAAACATGTGACGTGACGCAACTGTGCAATTGGTTTTTAATCATCAACGAACACCACGAACCACTCGGTGAGTAGCACAGTTTTGAAAATAAATGTTAAGTGTTGTTTTAATGACATGTTTGTGCATGGCCATTGACTTCCATTCTGAAGCAGTCAAGAGACGCTTCTAAATGAGTCAAAAAGTCAAGACACGACCCATTGTCAAAATTTCAGTGTCCATCACTGTAGTTCATCAAAAACAAACCAGAAATGAGACTCAAAGTGTTAAATACCGGAATTATCCTTTAAGCAACTGAAAAAAGCACAAATGTCAGTGCAGGTCAAAACTTCTTAAAGGTGTCAATTCACTTAAGTTTGCTTATTATCCACGATTTCTCTCTCAAGAAACCACATGCATGCATTCGTGTTTTTCTATTATTTTGGCGAATAATCTCAGTTTCAGTGCGGACAGTGATGAGCTCGCTGATCTTGGCTTCTTTCCGGTTTGCAGACATTTTCCGTCATAAATGTTGATGTGCATTTAAAACCCCTATGTCAAAGAGCTGAACGGTAACTTCTTGTTGCAATGAAACATGCGTCCTCACTGCGACTAGGGGTGAGATTGATCACAAAAATGCACGGTTCGGATCACATTACACATTACATAACGGATCATGGATCCGTACGTATCACGGATCAACTGTGCTCACAACATTAACGACTAGGCATGGGCCGGTTACCGGTTTCAAGGTATACCAAGGTTTTAAACAGTCAAGGTTTCAAAACCACTAAAATGTTCTGTGATACCGTCTCCAAGGTATGAGCTGTGTTAATACAAAATTCATTAAATCATTAAATCATGTGATTGGTTTAATGTTAACATTTAAACATAACGAAAATATTATATATATATTTTTTAAAGCATATTATAATTTTAAGGCTTTATTTTTACCTGGGGTTTGAAAATAACACATTTTAGTGTTGCAATGGCAATACCGCAACACCATGAAACCGTGGTATTTTTGCTAAAGGTTATCATATGCCACAATCTTATACTGGCCCAGGCCTAACTGCGACACACCCCTTACAGCATTACTGCATTTTTTCCACACAGGACGCCTTCCGTAAATGTTACGCCAATGTTTCTAGGTCCCCTTTATGTGAGGGTTCCCAGAAACGATTACGGGACGTGTTTGCTTTCACAAAGAAGGAACAATGGCAGTTTTTTAGGACTTTTCTGATGTGACAGGATTGGCAAAGCCCGTCCTGCTCTTGGATTGGTTGGTCGTTGTGTTCATTGATCAGCCTATCACTGGGCAGGGGGATGTATAAATTTGACTGCGAAGCAGTATGGTGTTATGCGTTACGCCCCCTTTCTGCGTCATCTCGAGTCGCCGGTCAGGTATGTGTTGGTTATGTTGGTTGAGGGTTTGTAGTGTGTTGTGTCTTATTAGTATTTTCCTTGTCTAGAGTGGTTTATTTGGACACACCTTGCGACTGGAGCTTGGTTGACGTGTTCCCTCTCGATAGGTAAGTGAAACCGCTATAATGCGTTTTCGTGTAAAGACTGCATGTGTAAGTAGAAGGCGTCTGTTTGTGTATCGTTTGAAGTGAGTCTGCGGGAGACTTTAACAGTACCGACCGCTGCCTGATGTTACCCGGTGCCGTTGTGTGCTGTGAGATCTCTTTATTTGAGTGAGCCCACGGGTGCACAGAGGGCTGTGACGTGATTTGTGGGGAGATCGCACACATACGGTACGTGGTTTTAGAGTTTAACCGTGCTATAGTTCCAAATGGTAGGTTGTATGATACTGTTAATTCTATTATAGATCGTGTTGTCTCGTATCAGCGGCTCCTGTTTCCCTGTACACATTAATCCCAGATTGACAGAACGAGCCTGCAGCTTTCTGCCTTATCCTTGAATTTATCTGTGCTTCCGGATCGCTCATTCAACCGGTACGTGTTTTTAAAGCGTAATAAACATTTTGCATGTACACTGTTTAATGTGTTCTATTTTTAACTTCATTACAGACTTGTTGCGTCTATGGGCGATTAATAGTTGTGCAGTCAGGGCTTCGTGGGAAGTATCGTCCAGAGGCGCTGTTGCTTTGCCTGTAATTTAGTGTGTGTGTGTGTGTGTGTGTGATTGAAGCTTATTGAACGTGATTGTTTCTTTAGTTTTGTTGCTTTTCTTTTACTGTGATATTTGAGTGCTAAAGGTTGTTGTTTCTTTTTGTTTAATGTTTTTTTGATTTATTTTTGTATTTTATTAACTCTAATTTATTGAGTTAATTTGGTTATTGAAGAGGGATAATATCCCTCTTTTCCTTTTTGTTTTTGGTTTGTTTTGATTTAATTGATGTGCTTATATGTAAAGGGCACAGTGAGAAGTTAAAGGTGCCCCCCTCATCCTCTGTGTTGACACTCATAGTGTGTTGTGATCCTACCAGTGACTTTGTGACAAATCTTAAGTGAAATATACTATCTTATTTTTACAGGAGCTGAGTGCCGAAGGCGGGGTGGATATTGGTGGTGGTATTGCTTCATGAGTGCTGTGCTGCGTGCAGTGGTGTGCGTGTGTGTGTGTGAGTGTTTCCACACAGGTGTAGCCAAAATTGTGCGGTGCTGTGGAGGCCTATTAGTGCCCTTAATCCCTGCTGTCACGCCTCGGCTCCTGCTTTTACACCCATAGAGGTATTTGAGGATGGAGGTCACCCGTAGTACATCCTATTAAATTGATTGTGTTGTGATTTCATTGTGTGCATAATACTCTTTTTTTATATTTAATAAAATTTCATACTTATTTTACCCACGTCTTCTACCAATTCTTTAGTACAGGAACCTGTGTTGCCTAAGTGCAAGTTATTATCTCTGGCCAAGTGCCAGGGTGGCGTAGTCGCTATATATATTCTATCAGCCCTCGGTGTGTCATGTCACATTCTGGCGTAGTCGGCAGGATTGTGCTTATTTAGGCGAAGACGTGGGTATTTAGTAGTTTTTTTGTTAAGGTGAATTGTAATTGTTCTGTGTTTTTTTGTTATTGTTTTGTGTTGACTGTTTTAGGCAAAGTGACAGCGTCTGCTGGATTGCGGTGAGCAGCTTTCTCTATTTTTGCGACCCCCGTCGTGGTGGTAAGTTGTGATTTAAATAATGGAAGAAGAACTTAGGGAACTAAGAGAATTGGTTGTGCAGTTGAAGGCAGACAATGAGCGTTTGCGTCAAGAGAGTGCTCTCGCGTTGCCTGGCTCCAGCACTTCATCTTCTCATGTGCCCGATCCCGAGCCGGTTGTGCCTCCTCCAGCTGTTGCTGGTGCCAATCCGTCGGAAAGATTTGTGTTTGTACCTCGTGACCGGAAGTGTCCACGGTTCAATGGTCGGTCTGGTATTGGCATCAGCGAATGGATTGAGGAGGCACAGGCCTGTATTCGGACCCGTCATTTGTCAGTAGGCGAGCAGGCGTTCTTTCTATTTGACCATCTAGAGGGGGAGGCCCGTGACGAGATCCGATATCGTTCGGATGCTGAACGAGGGGATCCAGAAAAGATTTTTTCTGCGTTGCGCGAGGTTTTTGGCTGCTCACAGTCCCACGTAGCATTACAGGAAGCGTTTTTTCCAGACGACAGTTGGAGGGGGAGAGCCTATTGGAGTTTTCCCTTGCTCTGATGGGTCTTATGGAAAAAGTTAAACAGCGGTTTCCTGGGGCGGTTTCAAATGCTCCATTATTGCTGCGTGACCAGTTTGCGGAGCATGTTGGTGATAATGCTCTCCGGCGTGAACTCAAGCAGTTAGTTCGCCGTCAACCAAATATCACACTATTAGAAGTACGCAGTGAGGCGATACGGTGGGAACAGGAGGGTTTGCCAGGGGGTGCGCGGGCTCGTAGCCAGTCTGTCCCGTTTTCGTATGGGATTCAATATGGTGTACAGGGGAATCAGCGCTCCGTTGCTAATGAGTCTTCGTCATCCGAATTGAGCGAATTACGAGAAATGTTAAAAGCTCAACAAAATCAGTTGAATCAGCTGACTCAAAGTTTCACCCAATTTCAAGGCGCACGTTCGCGTAGTCATTCCCCACGTTATGGACCGGTGGTTTGTAGGCGGTGCCATCAACCTGGGCATTTTGCCAGGGAGTGTAATTTGTCACGGCCTGCCAATTCGGCTTCTGAGTCATCTTCTAATCCTTTGCGTTATGATCATATCCCGGCATTATTAGGGAGGGGACAACGTCATTCAAGCCAGCCGTCGGAAAACTAGTGCCCGCCGGGCTGTTGAGCCACAGCTCGGCTGGGGTAATTAGGGGCTCGATGTCTCATTTAATGTCTGGCTGCCCACAACTGGTGGTCAAGATTGGGGGAGTTGGGGTGACTTGTTTGATTGACACAGGCTCTATGGTTTCCACTATAACCGAGAGCTGCTTTTTAAGCCATTTTGAACCTTGGGGTCAGGAGCGCCTAAAACTTTGCCAATGGCTCCAACTACGGGCGGCTAATGGGCTCGCTATTCCATATCTTGGTTATCTGGAATTGGATGTTGAGTTGTGTGGTAAGATGGTGTCAGGGTGTGGGATATTGGTAGTAAAGGATCCCCCTGGTAATACGTGTGCTCAGGTCCCAGGAATACTGGGAATGAATGTGTTGAGCCGGTGTTACCAGGAGCTGTTTGGTCGACATGGCCGAGCCTTGTTTGACTCTCCACCCGTAGTGGAGGTTCCTGATTTTGTGATGCAGGCTTTGCAGCAGTGTCACAAGGATACACGTCAACCAGGACTTGGACAGGTAGGGCGAGTAAAGGTGCGAGGACGTCATCAGTGTCGTATCCCAGGTGGCACCATGAAGATTGTGGCTGCCACCTGTTCTGAGCAGTACTCTCAGGGTACAGTGTTGTTCGAGCCACTTGAGTCGGGACTCCCGGCTGGCCTTCTGGCCTCGCCTGCATTGGTGCCATCAGTTCGGGGTACAGTTTACATTCCAATTGTAAATGTAGGGGTGTTAGATGTGGTAGTCTATCCAAATACACTGTTGGGTTCCCTACATGGTGTGTTTGTGGTGAGTTTGCCTCCAGGGGTCATTGAAGTGAAGGAGACTGTTGCAATGGTAGGTGCTCAAGAGTGTGTGTTAGAACCTTCGTTGCAGCAGAGGATCGACACTATTGATTTATCAGCCCTGGAGGGTAGGGAGCAGGATAGGGTTAGGGCCCTGTTGCAGAGGTATCAGTCTGTGTTTTCAGCACACGAAAGTGATTTGGGCTGTACAGACTTGATTTCTCATGACATTCCCCTTACTGATGACGTTCCGGTTCGGCAGCGGTACAGGCGCTTGCCACCCTCAGAATATGATGTAGTGAAAACACACATTAACCAGCTTCTTGATGCTCAGGTAATTAGAGAAAGCTGTAGCCCGTATGCATCCCCAATCGTCCTTGTAAAAAAGAAAGACGGTAGTCTACGCATGTGCGTAGACTACCGTCAGTTGAATTCGAAGACCAGGAAGGATGCGTTTCCACTGCCTCGCATCGAGGAAACGTTAGATGCATTGACCGGGGCACGCTGGTTCTCCACCTTGGATTTGGCCAGCGGGTACAACCAAGTTCCAGTCACTGAGGGGGATAAGTCCAAAACAGCCTTCTGTACTCCATTTGGATTATTTGAGTGGAACAGGATGCCGTTTGGGCTTTGTAATGCTCCCAGCACTTTCCAGCGTTTGATGGAAAGGTTGTTTGGGGACCAACGGCATCAGTCCTTGCTTTTATACCTGGACGACATTGTGGTTTTCTCCTCCTCAGTGACTCAACATCTGGAACGGTTGGAGTTAGTCTTGGGTCGATTGAAGCGGGAAGGGCTTAAAGCCAAGCTGGAGAAGTGTGTGTTTTTTCAGGAACAGGTAAAGTATTTGGGTCCTGTGGTCTCCTCTCAGGGAGTAGCCACGGATCCAAGTAAGGTGGAGGTAGTGGCTAGTTGGGCCTGTCCAGCAAGTGTAACAGAGCTTCGTTCTTTTTTAGGGTTTGCCAGCTATTACCGCCGCTTCGTGGAGGGGTTCGCCAAGTTGGCAGCCCCCTTACATAAGCTGGTGGCAGAGTTTGCTGGGGGCAAGCGTAAAAAGGTAGTTGGTCAGGGGTTTGCCGATGCCTGGACTGAATCATGTCAAAAGAGTTTTGACACCTTAAGGGAGAAGCTTACCACTTCCCCTATTTTGGCATATGCAGACTTTTCTTTGCCCTTTGTTCTTGAGGTAGATGCAAGTTTTCAAGGGTTGGGTGCTGTTCTGTCTCAGGAACAGGAGGGAAAAGTTCGACCTATTGCTTTTGCCAGTCGTAGCCTGCGGCCCACTGAGCGCAATTCTGCAAATTATAGCTCTATGAAATTGGAGTTTTTGGCGCTTAAGTGGGCGATGACTGAAAAATTCAGGGAGTATTTACTAGGGCAGAAATGCATTGTTTTTACAGATAACAACCCCCTGAGCCATTTGGCGTCAGCAAAGCTGGGGGCCACAGAACAGCGTTGGGCTGCCCAGCTTGCTATTTTTGACTTTGAAATTCGGTACAGGCCTGGTAAGAGTAATGGTAATGCTGACGCCCTTTCGAGACAGTTTCCAATCGACAGTGGGGAAGTAGGGCAGTTTGTACCAGTTACTGTGCTTCCTGCATCGATACAACAAGCTGCAGGAATGGGGCATATGTATCAGGCAACTCAAGCTGCCCTGAAGGTTTTCCCGAGCTATTCTGCTGCTGATCTCAGGGCACTGCAGGAAGCTGACCCAGACATTGGGGGTGTGGGGTGTCTCTGGCGCAGTAAAAACTTTCCAGGTCCAGAGGAACGGAAAGCATTGTCTAAGAATAGTCTCATTTTGCTCCGTCAGTGGGATCGACTGGTAGAACGAGAAGGAGTTCTTTATCGTCGGGTATTCCGTCCCGATGGGAGAGAGGAAATCCTTCAAGTTCTTTTGCCGTCTGTGTTAAGAGCTGAGGTCTTAAGGGGGTTACACCAGGAGCATGGACACCAGGGCATTGAACGCACGACCGAGCTGGCCCGGCAGCGTTGCTACTGGCCTGGTATGTCCGGTGAGGTGGCCAGATGGTGTAAAGAATGCGAACGTTGTCAGTCCGCCAAGGGTGTGCAGCCAGTGGCCTCTAGTTTTATGGGGCACTTGTTGGCCTCTAGGCCAAATGAGATCTTGGCTGTGGATTTTACCGTGTTGGAGCCGACCAGTTCAGGTTTGGAGAATGTCTTGGTGATCACAGATGTGTTCACCAAATATACCCTGGCGGTTCCTACACGGGATCAACGAGCAGAGACAGTAGCCCAAGTGTTAGTGGTGGAGTGGTTCTGTAAGTTTGGGGTCCCCGGTCGTATACACTCTGACCAGGGCCGCAATTTCGAATCCTTACTAATACAGCAGCTTTGTGGTTTGTATGGGGTGGAGAAGTCGCGAACGACACCCTACCATCCCGCAGGGAATGGTCAGTGTGAAAGGTTTAACAGGACTCTGCATAACCTTTTACGCACCTTGCCTCCATCGAGTAAACGGGATTGGGCTGCATGTCTTCCGCAGGTCCTGTTTAGTTACAACACTACCCCCCACCAATCAACTGGTGAGTCACCATACTATTTGATGTTTGGCCAAGAGCCTCGGTTACCCGTTGACTTTCTGTTAGGTAAGGTAGAGGGGACTGCTGTGGGAAAGGTGCATGAATGGGTTGTAGAGCACCAAACTCGGTTGCAGGTTGCTTTCGAGGGGGCCCGTGAACACTTGAGAGTTCATGCGGAACGCCGCAAGGCACGGCATGACTCACAAGTACGAGATGCGCCACTGGGGGAGGGTCAACTGGTTTATCTCCGCGATTTTGGCGTGAGAGGTCGGTCAAAAATCCAAGATCTGTGGAGCCCAGTGGTGTACCAAGTTGTGAGAGCCCCTACAAAAGGAGGCTCAGTGTACTCTATTGCCCCGGTGGATGATTTGGATAAGGTAAGGCAAGTACATCGCTCCTTATTGAAAATTAGAATCCAACAAGATTCTGGCGACGTACCTGCTCAGGACCCTGTCACTGAGGCCGTATCGGCGCAGGATGAGCAGGCACCTGAGGAGTCTGAACTGGGAGATTTATGGGTTTTAGTGTCTGAGACCCCAGTGATAGAGGAGGTTAGTGCCCCAGTAGACTTGGGCTGTGTAGATCCTCCCAGTGGTGAAGTGGTGGTGGCGGCCCCACTCAACTTGAGTCAGCCGGTTGGGAATGAGCCAATTCAAAGGCCAGAGGGTTTGTATGATGAGAGAGTCCGCCGAAGTAGTCGAACTACAGCTGGTCAACATTCTACTGTCCACCACCTTCCGCGGTCAGTGGGGGTGGTGGGTGCTGAGGATGGAGCATCTAGGGCCATTTCAGTAATGTTTAGGCCCTGGGATTAAGTGATGTCCATCGTCGGGGCGACGATGCAGAAGCGGGGGGGAGATTGTGACAGGATTGGCAAAGCCCGTCCTGCTCTTGGATTGGTTGGTCGTTGTGTTCATTGATCAGCCTATCAATGGGCAGGGGGATGTATAAATTTGACTGCGAAGCAGTATGGTGTTATGCGTTACGCCCCCTTTCTGCGTCATCTCGAGTCGCCGGTCAGGTATGTGTTGGTTATGTTGGTTGAGGGTTTGTAGTGTGTTGTGTCTTATTAGTATTTTCCTTGTCTAGAGTGGTTTATTTGGACACACCTTGCGACTGGAGCTTGGTTGACGTGTTCCCTCTCGATAGGTAAGTGAAACCGCTATAATGCGTTTTCGTGTAAAGACTGCATGTGTAAGTAGAAGGCGTCTGTTTGTGTATCGTTTGAAGTGAGTCTGCGGGAGACTTTAACAGTACCGACCGCTGCCTGATGTTACCCGGTGCCGTTGTGTGCTGTGAGATCTCTTTATTTGAGTGAGCCCACGGGTGCACAGAGGGCTGTGACGTGATTTGTGGGGAGATCGCACACATACGGTACGTGGTTTTAGAGTTTAACCGTGCTATAGTTCCAAATGGTAGGTTGTATGATACTGTTAATTCTATTATAGATCGTGTTGTCTCGTATCAGCGGCTCCTGTTTCCCTGTACACATTAACCCCAGATTGACAGAACGAGCCTGCAGCTTTCTGCCTTATCCTTGAATTTATCTGTGCTTCCGGATCGCTCATTCAACCGGTACGTGTTTTTAAAGCGTAATAAACATTTTGCATGTACACTGTTTAATGTGTTCTATTTTTAACTTCATTACAGACTTGTTGCGTCTATGGGCGATTAATATTTGTGCAGTCAGGGCTTCGTGGGAAGTATCGTCCAGAGGCGCTGTTGCTTTGCCTGTAATTTAGTGTGTGTGTGTGTGTGTGTGTGTGATTGAAGCTTATTGAACGTGATTGTTTCTTTAGTTTTGTTGCTTTTCTTTTACTGTGATATTTGAGTGCTAAAGGTTGTTGTTTCTTTTTGTTTTATGTTTTTTTTTATTTATTTTTGTATTTTATTAATTCTAATTTATTGAGTTAATTTGGTTATTGAAGAGGGATAATATCCCTCTTTTCCTTTTTGTTTTTGGTTTGTTTTGATTTGATTGATGTGCTTATATGTAAAGGGCACAGTGAGAAGTTAAAGGTGCCCCCCTCATCCTCTGTGTTGACACTCATAGTGTGTTGTGATCCTACCAGTGACTTTGTGACCATTCTTAAGTGTAATATACTATCTTATTGTTACAGGAGCTGAGTGCCGAAGGCGGGGTGGATTTTGGTGGTGGTATTGCTTCATGAGTGCTGTGCTGCGTGCAGTGGTGTGCGTGTGTGTGTGTGAGTGTTTCCACACAGGTGTAGCCAAAATTGTGCGGTGCTGTGGAGGCCTATTAGTGCCCTTAATCCCTGCTGTCACGCCTCGGCTCCTGCTTTTACACCCATAGAGGTATTTGAGGATGGAGGTCACCCGTAGTACATCCTATTAAATTGATTGTGTTGTGATTTCATTGTGTGCATAATACTCTTTTTTTATATTTAATAAAATTTCATACTTATTTTACCCACGTCTTCTACCAATTCTTTAGTACAGGAACCTGTGTTGCCTAAGTGCAAGTTATTATCTCTGGCCAAGTGCCAGGGTGGCGTAGTCGCTATATATATTCTATCAGCCCTCGGTGTGTCATGTCACACTGAGATCAACGTACTGCGTGAATGGGGTTAAATTGAAAAGTTAAGAAGAGATGCTCAGCCATCAAAAGAGAGGAGGTGCAACCAAAAATCCATGCTAAATGAAAAAATGGTGCAACACTCTTTCTAAAAAAGATTGAAACTTTTATTAATAGAAAACAGTGACGTTTTGGCCACAACACTGCAAAAAAATGACTTTCTTTCTTAGTATTTTTGTCTTGTTTTCAGTAAAAATATCTAAAAAATCTTAAATTAAGAAAATGACCGAAAATAAGTCTGGCTATTAGACAAAAAATACATTTATTTACTTAAAAGTAAATGAGTGCTTACAGTTTTTTACAGACGCTAGGACACATTTCTCAATACTTAGGTCACTTTTGCAAAACTCTTCACACAGTGAGCACAACAGAAGTGCTTTGGCACAAAATGCATTCAATAACTACATCTCTCAAATTTCATGAATACTTTTCTCACTCAGACACAACAACTGCCAAAACTCTTAACATACAGGACAATTGGCACATGCTTACATTCTGTTTTCAAAACTGTTAAACTTATGTTCAAAACAATAACATAATACAAAACTGAATAAGACAGCAATTTCCTACAGTAATATTTTAATGAAATACATTTGAAACCTGAAAAATAAATGCTATAAAAACACTTGGCCAAATGGAGAAGACAAAGTCGATTAGCATTACTACTGTATCTGTATCAGTGGATGGTGTGTATACAAATTCTTGTGGTTTGGAATTACCCAGTGCAAAAAAATAAAAATAAATGACATAAAATATTGAAAAATTCTGCATCATGTCTGATTCATTCCAGTAACATATATTGCAGTGGATTATAAACAGAGAAAACATTGTATAATGCTACATGTTGTTAGTGTTTTTTAGGTCATTGTTTTGTGGGTGACAAAGTGTGTTTGTTGTTGGAAGAATGAGTTGATTTGGGACCTGAATAAAGTGTTTTAGTAGTTGTAGTGCATTTTGAATGTGAAATGAACTGCTTTGCCAAGCTGAAAATTTGTTAGGAGAACTGTGTGAAGAGTTTTGCAAAAGTGACCTAAGTATTGAGAAATGTGTCCTAGCGTAAAAAACTGTAAAACAAGTAAAAAAATCTGCCAATTGAAAAAAAATTATTTAAATAAGTTTACTTTTTTCATAAACAATTCAAGAAAAAATGTCTTGTTCCATTGGCGGATTTTTTATTTAATTTTATTTTTACTGAAAACAAGACAAAAATACTAAGTAATAAAGTCATTTTTTGCAGTGAAGGCCTTTTTCAGACATCCTATACATTTATCATACCACATACCATATTTAAAGGAATTGGATCCTCAGAAATGCAAGCCCTGTATTTGACGCAAAGATAAATGGGATTTGCACGCTGTGCAGTAGAAAATCTCTGAATGTTGAGTTATACAGGGCACACTAATCAATATAAAACAATGGCATTCTATTAGAGTACGTAAAGAAAAATGTATCCAAATTAAAGTTATACAAGTTATTTAAACATTTTTGGATCAATTATTCTTAAACATGCAACTGGTTTATTAAAAAATGAAATCTGCTTTAATTACACTCACCAACATATTCATGCTCTTCATTTAATGTTGAACAGACTATGTTTACAAGTACTATCATATCAAAATGTTTGTAGTTTGTTTTTACTGTGGGGTTGGGATATATTTTATATTCCTTGTTCACTAACATCACAGGGAAACAACAATATGGCACATTCAGAACAATTTATACAAACTACAGTATTTAAAAAAAAGGTCTACGAGGGGAGCAAATGTGCTCTTTAAAACTCTGAAAATAAAACAGTAAAACATCTGAAAAGTTCCTAATAGGTTATATTCATGTACAAGCTTAAGTTGGCATGTTTTAAGGCTGTTTCAAGTTTGATTAGAGGAGTGCTGGAATAACACTGCAGTCTACTACTTGAGGCACCTTCCATAAAAGCCAAATATAGTTTTGTCGATCCATTGTCTGAACTTGGAGACGGCGGTATAGACGCCAGGGTACTCGGGGTCACCACAGCCATTGCCCCAGGACACGATACCATAGACTCGACCCTCACACACCAGAGGTCCACCAGAATCACCCTAAAGATGTGGGAGATGAAAGGGGTTTGATGGGTTCTTTAACAAAAGTTTTCAGACACTCATTCTTCATTTCTTAATCTCACAGCAGTGGTACAATTACCACCATACGAGAGGTGAAACACATGGGGATGTCAAAATAGAAACTTTCACACATAGGGGAGAGCGGGGTAAGTTGTCACACGGGTAAGTTGTCACACTGTTAATAACTCCAACACTAGAGGCTCTATCTCAAAAATCAAATAGCCACTTTATGTGACTTCTTCTTCTATAGTGAACTTCCTGTTCACATGTGGTCAAGATCACTGTAATCTGAGGTTAGCACAATTTTCTTATTTTTCTGCTTAAAAAGTAAAAAAAAATCACTTTACATTTTATGCAATACAACTTTGTTAGGTGTGAATGTTTAAAATGATTATTTTGCACAAAATAGGGGAGACCGTAAAGTGTCTTTTGATACTTTAGCTAAAGTGATATGATGAGCTAAACTTGAGATTTAGACAACATTAGCACACAAGTAAGTATGGGGCAAGTTGTCTCAATGACTTTGGGGCAAGTCGTCACATCTGACAACTTGCCCCTGTACAAACAAACACATCGAACATGCTCAGAAAACATGATATAGAAAAGAATAAGCCTCAATCTAGCAAAAAGCTGTTTCAAAAGAAAGGGAAGCAGAAATCTGGACCTATGAAAAACAAGGCAGCTAAAAGAAGAAAAATCATGCAAGAGTCATCATCAGATGATGAAGAGTGCTTCTGCCTCGTCTGTGTAGAGCCATTTTCAAAGAGTCGTCCAAAGGAGACCTGGGTAAAATGTGTAAAATGCAACAATTGGGCCCATGATGCTTGCACCTCAGGCCAGGCAATTTATGTGTGTCAGAATTGTGATTCTGGAGATGAGTCCTATTAGTCATACAGGGCATCTGTTTTGTTCAGAGGTTAAACATGTTAAGTTAAGCAAGTTATCTGCAGCGTTCCATTCAGTTATCTGGTTTTATGTGAAAGCCATAGAACATTTGAACCAAAGTTCAAAGTAAAGTGGTCTTGCCACTTAATTGAAATGTGCATTATTTGGATTGAAATAATTGTTTTTCCAGATTCTCCAGGCACGGATGTTTATATTTCCAGTTTGGTTTGAGTTTAAAAATTAAAATCAATATTCACAATTAAGTAGTTGTGTTCTTATTTTTAGATAATCTAGTGTGACAACTTACCCTCCGATGGGGCAAATTGTCACAAGTGCACAGTCACTATTCAACAGTCTACAACTCTGTAATGAGATAAGATATAAAGATGTTATGAATACAACATATGTGCCCAAGACTTCCTTCTTTCATTTGGTATGAGATTTATACCATTTTGATGTATGGTGCTCAGTAAATGTTAGACAGTGTGAAAAGTGTGACAACATACCCCGCTCTCCCCTACTTCATTTGCTGTAAATTTTAATGGCTTTTTGTGTTTAGAAATTAAGTGTGAACAGGATGCACTGTCAAAACAGATTATCTCTAGTAGTTTCCTAGTAGTTCTAGTTGTTGACTTGTACATTTTACTTTTGTCATTTGATGCATTTGAATGTTTAAAGAGAATAAAAATATATGGAAGTGATAAATGGCCAGATTATGACTTTTAACTTAGTATTTTTGTTTTGTTTTCAGTACAATTATCTAAAACTTCTTAAATTAAGATGCATTTTCTTGGTGAGCTTAATGACATAAGAAAATAAGTCTAGTTTTTTTTTTAGAAAAAATTGCCGTGCTGGGCAAGGATTAATTGTGATTAATCGCAAACAAATAAAAGTGATTTTTGGCACAATATATGACTGTGTAATTATTATGTATATATAAATACACACACATTCATGTATGTATTTAGGAACTTTACATGTGTGTATATATACACACTGCAAAAAATGATTTTCAAGAAAAAAACGTAGTCTTGTTTTCAGTAAAAATATCTAAAAATTCTTAAATTAAGATGCTTCTTCTTGATGAGCAAAATGACCCAAGAAAATAGGTCTGGTTTTTAGACCAAAAATATCAAATTTAAGCGATTTTGTGCATAAAACAAGCAAAAAAATCTGCCAATGGGGTAAGCAAAAAATAAATAAATAAATAAATAAAAAAAATTCAAGAAAAATTCAGATTTTTTTGCTTGCTTTATGCATCTTAATTTAAGAATTTTTAGATATTTTTACTGAAAACAAGACAAAAATAATACGATTTTTTTTCTTCTAAATAATTTTTTGCAGTGTATATTTTTATATATTCTATATTATATATACATTTACAAAATGTATATATACATTTAAAAAAAATCTGAAATGAATATATGTATGTGTTTGTGGTTAAATATACATAATAAATACACACAGATATATTATGCACAAAATCACTTTAATTTCTTTTTAATCGTGATTTAATCTTTGCCCAGCACTAAAAAAATTAAGTGAATTTGTGAAGAAACAAAAAAATCTGCCAATGGGGTAAGAAAATAAATCCTGAAAAAGTGTACTTTTTTCTTAAACACTTAATTCAATTTTCTTAACCCATTGGCAGATTTTTGCATGTTTACAGCACAAATTCACTTAAATTGTATATTTTTTTGTCTAAAAACTAGACTTATTTTTTGTTATTTTGCTGATCAAGCAAATGCATCCTGATTTAATAATTTTTTGATATTTGAACTTAAAAAAATAAAAAAATACTAAGAAGGTCATTTTTGCAGTGTAACTCTTAGTCGATTGTGTTGGTCATCACGGAAATTAGATTTTGTGCCTGTATTTTTTACAACCCAATCACACAGAAATTTGTGTTATAGTGACGAAATATTTGATTAATGTAGTCGTGCTATTGACACCATTTTCTGCTGTATTTTCTGCTGGAAAAACAATGAGAAAAAATTAAAATGACTCGATAAAGAAAGTCTATAGAAATTTGTGCTATGTGTCACGAAAAAGACATTCGTGCTTCTCTAGTGTCACAAAAAAACTCTGGAAAATTTCGTCAACAGCACTAATAAATTAATACAAAAAATTGTGACTATAATAAGACTTGCCTGAGATAGGGTAGAATTTTTTTACGTGCCCCTTGTCAGGAAATCACCCACAGAAATGTGGCACTTTTTTAAAATTGCGCTTTTATGCTAATTTGCTAAGTTTATGATTTGGTTACGGTTGGTTACAATTGTTCTTGAGATTTTATCTTTGCTAAAACGTTCAAAGAAAAAATGACAGAAATATGTTAGTATATTAGGCACCAAATTTCTGATTTCTTGCTTACTTGTTGCTTACTGTAGCAAAAGATCTGCTGTTTAAATTTAATCAGACCCAGTAAATGTACAGTAATAAACATTGCAAGCAGCAACAGTAAATAATTCATGGAGTGGTAATTGACAATGACTTATAAAATATTCCAATAAACAATGAATATATGAATACTGAATGTAATAACATAGCGTTGTTTCTGACAATAAAGTGTGAGTTTGTCCCAGTGGTTGCACTTTCCTTTTGAATAATTCATATTTCTGCACACAGACACACAACGAATTGCTTTCTAATCCAGCAGCTATTATGCATTTTGAACAGTGACCCACTAATAAAAAGTTAGATTTTAGTCTTCATGTAGCTTAACATTGCATTGCGTTAGCTGCACAAAAGGTCATGGGTTTGAACCCAAGAAACACACATACTGATAAAATGTAAAGCTTGCATGCACTGTGAGTTACTTTAGATAAAAGCATCTGCAAGCAAAAGCATTCAGTCCATGCAAACTATTGCACACGCTCTAATGTGTCTAATGGTCTACATGTGCTGTAATAATTATTTGGCTCACCTTGCATGCATCTTTTCCTCCCGAGCTGTATCCTGCACAGATCATGTCATCGGTGATGAGCCCATTGAACGACTCAGTGCTGTTACACACTGAAGTGGACACTATGGGTAGCTTGACAGTACGCAGAGTTAAAGGGATTCCTCCCGTCGGGGTGGTAAAGCCCCAGCCAGACACCCTGCACACCCGACCCACTGGCACCACAGCATCCAGACGAGGCAACGGAATCAGAGACACAAAGCTGTTTAGATAAACTGGAGACTGCAACTATATCAGAAAGACAAAGAGAAACAAAAGAACAATAAACTGAAATAAAACACTAATTTGCTTTGCATGGTCCGTGTAGGGTCCATACACACTATTTTTATAAAATAGTAAAAAGGTCTTTTATCACCCCATTTTTTGTAATAAATACTCATGACACATATTTATCTATTTACTAAGTTTAAAATGTCACATCTGACCAATCAGAGCTACTTAAGTATTTGAAGGGACCATATAAAAATATAGACGATTACCGATACAGTACACTGCAAAAAAATGATTTTCAAGAAAAACTTTTTTTTGGGGTTTTTGTCTTGGTTTTTTTTTCAGTAAAAATATCTATTCTTAAATGAAGATGCTTTTTCTTGAAGTCTAGTTTTTAGACCAAAAATATCAATTTTGAGTGATTTTGTGCATAAAACAAGCAAAAAAATCTTGAAAATTTTTCTTAAACGCTAAATAAATAAAAAAAATCAAGAAAAATTTGCTTACCCCATTGGCAGATTTTTTGCTTGTTTTATGCACAAAATCACTTAAATTTGATATTCTTGGTCTAAAAACTATAGACTTATTTTCTTGGGTCGTTTTGCTCATCAAGAAAAGCATCTTAATTTAAGATTTTTTTTTTGTGATATTTTTACTGAAAACAGGACAAAAATACTAAGATTTTTTTCTTCTTGAAAATCATTTTTTGCAGTGTTTGCAATATACATTTTTGGCTCTCTATCGCCATCTCTGTTTAAAACATAAAACTGCAGGTCACTTTACACATCTTTACATGTATTGGAGAAACAACCGACAATCTGACCCGACAGCACAACGTATAAATCATTCGAGCCTGCCGTTGTGAAGATAAGGAGACTGAACACACTGCAAAAAAATGTTTTCAAGAAAAAAAATTCTTAGTACTTGTGTCTTGTTTTCAGTAAAAATATAAAAAGATTCTTAGATTAGGATGCTTTTTCTTGATGAGCAAAACGACCCCAAAAAAAATCTGCCAATGGGGTAAGCAAAAAAATCTTGAACATTTTTCTTAAACACTAAATTAAACAAAAAAATTCAAGAAAAATTAGTTTACACCATTCGCAGATTTTTTTGCTTGTTTTATGCACAAAATCACTTAAATTTGATTTTTTTGATCTAAAAACTAGACTTATTTTCTTGAGTCGTTTTGCTCATCAAGAAAAAGCTTCTTAATTTAATTTTTTTTTTGATAGTTTTACTGAAAACAAGACAAAAATTCTACACTGCAAAAAATGACTTTCTTAGTATTTTTGTCTTGTTTTCAGTAGAAATATCTAAAAATTCTTAAATTAAAATGCTTTTTCTTGATGAGCAAAATGACCCAAGAGAATAAGTCTAGTTTTAAGACAAATAATATACAATTTAAGTGAAATTGTCCATAAAACAAGCAAAATTAACTGCCAATGGGGTGAGATAAAAATAGGAAAATAAGATTTCTTTTTTCTTAAACACTTAATTCAAGTAAAATTTTCTCACCCCATTGGCAGATCATTTTGCTTGTTTTAAGCACGAATTCACTTAAATTGTATATTTTTTGTCTAAAAACTAGTATTATTTTCTTAGGTCATTTTGCTCATCTTGATCTAAGAATTTTTAGATATTTCTACTGAAAACAAGACAATAATACTAAGTAAGAAAGTCAATTTTTGCGTGTACGATTTTTTTTCTTGAAAATCATTTTTTGCAGTGTATGTTTTTTGTTTATGTATTGTTTTTGAACTCAATTTCTGATATTTGTTTATTTTTAACCAAGAAAAGTTGGGGATTGCATCTTTAAGTTTAACCCTTTCAAAAGAAGCTTGTTGATCAAACCATGTCAGTATAATCACAAGCTTTTGTAAGCGGCAGTATACCTTAATCCAGTTAATAATGTATAGCTTAGATCAAGCTTCATTGTTAAGTCCTCCTTTATGGACTGCAAGCCAAATAAATGTTCCTCTTATTCACAGTTTACACTAGTGTGCAGACTTGTGAATACAAATTTAATGTAGTAAAAAATACCCATCATGCTTTTCAATGTGGCCACATTGCTACTTACTGAAGCACACTCCAATCACGTCATCTAATAAGACTTGGCGCACAAGTCAATTTTTTATGCATGACAGGAATCAATGAACCACGGCTGTATTGACGCTTCAGTGAGTCGCTCAGTGTAACACAGTAACATTGATTCCCATTTCTCTCACCTTAATGAGCATGATGTCTGCGTTGTTGGTGTCTCTGTTGTACTCTGGATGAGGTATTAAGAGATGAGGTATGCGAAACTGTTCAGTGCCCTCGTATAAACCCACCGAATAATCTCCAGCCACGATTCTCATGTTTGCCGCCCTACAGATCAGACACAAACTCAAATTTAGATTCATTTTGTCAAACTAAATGACTCAAATAATCTCAAGACTTTTAAGGTGTATTTTTTGTAAGATGTGTTGAACGTCTTGAATACAAGTATATGCAACAAAACCCATCAATAAAAAACATGCCAAATTTTTACTGTTTTAATTCTCTGCAAAGCTTCTGGATGCAGGACACATTGTTGATTTATGTTTTATTTATTTATGAAATTAAAATATGTGCAAAATAATCTCCATCTGTAGCCTCACTGCAAAATTTTATTTCTTACTTAGTATTTTTGTCTTGTTTTCAGTAAAAATATCTAAAAATTCTTAAATCAAGATGTATTTTCTTGATGAGCAAAATTACCCAAGAAAATAAGTCTAGTTTTTAGACAAAAAAATATACAATTTAAATAAATTTGTGCTTAAACAAGCAAAAATATCTGTCAATGGGGTAAGAAAATGTTTCTTGAATTAAGTATTTAAGAAAAAAGAAAACTTATTTAAAAAAAAAAATTCTCACCCCATTGGCAGATACTTTTGCTTTTAATCACACATTTACTTAAATTGTATACTTTTTGTCTAAAATCTAGACTTATTTCTCAGGTCATTTTGCTCATCAAGAACACGCATCTTAATTTAAGAATTTTAGATATTTCTAATAAAAACAAGACAAAAATACTAAGTAAGAAAGTCATTTTTTTGCAGTGCTTACATAAGTTTGCTCTGATTGTGAATTTGATGAATGTTTGAGAGTTTTTATGTTAAGTAGTAAATCTATGTGATTTAGACATTAGCCAAATCTTTAGATATTGCATAAAAACCTGACTTGTACACTATAAAAAGTGAAAAGTTGGATTAACTTAAAAAAATTTGTAACACTTAAAATGTAAGTTTTTTCAACTTAAAATTTTACTTTATTTTCATTTTTTATTTTAGGTGAAAAATGAAATTAGAAAAAAATAAATATTTTTAAGTGTTACCAATTAAAGTAATTTTTTGATCCAACTTTTCACTTTTTAAAAGCTAACGTTCCAACACAAACTCATAGGAATTTGTCGTTATGTAAACCTGGACCACCAAACCAATTAAAATTTTACTTTATTTTTTATTTTAGGTTAAAAAAAATCTTAAGGGTTACCAGTTAAATACTTTTTCAAGGATCCAACTTTTCACTTTTTACAGTTTACAGTAAGCTAACGTTCCAACATAAACTCATAGAAGTTCGTCCATATTAGATCCTGGACCACCAAACCAGTCTTAAGTAGCATATTTGTAGCAAAAGCCAAAAATACATTGTATGGGTCAAATTTATAGATTTTTCTTTTATGGCAAAAAATCCTTAGGATATTAAAGGTCCCATTTTTCTTGTGTTTTTGAAGCCTTGATTGTGTTAACGGTGCGCAATATAACATGTGTTTCACGAGTTCAGACTTACAAATAAGTTGGATAGGTTAAATCAGTAAAAGGATTTGGCGAGCTCGGAAATGGGCCTGAACGCGGAGCCCCCCCCCTTCAGTTTAGGGAGCAACCTGGTGAGTGAGAGGAGACGGGGTGGTGGAGGGATTCTGAAGACTGCAGAGGATCTTTGGAGAGTTAAATGTGACTTATATATGGCTTGTCTTTGTGCTGATTGGGTAGATATGATGATTACTAATTGTGGACAGCTGGTGGTATACTAGAGTATGTTGATTACGGATTATAGACATCTGGAAGTACTTAACTGGTTTATTTGACGTGCTCCTCCAGAACTACGTTAATAAAACATCATTTATGTTTTGTGTGTAAAAAAATGCAGTATCATAAAATCTACTTATCTCTATACTGCTGTCTTTACTGTCCTAAAAAGAACGGGCTGATGTCTTTCTTGTTCTATGAAGTCCCTCCTTCAGAAATATGTAATGAGTTCTGCTTGTGTAGTTTGTTTAGTGTGTTGTGATTCGACAGCAGCTTAGCTTAGCAAAGCCTTTTGAGCTTAGCTGGCGACTGACGTATTCCTGTGGGCGGAGCTTAGTCAAAACTTTAATATTGACGTCATTCAACTGGGAAGAAGAGAGCTGTAGTCCAAACAACCAATCGATGTAGGCTTTGAAACGGGAAATCTATTAAAGAAAATATATCGCTTGGCATTGAACTTAAGCTTTATCATTTTGCAGGTATTATTTATGCTCTAACAGCAACATTACACACAAACTAAAGTTTGTAAAATGGGATGTGACCTTTTAAAATCTTGTTCCATAACAATATTTAGTCAATTTTATTGGGTCACATACAGTATATTATGAAATAGTTGTACATTTTTGTACGATTTGCTTTCGCCCTTGTGACGTTGGGGTTAGGGGAGGAAATCTTACCCAGAATTCAAAGCTTCTGCTTACCCTATATTGCAGTGTGCTGCAGTCAGCACCCAGTATTTGTTTATTAAGGATCCTCCACAGAAGTGCTGGCCCGTAGCGCTCTGAATGGACACCATGTACTTGATGGAATAAGGTGTGGGGACGTATCCACCAATTATTCGGCCCTGCACTACATCTTGACCTGTGAAATAAACCAAAAAAAAATTTAAGAAAAAAAGGCCTACATAATGCATGTTTAGAAACGTGTCACAGCGTGTGGAAGACACTTTAAATCTATACCTTTTTGTTTTAGAAGAAAAGAGTTGCAGAACATGAAGTCTTCAGTGGTTGCTTAATTTGTCTTGCAGTAGGTCAATACTGAACAATGCATAGTAAACTATATTGGTCTATTTTGAGACTTTCGTACTAAATGTGTCCACTGTCGACTTTAATTTCCTGCGTTGTGCGTCACGAAAAACGGGACATTGGGTTTGAGCGTGCTATAGAAGTTAGTGAGTTCAAAGTCATCTTGGGTTGCCCTTGGGCACATTGATCTCATTGTAACAATAAGATAGTTGTACCTGCTGCGGTTTATGTAATCCTATACAGTAGTATCAGCCATTGACCAGCCTTGCAAGAAAGGTACGTGCAGTGGATTGAACATATTATGTAACATTAATTGAATGATCTTAAACCTCATGAGGATTTGAAGCCGTGTGACCTGCACCAGATTGTACTATGAAACAATGTGAGGAAATCATAAACATTATAACAGACAAAACCAAATTCCCTGCACATGTGCACTGTTTAATTTTAATTTTTTACTGTATTGTGTTAAATCAACTTAAAAATTACTAAGATTTGTAACTTTGAAAAGTTTTTTAACTTAAACTTTCTTACTATAGGTAAAAAATGTATGTTAAAATGTTTAAATATTTTGCTTGTAACCAATTAAAGTAATAAAAAAATGAACTTCAAATTTCCCCTTAAAGGAATAGTCTACTCATTTTCAATATTAAACTATGTTATTACCTTAACTAAGAACTGTTGAATCATCCCTCTATCATCTGTGTGTGTGCACGTAAGCGCTGGAGCGCGCTGCGACGCTACGATAGCATTTAGCTTAGCCCCATTCATTCAATGGTACCATTTAGAGATAAAGTTAGAAGTGACCAAACACATCAACGTTTTTCCTATTTAAGACGAGTAGTTATACGAGCAAGTTTGGTGGTACAAAATAAAACATAGCACTTTTCTAAGCGGATTTAAAAGAGGAACTATATTTTATGGCGTAATAGCACTTTTGGGAGTACTTCGACTCGCCTGAAAAGTCCGCTCCCCTTCTCACTCTCATAATGGGAGAGGGAGGGTGTTACTGCGCAGAGTCGAAGTACTCCCAAAAGTGCTATTACGCCATAAAATATAGTTACTCTTTTAAATCCACTTAGAAAAGCGCTACGTTTTATTTTGTACCACCAAACTTGCTCGTATAACTACTCGTCTTAAATAGGAAAAACGTTGATGTGTTTGGTCACTTCTAACTTTATCTCTAAATGGTACAATTGAATGAATGGGGCTAAGCTAAATGCTATCGTAGCGTCGCAGCGCGCTCCAGCGCTTACGTGCACACACACAGATGATAGAGGGATGATTCAACAGTTCTTAGTTAAGGTAATAACATATTTTAATATTGAAAATGAGTAGACTATTCCTTTAAGATTTATGAATGTACACTGAAAAAATGATTAATTAAATTTAATCCATTTTTTAAGGTAAGTGGTTGCAATCAATTTATTTATGCTACATTTAAACAAAAGTTTTATATTTTATTTTACTTTACTAATCGTTTTTGTTTAAACGTAGCTTAAATAAATTGATTGCAACCACTTACCTTAAAAAATTGAGTAAATTCAATGAATCATTTTTTTCAGTGTATATTTTCTCACTTTTTTTCTTTTTTTTTAAGTAGAGCATGCTTTCAGTTTTTACAGTGTATATTTGTGGTTTAATATACATGACCACACAATACCGTGTATATTAGTAATTGTGTATCATAATTCAGTACTGTTTTACACTAATTGAGCTTTAGTGCTGTTTTTGTTAAAATAAAAGCCAATTTACTGTAGGTTCTCTAACTGTGGATTTCATTTTCTGCCAATGAACTCAACACAGACTGTCAGGATAAAGGGCGCCATTCATTAACAGAAACTAAACTGTACATTGTCCTCATATTTTATTCATGATTGTGTGTTTCACCCAAACACACTTTTTAATATAGGTGCTTCATGATGCCAGAAAAACAATTTCTGCCTTATTCTGAATAGTTTTTTTAGACTACAGGATAAAAAGGTATAAAAAAAAGTACCTTTGACTGAATGGTTATCAAAAATGTTTCTTCTATGGCATCGCTGTAAAGAAGACATTTAGAGTAAAACGAATGTGCGAAAATGCTCGGATAACTTTAGGTCAGGGAAGAAATGTTTTGGTAAAGCATTTTTGACATCTCTGAAACACTAGATGAGAAATTTCCACAATCTTTTTCCAAAAAAATTATCTCATTGATGACTGATTCTGATTAATGCTTTTTTATTTCTTTCCTCTCTGTTCAGATTTTTTTCTAAAATATTAATATAAATTTGAACTTTTATATAAAAGTATGCATTTTAATAAATTACGATAAGCATCAAAAGTTTTACATTAAATAATTCACAGCAATGCACATAGTAATTTACCCAAATAAAACCCTAGTTGATACAGTCTGTAACATTTTTGGACAATAAATTATTTCTACACACAAGTATTTATACTATACGGTGCTCAAGGTAAATCTCTGTCACATTTCTCACATATTTTTAAAATTTGCAAAATAATGCATGCACTTCTTAGAAAATTTTGTACAAACTGCACAACATCGTGGATTTCCTGCAAAAGTCTCTCAAAAGCAGATTTTTTATGTCAGTGAACATGTTTGTCAGTCCTGTTAAAATAGTCATTGTGTCATTGTTCATGAACAAGACAGTCAAAATGTTTAGCCATGTTGTCAATATAAAAAGAGTAAACAATTATACTTGTCAGTATTTTCTGATGGGAACTTTAAGGCTGCAGTTTTGATAATAATGATTGTAAATGAATATGGACACACTTTTCACATTTACACCTTACCTTTTTTGTAAAAACGTTACACACATTGTGTTATTGAATAAATCATATTTTACAGTACTAATACAAAATAACAAAGGTAGAAAGGTTTACTGTAAAAAATTTAAATCTTAGCTCAAAACTGATGGACATCCTGATGTCTCAGGCTCTACAAATTCTATATTTATTATTATGGATTATTGCATTGTACCGTAAATATTTATTTTATTTTATTTAATCAGATGCCATAACCTTCTTTTTTTTTTTACTGTAGCCAGATGAATTATAGCAGAAATTGGTAGGAACAATTATCAATTTGCTAGTACCAACTTTTACCAAAATTGTACCAAATACGATTTCCTTCTTTGTTAATTTATGTTTGCTTTCCCTGCAAAGAATCAACCAAGAAGTTGTGTTCATGGAGGACACCTGTTCCTACTCCAACACACCTGCCTTTAATTTTTTGGTAGCCCTGAACATCTTGATTTTGATGGTTCAGGTGTGTTTGATTGGGGTTGGAACTGAAATCTGCAGGACACGTGCCCTCCGGTAACAGTGTTGGAGACCAAATCTCTTAAACTGTGATGTAACACTTCACACGTTTTTTCCCATTCAGCAATTTATCAATTCAGTTCACATTTACAAACGTCTAAAAAAACCAATTTTGACTTATGCAATTAACCCATTTCTAAATGTTTTAAGATGTAATTCAACAGAAACCAGTAAAATGTATATTGATAAAAATTACATAAGCAATTGAAAATTTAGCAATCAGCTGCATGACAATTGTACATAATACTTGATGATGTGGAGGTTAAACAAAGTGTTTTTTTATTCTAATCTGAGAAATGCTTCAAATCGACTGAGATAATAAAACTATCTTTACTTACAGGTGACCACGAGGAGCTCCAGAAGAATACAGAACACAAGAACAAGCAGGTGCATGCTGACAGAAGAAGAGATACAGACTGAGACACATCCACAGTTTCCAGACAAGACTGAGAGAAACTAGCTTCAGGTATTTTGATTCCTCACCTGGGAATGGATCACCTATGCATCATCAGGTTTCCTAGTTCCTATTTCCGTCTCCATGGTCACGTTGCAGTCTGAGAATGAGAACAATGTATAATTGAAGCACCCAATCTGTGACCATGTTGTTTCGGACCTGATTTAGGATCACTACAATTGTTTATGTATTTTATATGAGTCACACCACAGATTGGAATCTGCACTGTTTGCTTGATAAAAGATTAATTTATGTTTAATCTTAAACCGGTTTTTATTCAGTTTTATATGTTGAATTTTACCTGTAATGAGGACACAGTTCTATGTCACATTTATTGATAGCCACATTTATTTTTAAATAGCAATACAAAAATAGTTTGCACTTTTATTTTTAGGTATAATCAACTTTTTATATATTTTTTGGGCTTTTCATGCTTTTATTTAGACAGAACAGTGGAGAATAGACAGGAAAGCTGTACTAACCACAGGCTATTTGCACTGACAATCAACTTGGTTTTACTGGTCATTCTTGACGAGTTATGAGTTGCTGTAACTTAATAAATAAAGTTAAAATAACTTAAGCAGTAATTCAACTTTATTTTATAGTTTCAGCAACTCATCATTAGTAAAGATAAAAATACAAAGTTGGAATGACCAAGTTGATTATACTTAAAATATTTTTACAATAATATAATGTTAAACAATCTGGCAATGTTCAAAGAAATCAAATGCAGAATTTTGATATTATATGATACTATTTAAATCATTAGTGCATTTTCTTAAAATGCAAAAAAAAAATCCAGATAATTTACTCACCACCATGTCATCCAAAATGTTGATGTCTTTCTTTGTTCAGTCAAGAAAAAGTTATGTTCTTTGAAGAAAACTTTTCAGGATTTTTCTCACTTTAATGGACTTTAATGGACCTCAACACTTAACCTTGTTAAAATTGCAGTTTCAAAGGACTCTAAACGATCCAAAACGAGGCATAAGGGTCTTATCTAGCGAAACGATTGTCGTTTTTTGCAAGAAAAATCTGCAATTTTAAACCACAACTTCTCGGGCTCTATCTTACACCCGCAATGCAGCCCAATGCAAGTGTCTTTTGCTAGTTTCCATCCTGGGCAATTATCATTTTCACAAATCATCATTTCGTTGTTTAAATAGCAAATGCATTTGCGCCTCCTTTTGCGACCATGGGCGTGCTTGTCTGAAAACGAGATGTGTTCAGGCACATTGTTGGCGCATTGCTAATTTTAGGCAACTAAAATAGACTACGCCATTGACCAACAAAAACCTGGTCTAAAGTCTAAAGTCAATGGCACAATATGTTTTTTTGTTATTTAAAGAGCGCATTAGAATGCGCTTATAAATGGGACAACAACGCGGGTTTGCTTATCACATACATGAATGCGCAGCAGCACAAAAACGCTTTTAAATAAGATTAAAGGATTGAAAGTAAAAGATTATTATTGAGTCTCTTGGACATAAATGAGGACTAATTATGAGACGTTAGAAGGCGCAAAGAGCTGCTTCACCTGCAGCCTGGTAAGTAAATAAATGCTTTGCTTTAAACAAATGCATCTGTTTTAAATGTTTTTTTAAATGCTTCCTCACGGATTTATTGTATATAATGACTCTGTATCTGTGGATATGGTGCGATGAGAAACATTTTTAAGTAATGCTTAAAAAAACTGACGCTGTCCAAGTGCTGAAACGTGCGGAGAGACGTTTGTAATGTCTTTATCTCCTGTTTGAGTACAAACCTTTTCTTACATACTTGTAAATAATTTATTGATGATATTGGATAGCCATACATTTAAAGCCATTAAAAGCCTGCTTTTTTTACTTCCATGACTAAAAGAAAACGAGTTTTAAAGGTTTTAATAAAAAATAACAATTTCAATACAAGTGCAAAACAACACAATTATTTAACAATGATCTTAAACTGGGGATCTTATTCCTCCGCTTAGTTTTTCAGTTTACAAAGTCCGTCATTTAAATAGGGATTAGACATAGCACCAGCGCAACTGGCTTTTAAAGGGGATGAGAGCTGAGACTCTCATTGGTTTATTGCACGTTACACCCAAATACTCCCATTACTCATTAAAAAAAGGACCAAACCTTTTCGACCATGTGCTCGGCGCACAAACCATTTTTCCCGTTGTTAAATTAGCAAAAGTTGATTCAGACACGCCCATTTAGACGTTACGCTGTGCTCTTTAGACAATGCACTTAGATCGTTAAAATAGGGCCCTATGTCTTTCTCCAGTCATGTGTCAAGCCCCAGTGTTTACAAGTGTTGAGAAAGAGGACCGTTCAGACGGTGTTGTATGTGGAATAATACTAATTAATGTCTTTGTGTCAGTTAATTGTTTAAAATGGTCCGCAAATGTGTGTTTCATATATTTAACACGTGACCTTTCCACGTCATCACGCAATTACGTGAGGTTGCGCTGGCTCGTCACACAGCCGGAGGAAGAAGAGAAGTTGTAGTTTAAAAATGCAAATTTTTTATTTTTCTTGCCAAAAATGACAATCGTTTCGCTAGATAAGACCCTTTTGCCTCGTTTGAAATCGTTTGGAGTCCTGTGAAGCTGAAGTTTTGAACTGCATTGAAGCTGTTAAGTGTCCATTAAAGTCCATTAAAATAAGAAAATTTGGTTTCCTCAAAAAACATAAATTCTTCTCGACTGAACATTGGTGGATGACATGGTGGTGAGTAAATTATCTGCATTTTTGAGAAAATGGACTATAATCCTTTAACAATTGTGTAATTAATCTACTTTTAAGGGTGAGAAAACTTTTTAAAATTACTTGGTAACACCTAAAATATTTAAACATTTTCAACTTAACATTTCACTTAAAATGAGAACATTTAAGTTAAAAAAAAAACATACAATTTTTAGGCGTTACCAATTAAAGTCATTTTTTTAAGTTGATCCAACTTTTACTTTTTACAGCCATCTATGCTTATTCACACATTTTCTGGGTTACATATACTGTCATAGCACAGACGACAGACACAGTATAACAGATATCAAAAATAAAACATACAATAAAAATATGCAATAATAAATAAACCTGAACATTAGACAAAATAAATGTATACTGTATACAAGCACAGTACAATATTTATGTGAAAACGTGTTAAATTCATATTTGTAACATGTACGTGTTATATTTGTAATATGTATAGCACAATGGGAAGTTTATAGACAGTTTTAACTTTATGGTAGGGAAAAACACTGGATGTGTAGGTTTCAGAGGGCTCCATACGTTTCGTTTTATAGCTTTATAAACTTTATAAAAAGTTTCTTTCAGTTCACACAGGTCACATCCAAACAACAATAAAAATTGGTTGTCTGTCCTGTTTTAGCACTAATTATAATTACCTAAATAACCATGAACTGAAACACTATGGGGCGGTTTCCCGGACAGGGATTATCTTAAGCCAGGGCTAGGCCTTAATTTAATTAGGAAAATAACCAGTTTTAACAAGCATACCTTACTTATTACTTGTGTGCATTTTGAGGCAAAACAAAGTGCACTGATTGTAGTGCAAGTTGTTTTCAGTTTGGACAGCTTTTACATTTATTTTAATCTAGTCTAATCCCTGTTCAGTGGCCGGTTGCATAAACATAGCCGTGACGTTCTTAATAATGATTTTGACTAACTAGCAATTAGTTAGGGCTAATCAGTCTTATTATTTGGATTTAAATTAGACCAATCTACCTTTCTATATAACATACTTAAAACAGATATGATCAGTCTTGAAGAAAAAAATTCATGACTAACTTCTAAAACTAGTCTTAAAGTTTTATGCAACCGGTCAAAGGAAACCGCCCTTAAAGGTCTCACAATCTCACCCAAACTGATGTCAGTTATATAAGATGTGAAGCACAAACTAACACCCTGACTGTTTGTTCATCCATATACTTGAAAGTTATTAGTTTCTCTGGAAGCCCCTTGTTATTTCAAAACAGACTTTTTGTGGCTTTATTAATTATAGTAATATATCATATCCAATTAAATCTATGATTAAAATACGCATTGTGACCTTGTCTGTAAAATCCAGTCTAATGTATTATCAATGGAGATGCTGCCGTGGGTGATTTAAAGCCTAACAAACATATTTTATTTAAAGGCACACTGTAATTTTCTTTTAAATAAATGCCACTTGGTTTGATATTCTGATATGTGATCCAGTGGCATTCATACATTTATAATCGTGTCTTCAGTGTCTTCATGTGGCCATAACCTTTAAAAACTTGTAAAAAGTTTCACTTGTTATCTTTAATTATGATATTCGGTGTGTAATGTGGGCAAGTCACTTTAACTTCTTTTACTTTGGGAGTTAGTTGAGGGTTACTGTGGGTATCTGGAGCAGACATCATTATAAATGAAGGTTTTTTTGATCTTCCTGACCAGGCTCAGTTAATGATCTCCTCTGAAACAGCATACAGTAATCTCTGAACGTCTCATTACGGGCTCTCTCTTTCCCAGTGGCTGTTTTCCCCTGGGTGCTGACCAATGCCATTTTTATACCGCAACAGAGCGATTAGCTCCGTTTTCACGGTCCTCATCTGCTAGATATGATGTCGGTTCTGTATTGGATCCACTGCAGATCCCTTGAGAACCGGTCATTATAGACGTTTAAGGGTTGGTTCTGTTTTCAAACGTGATCTCTGAAATAAGATGTTTAATTTGCCGGGTTATCATAATAATTAAGATGAAAGCAGTGTTGGGGTCTAAGAGATTTCTACATGGTGAGAGTATTAGTTAAAATAAAAAAGTAGTTAATTTGGATTAACTGTGTAATAAAATTTTATATTAGGAAATGTCAATAAACATCTCAGTTTTTGTATTGTCTCCGCTGTCTTCTGTTCATAACATCAACCGTGTGTTGTTGAATTACGGTATGATCAAACAAATTTTTGGTACAATATGACCATATGTATTTACTGTAATTCAATTCACGGTTAGATTGAATTACAAACACATGAGGGAAATAAATCTCAAAGATTACAGGACTTTACCTTCATTTACAAAGAGACCGTAGACTATTATTTGGTTGAATGTAAAGTCAATCTCTCCCAAGAGAGATTTTTAAAGCAGTTGTGCAGGCGGCAGCTATTGTCCTACAGAGACGTAATAAAAACCTACAGTTTCAGTGCGTGTGAGTTACTGTATACTCTACAGTTATAAAGAGATGAGTTTAGAAAAACACATCTATTTAGCCAAATCCCACAGAAGGTTTTCTGGAGTGAAATAAACCATCAGCTCTAACATCTGTTAGTTTAGAATAGATGAATATATAGAGGTGGATTCCCAGACAGGGATTATTTTAAACCAGGAATATGCCTTAGTTCAATTAGGAAATTTAACTAGTTTTAACAAACATGCCTTGCTAAAAACATTACTTGTGTGAATTTTGAGGCAAAACAAAAGACACTGATGTATTTTAAATATGTCAGTACAAGTTGTTTTTAGTTTGGACAGCTCTTACTTTTTTTGTCTAATCTGATCCCTGTCCGGGAAACCGCCCCATAGTCTGGAATATTTTTTTTCTAGAATGAAAATATATTGGCTTATTAAATAAATAAAACTAAATAGTAAGTTAGTCGAATACTAACTCGATATTTGAAAAAAATAAATCCTTCAGAATGCACAGATATATCGGCATATAATCGGTATCGGCATATTGTTTAAAGAGCACGTTATTTTGTGTATTTTTGTGTAATACAATGAGTTTGCATGGTTTATGGTTCAAATAAAATTTTTCCCACATACCATACATTATTGCAGCCCAGTCTGACGAAATTACATACCTTTAGTCACATCATTTTGTCGAAATTGCAAAAATTCGTGACAGTATCACGAAAAAGAATTAAAAAAATTACATGACTACACTGCAAAAAATTATTTTCAAGAAAAAAAAATGTCTTAGTGTTTTTGTCTCGTTTTCAATAAAAATATAAAAAAAATCTTAAATTAAGATGCTTTTTCTTGATGAGCAAAACGACCTAAGAAAATATGTCTATTTTTTAAACCAAAAATATAAAATTTAAGTGATTTTGTGCATAAAACAAGCAAAAAAATCTGCCAATGGGGTAAGCAAAAAAATCTTGAACAAAAATACTACACTGGAAAAAAATGATTTTCAAGAAAAAAAATCTTAGTATTTTTGTCTTGTTTCCAGTAAAAAATATCTAAAAATTCTTAAATTAAGATGCTTTTTCTTGACGAGCAAAATGACTCGAGAAAATATGTCTAGTTTTTAGAACAACAACTTTAAAATTTAAGTGATTTTGTGCATAAAACAAGCAAAAAAATCTGCCAATGGGGTAAACAAAAAATCTTAAACAAAAATACTACACTGCAAAAAATTATTTTCAAGAAAAAAAATCTTAGTATTTTTGTCTTGATTTCAGTAAAAAATATTTAAAAATTCTTAAATTAAGATGCTTTTTCTTGACGAGCAAAATGACTCAATTTTTTTTTGTTTTATGCACAAAATCAACAAAATGTGATATTTTTGGTCTAAACTATACTTATTTTCTTGGGTCGTTTTGCTCATCAAGAAAAAGCATCTTAATTTAAGAATTTTTTGATATTTTTGATTGTTTGCTTGTTAAATCCACTAATTCACTAAAATTTGAAAAAAATACTAACTAAGAAAGTATTCTTAGTATGTTTGTCTTGTTTTCAGTAAAAAATATCTAAAAATTCTTAAATTAGGATGCTTTTTTTGATGAGCAAAATGATCCTTGAACATTTTTCTTAAACACTAAATTCAAGAAAAATGTAAGAACATTTTGCTTACCCAATTGGCAGATTTTTTATTTTATTTTATTTTTTATGCACAAAATCAACAAAATGTGATATTTTTGGTCTAAAAACTAGACTTATTTTCTTGGGTCGTTTTGCTCATCAAGATAAAGCATTTTAATTTAAGAATTTTTTGATATTTTTACTGAAAACAAGACAAAAATACTAAGTAAGAAAAAAAATCATTTTTTGCGGTGTAGTTCAAGAAAAGAGATTTACGTTGGAAACGATAACTCGCGCCGTGCAACGCAAGGAAATGTAAAATCGTGAATTGGATAATTGGTGCTCTTTATAAAGCAAAACTATCGGTATCTCTCAGTATCAGTGGATGTTATTCTGTATAATCAAATTGGCAACGGGACAGAAATTTTGTATCAGTGCATCCCTATAGTCTCTAGCAACTGTTATAGCTTTGTAACTTTATAGCACATCTCATATTATTGCCTCTTTAAGGTAAATTGCTTCATTGTTGTCTTTAATTTTACAAGTCATTTTGGATAAAAGTGGGTATTAACTGTCAACATATCAAACAGTAGTCTCATACAATCTTCCAATCAAAATGAAAAAATATCATCAGACCTCTTTGAAAAGAAAACGTGTTATAGGAGCTACTCTAAAACATTTCACAGACATGAACAAAAACAGATGAGGCTTCCTTATAACACAGCACCACAGTAAAGTCACTTATTGTGTTTAAAAGATGTTTTGTCCATGTAACTCAACCCTGCTAAACGCTTTTTAAGTGACAATACTCAATGTATGGGTGTCTACCGCTGCCCTTGAGGTGCCCGGACTGGGTGTTGTTCCAAAGAAACTTAACAACGCTAGATAATAAAGAGCTTTTACGTCCGATATTTGTCACACTTGAGAGTCCGTGGCTTTGTTGAGTATTGGGTCAGTTTCAGTAAGACTGTGGGATAGCCCATACTGTTTGTTGCTTTACTGGTCAACAAAAGCAATAGACATGGATATGGTTACATTATAAAAGGATTATGGGAAGTACTGAGATCAGCAGTTGAAGGTTGGAGGTTATTCAAGGCTTCAGAGGTGAAGGATTTTGCACTGGTAAGTCTGATATATTTTTTTATTTAAGACCTTTTCTGGAATTCAAAGCACATTATGAAGATTAGGTATACAGTGTGAGAAAAAGAAAGGCATGTAAGTTGGCTCTGCGTACTTACTGGTATCATGTTGTTATTATATAGAGCTGTCAGAGAAACAACATTTATGATTCACACCTTTATTATAACCATTGTAAGACTTTGTCTCATTTTCAGATATCATTGAATTTCTATTTCAGTGTTATGCTTGTATGCTCAGATTGCTTATTTTCTTGGTCACAGGCACCTAAAGTATGACTCGATTATTATGGAAAACAGTGTTTCTCGTACTGGCTGTAACTATCAAAGGTACGCACCTCTATTTCATTTAGACAAAATGAAAAATAAATCTAAATTTAGAAATTAAACAATAAATCCCTCCATGCACACATATGCACACTATTAGTGTTGTTTATATATGAGTTTATGAAGTTTCCTTAAAAGAGATTTTGCAATATTTTCATGTTCAAGATATTTTTAATAAAGATACATTTAGCACTGCACACATAAAAGTACAAAAGCTGGGATGCTATCACTGGGACGGTACCCTTTAAAGGTGACATTTCACAAGATGTTTTTAAGAAGTAAAATAAGTCTTTGGTGTCCCCAGAGTACGTATGTGAATAATAATTTTTTATAGCATGTTAAAATTGCCACTTTATAGGTGTGAATCAAAAATTGCCGTTTTTAGGTGTGTCCCTTTAAATGCAAACGAGCTGATGAAATGCAAACACTGATCGCCATAATGGTGATTTGTTGAAATTGAAACTCAATTGTGCTATCAATCAGTTCTCTTTCTCTATCTGCACTAGTGCCGTGGTTGGATAGTGCAGATTAAGGGGCAGTATTATTATAAAAAGATCCCCTGCTGACATCACAAGATGAGCCACATTTCAATTACCTATTTTTTTCACATTTGGTTTACAAAAACTAAGTTACTGGGATGTTCTTCTTTACATTAAGTTAATAGAAGCACTGGGGACCCAATTATACTTAAACATGGAAAAAGTCCGATTTTCATGATATGTCCCCTTTAACTCATTCCCCACCAGCCATTTTTTTAAAAAGTTGCCCGGCAGCATTTTTTTGTGATTTTCACAAAATGCCTTTCAGGAAAATTTTCAGGAAATTTCCAGGAAATATTTAACCATACAAATATATCAAATGAAAGAACAGACCCTCTGCTTTAAAACAAACAATAAACAAACAAACAAACAAAATGGGAAAAAACATTTCATCCTATCTATATTTTTTCTCTGCTTATAAATTCTTAAAAATGGGTATTTTTCTTTAAAAATACATTATTTTTTAGCAAAAAGCTGAAATAATTGCATTTTTGTGACGGAATTTTGTTAGAGATCAGATCCAGAATGATTATCAAAACATACACAGAGTTTAAAATTAGTAAATAACGTTTTGGCTTTAGCTTTTTCATAAATTGAGTAGGTGCGCCATCTAGTGGATGATCGTGGTATTGCTGATTAACATAAAAATCATCTGAAACACCTTTTATATGCAAATGTCTTCTCTTAATTGACGAGATAACTTGAAAATGGCAGGGAAAGAGTTAAAAGATTTACTCTTTAGGTAAAGCAATGTGTCTTTAAGGTAGGCCTACCAAAAAGTGCCTTTGATGAACTAATATACACTCTTAAGGTACAAAGGTGTACTGCCTCTTTTGAAAGGGTACCACCCCATATATATAGCTTTTGTACCTTCCAGTATGCAAATGTTAGACTTTAATTTTTAATCTATAAAAGACGTTTTTCAACAAATTTTCACAATGCAAACATGGGGTACTTGTGTAACCGCAGGCTTTATTTAGCCTAGTTAATGCTAAAACTAACTTTATCATCTTCTAATCATACAATAAACAAAATGCAAAGCATGAAAAGGTTAATCTTTCTTAATCTTGCTTTTGAAATCCATTAGACACATTTTCACAAAGGATTATCGGGGGTCAAGAGGTCGTGCCTTACTCAATTAAATACCAAGCATCACTTCAGTATGATAGGAAGCATTACTGTGGTGGTACCCTCATTGATCCACAATGGGTGATATCTGCTGCCCACTGCTGGCGACCGTAAGTACTGCAGCAGTCAAATAACCCAAGTAACATTTGTATGTGAAATTTAAATAAAATGAATGCATTTCTTTTTTGATCTCCATAAATGATTTGGATGTTAAATCAATAGGGCCAGTGTGATTCAGGTAGTGTTGAGTGAACACAACCTTTCTAAAGAAGAGGGAGTTGAACAAGTGCTTAATGTATCCAAAATCTACAGTCATTTCGCCTACAACCCAAAAACATTTAACAATGATATATTACTCATTAAGGTAAGCAACACAACAATAAACCCTTTAATCTGTTCATTTTACAAATTGAATCAAAGGCTTAAAAACTCCTGAATAAATGTACAGAAACATGTTTGAAAACTGTTGTTTTTGCTCAGCAGAAGTTGTCGGGTTTATTTTTCCCAGCTCAGTGTTCCAGCACAGCTTAACGTTTACGTTCAGCCGGCTCCATTACCGGATACAGACACACCTGAGCCGTCCGGAGGGACCAGCTGTACTGTGAGTGGATGGGGAGTGACGCGTCTCTACAGTGCCTTTCTGTCACCGGTTCTGCGTGCAGTGGATGTGGAGATCATCCCTTTTTGCTTTTACTACTATAACTATAGAGTCAATGACAACATGCTTTGTGCTGGCTCTCGCTTCGGTGGAAAAGACTCATGCCAGGTAACCAGGGGCCAGAGTCTAAATGAATATTTGTTAAAGGTGCTGTGTGTGCAAATTCAATGGCGTCAGAAAATAATGGAATTGCAAATATAATGACAGAGGTTGTGCGTTGTAATGCATAAAAAATGTCGATACAACTTTATTTCAAGATTGCAATGCACAGCTTTCCTTTTGTTTGGAAATGCTGTTTGCAATATGGAACCATTAGTGTCTCCGAAATGGTACACTTTTATTTTTAAGAGGTCGGGTCCAAATGGATTGGAACTTTAATGCCTGATAGGATTACTTGTCAGGCTATTTACTTTTATAAAATCAATTAAGCACTTAGGGCTGTGTTGTATTGTAAATATGGTTAAAGAGTTTGCAGCCATGCCTGTAATCATAATATAATGCACATTTCTTTTCTTTGCATTATAATATAAGAGTCTCGGGTGGTCTTAGAGGTTTTAGACTTGCCTATACCTGCCTGTAGTCTGTTGGCTCCAAAAGCAACATTCTGCAAAGCCTGACCTCCAAATGTCTCCCCCCAAAGGTTTTTGTGAACATGGCCTTCTGGGCATGAGGGTGTGGTAAGCCGCCCCCAATTCACTGAAATTTTAGATGTACTGATATATGGCAACAAGGTTAGTAAATGCCAGGTGGGGGATTGGTCTTAACTTCTTCTTTTTGTAATAAATGAAAGAGGACATCATGGGTACACAAAACACTAGTGTAAGGCTACAAAAATATTATGAAAGATAAACAATGACATTAGAGAGTTTTATAGCTTTGTAGGTATTAGAGATTGTTGATGGAAAGTTTGGAGATTAACAGATAAATCATATTATGTAAATAGGCATATACAACGGGGAAAATAATATTTGATACATCAGCATTTTTATAAGTAAGGGGATTTCTAAGTGGGGTATTGACACAAAATTTCCACCAGATGTAGCCATCAAGCATCCATACAAAGAAATCAGAACATTTAAGTATACAAGTTGAGTCATAATAAGTAGAGTGAAATGATACAGGAAATAAGTATTGAACACACTTTATTTAACACTTTAAAAGCTTTTGTTGATGATCACAGCTTCTAGACGCCTCTTGTATGGAGGGACCACTCGTCTGCATTGCTCTTCCAAACAGATGGTCTTTAAATCTTGAAGGTTCCTTGGGCCTCTTTTATGAACTTTGATCTTCAGTTCTCTCCATAGATATTCTATGGGATTTATGTTTTCTTTCTTTGAAACCACTTAATTGTTTCCTTGGTCTTGTGTTTGTCCACCCTCTTTTCATTTTCAGCTTTCTGGTAGATGGCAGCAGATTTTTATTCAGAATGGTACATTCTCCATTCATCCTGCCTTCAAAATATGAAATCTGCCAGTACCCCTTGCAGAAAAGCAGCCCCAAACCATGATGCTTCCACCCACAAACTTAACTGTTGATATGGTGTTCTTGGGGTGGTGGGCAGTGCCATTTCTTCTCCAAACATGGTGTGTAGAATGACTGCCAAAAAGTTACATTTTGCTTTCATCTGACCATACTGTATTCTCCCAATAATCCACAGGCTTCTCCAAATGCTCTTTTGCAAACTTTAACTGAGCCTCAACATGCTTTTTGTTCAGCAGTGGAGTCTTGCGTGGTGAGCGTGCATGGATGCCATGGCGGTTGAGTGCATTGCTTAAAGTTTTCTTTGAAACAACAGTACCTGCTGATTTAAGGTCTTCGTGAAGTTCTACCCGAGTGGTTCTTTGCTCTTGGAGAACTCTCCTGATTATTCTTTGGACTCATCGGACAGGGATCTTGCTTGGAGCACCTGATCGTGGCCAGTTTATGGTGATCTGATGCTCTTTGTATAATGGCCCCCACAGTGCTAACATTCAGCATTCTGGAAATGCGCCTTTAACCATTCCCATCAAAATGCTTTTCAACGATAAGATTATGAAGATCTTGAGAGACTTCTTTGCTTTTACTCATCATGAAGTCTTTCCTGTGTGCCTCCTGGGTAATGAGAAGCCTTTATAGGCCATCAATTAGGACTAAAGCAGCTGATATCAATTAGTACTGATAAGGGGCAAGGTTTCTCTCTCAATACTGACAGATTTTAGGTGATCTCCTGGCTTTCTATGCCATTTTGCACCTTGTTATTTTCATGTGTTCAATACTTATTCCCTGTGTCATTTCACTTTATTTATTATGACTCAACTTGTATACTTAAATGTTTGGATTTCTTCGTATGAATTTAATATTTGGCCTGATGGCTACATCTGGTCTTAATGGCCAACCACGTTTATTTCAACAGAAAATACAGAAAAAAATAGTTTGCAGGACAAAATGGCGCTTTAGCAAAAGTCAGTATTTACTAGTGTTGACCTTTCTTGAATTCACTGGCTCACACTAAACACGCGACATCTTAGGTAAAGTTTAGGACTTTATTGTACATATACAACCCAGTTTTGCTTTTTCTGAATTATTGTACAGATAAGATCAGATTTTCTCCTTCCATTTAGCGGCAAAATCTGCATACACATGTCCTTAGTTCAGAAAAAGAGAAACATTCTTGTTTGTGTCACTTTCTCACAGGGTGATTCGGGTGGGCCACTGATCTGTGATGGGAATTTAGAAGGCATCGTGTCATGGGGAATAAGCTGTGCCCAACCATTTTATCCTGGTGTCTATACAAAAGTGAGAAACTACAACCGCTGGATCGACTGGATCATGAACGCTGACAACTAAAATACACCGTCGTCAAAATGTGGGAAGTGTTGCCATTAACTCAGAATTAGGGAAAAACTCTGATCTCATTATTGCATCCATAATCTCAAAATAATAATGTGCGCACAAACTTTTGTTTAAACTTGTTTTATTTTCAAATAAAATACATTTGTTCAAGCCCATTTTTATTACATTTCTGTTGTGTTACTTCCTGCCACTAACATGAAAATAAAGGCAAAAAAGTTGAGTGTGTAAGGTATAAAATCCTAAAAAGTCAGAATCTTGACATAAATGTATTAAATTTTGCAAAGTGATAGTCAGCCATTAAGCATTCAGCAAATACCTTAAGACAATATGAAAACAAAAAAGCTAAACAATGAATTATACAAGCGCTTGCATTCCAACTTTAAAAATAGAAAAACCTGTCTGTCAGTATCATTAAGATTTATAGAACTGTCACAATGTTTTTAAAAGACTTTAAAACAAGCTGCTCCTTGAAATATCTTTATTGAAATCATATTTTCATGTCTGTGACCTCTGTACTAAAGGAACAGGATATACTTACATAAAAGTCTTTGCTTGCTTTCATTTAAATTTATTGTAGTCCTTTGAGAAAGCAGATACATCTATAAAACAACATTTAGGTACATCAGTTTTTAAGTGCTTATTATACGGTTTAATGCAAATAAATCTTTTGTACATTCTTGCCCTCAGACACAAATTATTTCTTGGATTTTAAAGCAAATATTCTATAATGATGTTTCTGTTTGTTGTTATAAAGGGTTCACACATTGCTTCATTGAAACTCCTCCCCATATACATTACTCCACAGTGTCAAAGGATCATTGCATCCATTAATCATTTGCTCCCTTCAGAGTCACGTACATATTAACTTGTGACTTGAAGGCAAGGACTACTTCTTCAATGAGCAGCAGTATGAACACCTGGAGCCCACAAGATCTTGTTCAGAAATCTCAAGAAGCCAAAAATCTTGCCTACTGTCCCTACAGCAAATTCAGGGTTGGGGCAGCTGTCTTAACAAGCGATGGATCCGTCTTTACAGGTGAGAGGTGACTTTCTTAAACTACTTAAACCAATATGAGGGAACTGATGTTAACTAGATTCATGTATAGTTTTGATCTTAAGTATTGGCAGGTGTGTGATGACATTTCATTGTATAATTCTGTACACTGTATAAGAAAAAATTGTCAAAATGGGGCAATACCCTTTAAAAAGGTCTTAATACCGTACCCTTTAGGGTCAGATATGTATACATTTGGTACCTATATGTACTTTTGAGATACTAATAACCTCTCTTTGGTACCAATATGTATCTCTGAGGTACTACTATGAACTCTTTAGGTGAAAGTTGTACCGCCCCAGACAGTGACAGCTTCATGATTCACACTTGATGATGCTGAATACGGTTTTTTTTTGTACCTTTCTGTAATCCTTAAAGGAACAGTATGTAAGAAATGTATATCAAGTAATCATAAAATGGCCCTGATATGTCACTAGACATTAAGAAATCATTTTAATTTCAAATACTTATATCACTGACAACAGTGGTCCGGCCAGGATATTGTCATTTAAAAAGTGGAATTGCAGCCCTCAACTGATGTTTCTGTTGTCATTTTGTGTATTGGCCACCAGTTGTGTGATTGCAGTACCAGTTTTAGCCACAAGTTTTGTGATTGCAGTACCCGTTTTGGCCACAATCCTACATACTGCTCCTTTAAAGTGCAATATAGACAATGTACTATGACTAAGCATTAACAAACTACAAATTTAGAAATAATGGAGTAATATTTTGCTTAGGCAACAACAAAAAAGCACAAAATTACAAAACAATTGATGCATGTATCATGTCTGCAAAACAGGACATGTTTTGTGTTAGCACAAGCCTTTCATTCATATTCTTTCTGTACAAATGTTTTATGGCTGAAGAGATATACATACAGTACATGTATTCTACATGTGTTTTACTGGTTTGTCAATAAATCATATTAATGCTTCATGTACTCTTAAAGGTTGTAATGTAGAGAATGCATGCTACAGTCTTGGTTTGTGTGCTGAGAGAACGGCGATCACCAAGGCTGTGTCTGAAGGTCACAAAACCTTTACGGCCATCGCAATTGCCAGGTAGTTTGTTAGTTGGCTGAATATTAATATTTTAAGTAAATACTGTGGAATGCTATTACTTTAATAAGCTGTCTTTTGTGCAGTGACCTTGAAGATCGGTTTATTTCTCCATGTGGAGCCTGTCGGCAGGTCATGAGAGAGGTTAGTATTTTTGGACCTTTCTATAAATTAAGTTAATCTTCTGTTATTTTACACTCACACGGCCATTGATAATTAACACAGAGGTTGTGTCATCTCTCTTTACAGTTTGGCTTACAATGGGACATTTATATGTCAAAGGCTGATGGATCTTACAATTTGATGAAAGTGGAAGAACTTCTGCCATGTTCATTCGGCCCTGATGACCTAAGAGCAGGAGAAAATCACTAGACTTTACAAAATTACTGTTACAGTCTGAATTTGCAGGATGAAAGGACAGAGAGACACTGTATATAAAGTGTAAGGAAAATTAAACACAGTTTTATTATAGTAAAAGTGTAGTGACCACGTTTTTATTTGGGGGGGGGTTAATTACCATTTGTATTGCCCATTTTATTACAAATATCATGGTTCAACTATGGTAACTGTAGTAAGACAACACTCTTAAAAATGCTGGGTTTTATATATATATATATATATATATATATATATATATATATATATATATATATATATATATATATATATATATATATATATATATATATATCTCGGGTCAAAAAGCGAAGATGTAATTTAAAATATGCTGGGTTGTTTCAACCCATAGTTGGGTCAAATATAAACATTTTCTGGGTTAACCCAACATCTGGGTTTGTCCCTTTTTGACCCACACTGGGTTGAAAATAACCAAGCATTCTATTACAGGACATTTTTAGAATGGATTTAAATAAATTTTTTACGAAGCTTTCTGTGTTTGATTCGGTCCGATAATTGGATGTTTTATATGCCATTTAGAATATGTTTTATTTTTGTTTGTGTGATTTTTTGAACATATATTTTTGATGTGTGCAGCACTTTGGTCCATTTTTATGGTTTTGAAAGTGGTTTATAAATTAGAGTTTAGTTATGGTACCATTATGAACCAGCATAAATCCTTACAAAATGCAGTGTTTGTTATTCAGTAAGATTTAATGGGGTTTTATTTGTTATACACCAGACATTATTTCACAAACAGAACCCAACACATTACCAGACCCACCATCAGATTGTTATAGTTCCCATTAAAACCAACACAACTCCCATTATAACCATTAAATTAATTAGAAATTCTGTAGGGTTTTTTAAACAATACTAAAGGTAAAAACGTTGGTTGTTCGTAAAGAAAATATTAATCTGTAAACTCGTAACGAATAACCCTCGTCTGCACCGCAGCGTCAAAATATTGGGACTTTTATTTTAAAATATCTAGAAAGAGACTTTTATTTTGAAATACATGCATAAACATCTCGCCTGCCAATCCGCGTTACATAAACATTGTCCTTGAGTAATAATGTAGGGAGAATCTGAGGCAGTTTAAAGGCCTTGTTTATCTGTTATTGTGGGAACTTTGGTGATATATTTCGAGCAAAAATGTCAGTAAAACACGCCATAAGCCGGGGTATGGAGTTTGGGAGATCCGTTTTCCAACTGGGTCTCTTGAAACCAGCCGCCCGTGTGGCAGCGAAGTTCCGCGGTGATCGACTGCGTGTGTCACCGCAGACCCGCACTGTCCAGCCGCAGAGCTTCTTGCCCGCGCGGTACCGCTTTTACAGGCTGTCTGTCAGCGGGATGGCCGCTCGGCTTCAGTCGGGTGGTTTCAGGAGACTGATCGGAGGCGGGTCACCCAGGAACAGAGCAGTTTTCCTGGCTTTTGGTGTTGGATTAGGACTTATTGAACAACAACAGGAGGAGGACAGAAAGAGCGCGGCGCTGTGTCAGGAAATACAGGTGACATCCCATAACATAACACCCTAATAACTTGGATTGTATATTTTAATAAACAGAAGTTGATCATAAAAAGTACAAAAAATTACATTGTTAAAAAACAGTTCAGTGGTTTACTTACCATTACAAATGATGAACCATAAGCTGTCTTATTCCAGTATGATTTAATGGTGTTTTACTGGTTCTCATCCACCAGATAACATTATCCATTATAGTTTCCATTAAAACCATTACAATTACTTTTATAACCATTAAATCCATTAGAAATGTTGTAATTTTTTTTTTTTTTTTTAATTCAACAGGTAATTTGTACAGTATGCTTTTCGTTTTGAAAATTAATGATTTTACTAAAGTAAATTACACATTTTAGTGTTAACTATAAAGTGGCAATTTAAACATGCTGTAATAGATGATCTATATTGTATTTTGAACTAAAACTTCACATATGTACTCTAGGAAAACCAAAGATTTTTTTACATCTAAAAAAGTTTCTGTCTGTTTGTACTGTAGGCTGTATTCAAAAAGAAAAAGTTTCAGACGCCTCTGAAGTCCTTTACATCAGGATACAGGTTGGAGGATTATGTGATCGGGAAACAGATCGGGAAAGGTTGCAATGCTGCTGTGTACGAGGCTGCAGCTCCGTTTGCGCTCCCTGCGGAGAATGAAAAGTGTTCGCTGGTTCAACTGGACCAGAATGAAGACGACAAGAAGAATGCAGGACCATTTCGATTCTCAACTACATCCAGCTTTCCTTTAGCTATGAAAATGATGTGGAACATTGGGGTAAGAGCGTTTTAGCTTGACTAATTCTGTTATAGAAAGGAAAATTTATCTTGTATATTAGTTTATGGGTCAGTGACAAAAACGGTTTGGCAAGATGATAAATTCAGTTAAAAAAACATGCATCAAGTTTATTTCAATGCACAGTGTATTTATGTTGATTTTATGCAATAAAAATTACATTTGCACCATTTTTATGAAAGTTAAGACTTAATGGACCTGAAAATGTCAAATGGTGTAACCGCTAATTGCGCCAAAGAAGAGAAATATTAAATATTTTATCCACCCTGATGTAAGTGTAATCATCATCAAAATAATAATAATTTTAAAAACATTTTATTCGTTATTTCTAAATGTAATTTTTAATGAGTTTTTGTACTATTTGTCCTGACATCTGCTGAAAACAGCTCTGTTTTCTAAAAAAAAATTGACAAAAGATGAAAAAATGTATGTAAAAAATCATTTAACACTAAACTAGATGATTATATTTTATTCCACATTTTTTAATGAATAAATTTATATTTCTATAAAAAAATACTATTTATACCAATTGACACTGACCGGTTACACCAGATTGACTTTTTTGCATTTATCCCCCTAATATTCTTATAAAATGAAATAAAACCAGAAATTTTAGACTTGTTCCTTAAAAAAGAGAATGCATGCAAGTAATCTGCAAATTTAGTTTGAAATTTTAACCTTTTTACATTTAATTTATCCATACGGACACACAATAATTAACAGCACGCCTTTGACCCTTATAAAGTGAGAATGAAGTAGAAAAATGTTTTTTAAGTGTTAGGCCAAAGGTTTGTTTTGATAGGGCAAAAGGAACAAAACAATGTTTAATACAAACTAGGCCTAGGATAACATTTATAATAAAATCGGCTTTACATGGAGAAGACAACATTTATTGTGTAGTGAAAACTGTTTCTTGTTTATTTTAAAGGCCTTGCAAACACTCAAACTTTACATTTTCCTCTTTCTCATATAACTATATTCTTTCACTATGAATTTAGCGATAATAAATATTAAGTTTGATTGGAAAGACTTTGTTGGTAACTTGTACAGCAAAAACAGTTTGCATACTGTACATTTTCATTTATAATATTTAATTTATTATCTAATAGGCTGGATCATCTAGTGATGCTATCCTTCGATCCATGTCCATGGAGTTGGTCCCTTCATCCCCACAGGCCTTACCGAAAGAACAGCGAGTGATTGCTTTAGATGGGTGAGTTCACGTGTACAACAAAATCTTTAAATAGACTGAACCTCTATTGCCAACCATCAACATTGCTGTGCTATTTTTACAGCCATTTTGGACCGGTGCCTAAAAGACTAACTGCTCATCCCAATGTGATCACGGTATACCGGGCTTTCACTGCAGACGTACCCCTGCTACCTGGTGCTCAGGAAGAGTATCCCGATGTCCTGCCACCCAGACTCAATCCTATGGGTTTAGGCAGCAATCGCACACTGTTCCTGGTCATGAAGAATTACCCATGCACCCTGCGTCAGTACCTGGCGGTTGGTGTGCCAACCCGGATGCAGGCGTCTCTGATGTTCCTGCAGCTGCTGGAGGGTGTGGACCACCTTTGCAGACAAGGCATTGCTCATCGAGATCTCAAATCGGATAATGTTCTTCTAGAATTCGATCGCAGTAGGATTTCCAAAAGCCAATTTATTATGCTAATGTGCACACGTATTTAAAATATTTCAGCTACAATTACAGTACACCCATTATTTTACAGCTGGGTGTCCCAGACTGGTGATCACTGATTTCGGATGCTGTCTGGCAGAAGACTTTAGTCTCAAACTGCCCTTTAACAGCTTGTGGGTTAACAGAGGAGGAAATGGCTGTCTGATGGCACCTGAGGTAACTTACAGTGTGTGATCTTGGTTGACCCAAGTAGTATGGCTGGTTAAACTAGTGGCTTAGTGGGATAATTTGTGATGTTTTATAGGTTAGTAAATGAACTGTCTATATACTTCTAGGTGGCAACTGCCGTTCCAGGTCCAGGAGTAACAATCGATTACAGTAAGGCAGATGCCTGGGCCGTAGGGGCCATTGCTTATGAGCTTTTCGGGCAGCCGAACCCCTTCTACAGTGCACAGGGCCTGGAAAGTCGCAGTTATCAGGAAAGAAATCTGCCCCCATTGCCTGATACTGTACCTGCTGATGTACAACTCGTGGTGAAATTATTGCTACGCAGAAATAATCACAAGGTACTGTCTTCATACTGATCAATGAATCAATGTCTGGGTCATATTTCACCTCCAATTCAATAAAAAACAAGTATTATTGTTGCATAAAGAAAATGCATCCGAATTTTTCATCCACTAAGAATTTTTTGCATTGTGAAATAATTTTTTATTACAATTATTCACATTCATTCAGAGTACTGTAACTAAAAAATCAACATAAGGGCTGTCAAAGATTAATCGTGATTTTTTTTTGGCATAATATATGTGTGTGCACAGTGTGGAATTATGTTGTATATATGAACACCCACACACATGCATGTATGTATTTTAGAAACATTTAAATGTATATGTATTTTTATTTAGATTTTGATATATTTTATTATATATTAACAAAACAATATATACAAAATAATTACACACAATACACACAAATATATATTATGCAAAAAGAAACTTTTATTTTGTATGCGATTAATCGCAATTAATGTTTCGACAGCCCTACAATACATTAAATTAAATTTTTGTAAAAAAAAAAAAAACATTTAAAAATTTCATTAAAATACATTTTATACTACCATGACAGTACAAAAATAAGCTTTGTTTTAAAATATTAAGCTGAAATATATCACCCATACATGTTCATGACAGATTTACTGAAATGTGACCAGCTTAAAGAATTAGTTCACCCCAAAATGACAATTTTTTCATAAATCACTTACCCATGTGTCGTTCCAAACCAAAGTCCCTCGATTGTCCTCAGAATAAAAAAAACAACAAAAAAACAAATGATTTAGGCCCTGTTTACACGAGAACACTCGAGGGTGAAAGCGTACAAATATTTTATCCGATGTGCCTTTTGTTTACACGGCGACAGCATTTTTGGGGCTAAAAAATGCAAAAAAGTTAGCCACTCTCCAGAGTGGAAATCTTAAAAAGGCTCTACCGTCGCGTTCCCGTCTAAAGGGTAAAAACGCAAAAGTCTGGTCACTGTGACTCTCGTTGCGTACGTGTTTACGTCACATGCATGCGCCAGTTCAGGAAAATAGCAACAAACGTGTCGGATTATTTCCATACCTTAATTCAACAATTTGTTTTTGTCTCTTTGGTCCTTCAGTGCGCGTTCACATGCAGACTACGGCGCATGCTGCGGACGTAGTTTACCGTTTTTATGTTTTTTTTTTTGTTCATTTTTTGCTTAAAGCCATTATGCAAACATTATAAATGCACAAATTACTTGCCAGCGTATTCTTTGTCTGTACGCTGGCAACTACGTCAGCAGGTCACGTCAGCAGCATGTGCCGTAGTCTGCTCGTAAACGCGCACTAAACGACCACGGAGGAAAACACATCGTTGAATAAAATTGTTTGTTTTCTTTGCGCACATGTGTTCTCATCGCTTCACCATATTATTATTGGACCTTTTTGGCCGGTGTATTTGATTCTTTTCTGGGCTTGATTGTGAAATCAAGTCTATGGGACAGTCACAAGCTTAAGACAATCAAAATACTTTGTGGTTTAGAACGACACAGGGGTGATTTAAGATAAAATTGCAATTTTGGTGTAAACTAACCCTTTAAAGTCATGTTTTGGGTATCTAAGGCATACTACATAATTTAAAGAAAAATCAACCCGTGATTTATTTAATATTGACTCCGTAAGGTCATGTCAAAGATTAAAATCTTGTTTAATAAGTGACTTATTTACACAATCTTTGGTAATCCACAAGCGTCCCAGTGCACGTGTGGCTGCCAACATACTTCACATCAGTCTGTGGGGCAAACGTGTCCTGGCCAGCTTGGACCGAGCCAGATCGGATAAGCTGATCGACTGGCTGCTGTGTCAGTCTGCCGTGGTCCTCCTGAATGTCCGCGGGCCTGGCGGGAGCTCTGTGGAAGCTGAACTTCAGAGATCTTTCCTCTCTAACATAGACCTTGAAGATCTCCGCACCGCAGTCAGCTTCCTTATGTACGAACAAGAACACAGCAGTCTCTGCTAGTACACTACACTGAATCACAGTGTATTCATTTGCTTTAAAAAAAGCACTTTATTAAGCAACACTGTGGAAGCACTTTAGTTTAATTGTCGCTGTAATATGTTGAAATTGTGCCAATATATGAATTTGCTTTTATAGTATTCATTATAATGATGCTCGAGGAATAGTGCACAAGAATACATTTTGTGATGGATTTATTTTGTCAGAATAACTTGCAAATGTGGGATAAAAGTAAAAAATTAAAGGACACAGTAATGACATCATGTACATGTATAACTGTGTGTGCTAATAAAAAGACATTTGATGACTGGTTTGTTGTATTTTTGTGTTTATTAAATGTGGTAAGTAACCCATATACTGCACTATAATAACATTACAGAATTACGTTGCAAAATAGTATGCAAGAGTGCCCCATACTTCCATACTACGTACTGTTCTAGTAGGAGAGAAGTATGAAAAGTATGTAACCATACCCAGAGTCCAGCCCCCTATCACGCCACGGGCGAAAGTTCATTTGAGTCCCTAACTTCAAGATATAACTTTATTTGGGAAACTTTCCTTACATTAAAAGCGAAATCGTTGCACGCGAGGGCTGCACCATGTTGTCTTTGACCAAAATCGCAAATCAAACTCGAGTCTTTGGTGGCTTGCAGGTTTTTAAAACGTGTTCCTCTCAAAGAGCGATAAACAGTAAAGATGTCGACACGAATCAGGTTAACGTAGTCTCTGTCAGGCGAATGAGTTTTAATGTCCCACCGAGCGCAGAGTTTGTGGCGCGAGTCAGCGGCATCGCCACGATGTGTAAATTACCGTTTCACAAAACAGCCGACGGTCTCGACGCCGCTTTTGTCGGAGTACCGATCGACACCGGGACATCTAACCGACCGGGTGCAAGGTACAGTACAGTACACGAATGTACAGATGCAAGATAATAATGTGCACGTGTAAGGTAGGCTACAGTAAAACAACACTGCAAGATAATGCATTGGGCATGTGCACAGTTATTGGCGTTTCAAATGCATATGTTCATTATTATTATGTGCATTATAATTACTTTTAGCGTTTATTATTAATAAATTAATAATATTGATTTTATATGCGCTTTAAAACCTATATTTTGTTTATTTGACGAGTGAAAATGTTTTTATAAAAATATTAGTCTTAAAAACTATACGAATGATATTTCAGCTATTAATAATATTTTATCAATAATTAATTATTAATTTCTTTACAAAAAACGTTTTTAATGAATGACGTAACGAGGATAAAGCAGCCAATAGGAGCCCAAAAAAGATGGGCACTCCCTCAAAGCTGCGTAAAAAGCATCCCAGTGTAATATAATAAGTTGGCACAATTTTATTTTTCTCCACATTAACTAGAAAAACAAATTTCAGTCAGAAATGTCTTTAGATGAAATGCTTTTTTTAAGGATCACAAATAAAATTCAGTCAAGTCAGTCAAGTAATCTGAATGGTAATGATTACTCTCGGATAATGCATTGTGCACAGTTATTGGCGCTTTAAATGCATATGTTAATGTAAATATTTACATTTCCTAATAAGTTAATTAATATGAATGTATTTTAATAGCATTATATCATATTTATATGTGCTATAAAAACGTTTAAAACGTATATTTTGTTTATATGACGAGTGAAAGTCTTAAAAATTATACCAATGATATTTCAGCTATTAATAATATTTTACTAATAATTATTATATTACACTGGGATGCTTTTTATGCAGCTTTGAGGGGGTGCCCATCTTTTCTGGGCTCCTATTGGCTGCTTTATCCTCATTACGTCATTCATTTAAAAACAATTGTAAAGAAAGAAATGAATAAGTTGGCACAATTTTATTTTTCTCCACATTAACTAAAAATAATTTCAGTCAGAAACATCTTTAGATCAAATTGTTTTCAGGGTCACAAATAACATTCAGTCAAGTCTGAAGTAATGTTTACTCTTGGGTGAATTTAGGTATATTGGGACACAATTTACCTAAATTTACCATATACAGTGCAAAAAAATTTTTTCAAGAAAAAAATTCTTAGTATTTTTTTCTTGTTTTCAGTTAAAATATCTAAAAATTCCTAAATGAGCAAAACGACCCAAGAAAATAAGTCTAGTTCTTAGACCAAAAATATCAAATTTAAGTGATCAAAAAAATCTTGATCATTTTTCTTAAACACTAAATTCAAGGAAAATTCAAGAAAAATGTGCTTATCCCATTGGCAGATTTTTTTTTTTTTTTTTTTTTTTGCTTTTTTTATGCACAACATCACTTAAATTTTATATTTTTAGTCTGAAAAAGAGACTTATTTTCTTGGGTCATTCCGCTCATCAAGAGAAAGCATCGTAATTTAAGACTTTTTAGATATTTTTTACTGAAAACAAGGCAAAAATACTAAGACAATTTTTTCTTGTTTTTTTGCAGTGTATTTTATGATTAAATTGGTCACACTTATCAATATTTGGCATGACAGAAAATACCATGATGTCCTCTTTGCGATCAAAAAGTGCCAAACAAATGTCTACTACAAATAGTAAAAATTAAGTTCTCTCAAGACAATAATCACATACAGAAACTTAAATGCAATCCTTTACATCAGTGCTTGTACTGTCCGTATGACTATTTACCCCAAAATGTCACCTTTTCTGTTGTCTACAGATTTGGTCCTAGACATATTAGGGCAGAATCGGCTATGATAAGAGCATACAACGGCTGGACACGCGCCGCACCGTATGAATCGATGAACGTTGCAGATATTGGTGACGTAAATGTCAATCTCTTTGATCTGAAGGACACCTGCAAGAAAATCCGCGAGGCCTACCGCGAAATAGTGGCAACTGGCTGCATCCCACTTACATTGGGTGAGAGTTAAATTGCAATAGTTCACCTTCATAGTGTTTAAAGCTTGCATGACTTTATTTCATCCATTAAAATGCTATATATCCATATTTCTTCATATTCCTGCAATATTAACCTTTAATAACATTTCTAGGAGGTGATCATACAATTGCATACCCAATTCTTCAAGCTGTTGCTGAGAGGTTGGTGCAAAAACAGGAAACCTCCCATCTGCCTATTCTTATAGACCCAGTCTTGATATAACTCCAGAAACACTGCTGTTTCTTATGTTCAGACATGGACCGGTGGGCCTGATACATGTAGATGCCCACGCAGACACAAGTGACATGATTCTGGGTGAGAAGATCGGGCACGGGACTCCTTTCAGGCGATGCGTGGACGAGGGACTGTTAGACTGCAAGAGGGTGGTACAGATCGGGCTAAGAGGACCAAGTTATTCACCAGACAATTACGAGTGGAGCCGAGCACAGGTACGAGTCCAGCTAATCTGTTTGGTGCTGCAGAGATGTCTTTAATTATTTAACTTATAGAAATCGCTCGGATGAAACATTAAACTTTTGTTAATGTGCATTTAGGGTTTCCGTGTAGTGGAGGCTGTTGAATGCTGGCACAAATCTCTTGTTCCACTCATGGAGGAGGTTCGGGCTCAGATGGGAACCGGACCTGTTTATCTCAGTTTTGACATAGATAGTCTGGACCCTGCATTTGCTCCAGGCACGGGAACACCAGAGATCGCAGGTCTCACACCCATTCAGGTACATTATAGCTGTCCAAGCTGATATGAGTTATATGCATTCATGCACATGTGGGCTATAAAAAATTGCATAAACTATTATGATTTGGGACACTTATTCTATCTGTCATAGTATACAGTAGTGATAGACCAGCCGATATATCGGGCCGATATTTGCAAGTTTTATGTGTATCGGCATCGGCCGATACGTGGCTGCCATGTTCGCCGATTTTTTTCCGGCATTATGTTGTATAGTGCTGGAAGCCGCAAGCGATTGCAGGTCATGTGACTAAAAACAACCAACCTTTCCATGACAACATCGAAAGATGGTTCCATAGCACCCTCACCTTACTATTTGTTAAATATAGTTTTTTTAAGTTCAATAAATTGTACTTTTAACATTTGGCATCATCGTGTCACTTTTATGATGTCAATTAAGTGAGCAAAAGCAGTATCGGCTCCAAATCGGCATCCTGTATCGATTATCGGCTAAGGCTGATGAAAAAAAAAAACGGCATCGGCACTGAAAAATCCATATCGGTCGATCCCTAGTATACAGTATGGATAGTATTCAGTTTGGGAAGCAGCCTAAATCTCTCAGATATGAGCAGACTTTGCACACAGATGTTCAGTATTAACTTTAGGTTAAATGCAGAGTTGGTAATAAATATACTGCAAAGTAAAGTTGTGCAATTGTCACCTGATTTGACACCGTTTTGGTTAAAGATTGTTGAATTGTGGAATTTGGTTTCAGGGTCTTGAAATCATTCGAGGTTGTCGGGGTGTAAACCTTGTAGGGTGTGATTTAGTCGAAGTTGCTCCAGCCTATGACACCACAGGTACTGTATAACATTGTCTACATTTATTAATGCAAAAGATTTTACATTTCATACCTTCTAGTCTTTTTGCAAAAATTTGTTTTGATCTTTTCACAGGTAACACTGCTTTGACCGGAGCTAATCTACTTTTTGAAATGTTATGCGTCCTTCCAAAAGTTAAATATTATTAATTGCTTAAACTTTCTGATGATGTCTATCAAATTTCATATCAGGGAGTTAAAACGTCTCCGAAAGCAATCTACACTTTATACGTACATAAGCTTTTTTATTCACATACCAAATGAACATACAATATAACATCGGTAGCACATTTGATACGTTTATTAAGTGCAATATTTTTTCAAATGTTCATTCTTCTTCAAATTCTGAATATTAAAACAAACCAATTATGTTCCACAAATATGGAAATAATTAAAACATTTTATTTCATATTCATTCGATAATTTCATTTTTTAAGGATAACATAATAACATGACAATACTTTACACCACAGACATTAAATATATTTCCATTCAGGGTAAATAAGCCATTAAAATTTGGCATGGTTCAACGTTGACTATCTTAAATGTAAGATATTTGCCAGTGCATTGCAAGAAAGTAAATAAATGCTATTCGTACACAACAGTGAAACTAATACAACATCGCAAATAGTAAAGTGTAATGAATGTTCATGGAACACCATACAAATAAAGTTTTAAAATCCTTATAAATCATTGCTCGAAACATCTCAGCATGGAAGACTTCATATAGGAGCCCACTTTTCTCCTGTCTTTGCATCTGTGATAGTTACAGTACATCATGAAATATCTTATATAAATAACATGACAACATAAAGTTAGTCTGACTGACAAACTATCAGGTTTTGTGTTTTGTCAGCTGTTTAGACTCAGAACTAGCAATGCCTGATTTATGTCCTGTTAAGACTTGTTTAGCATGCCACAGCACATCATAAAAAATGAAAGCTAGATAAAAATGTTGATGATGATCTATTATGTCTTGACCTGCACATTTAATAGTTTCACTATACAGGTGCATATAAACAATAAGAGGTCAAAACCTTTTGCTTTATTTTAACTCTTTACTTGCACTCTCCATCTTGTTGGAACAATTTTTATAGGAACTCATTTTTTACATGTAATATTATTGTGTTACTATTTACACCTGACAAATGCATGTGGAGGGTCAGATGATGATCCTATTTTACAGATATCGCTGTAATGTCGTGCCAGCTGTGTTACAGTTTCTATCACGAGTATATTGACAACAAGTGATGCACAACAAGAGAATTAAACTTAAATCTTAAATATTCTTGTTTTCTTTTTAGCTTAGATGTTGCACTTAAGGGGTTAAATTAAGACTTTGTAAAACAAAAATCACAGCATACACACACAGTTACTTGAGGAAGCATGAAGTTATGCTACATTTCGTACACTTAGTTCCAGTGTTGTTCATAGAATGGAACAATTTTTAAAGCTCAAACGTAAACGTAAAATCAATATCAATATGAAGAGCTCCCATGCAAAAGTCTCTAAACGCCACCTCTGTCAAAGTATTCATGTTCATCTCTTCAAATCTGCTTAATCTCGGCCTCAGGCCATTGCATGAAATGCATAAAAACACCTAAATGCATGAAAGAGGAATTGGATGAACGGCGACTCGCGTACCTCAAGCTGCAAGATTTTTTTACCCTGTTAAATGCGGTTTATCTAATATTTTATGATAATGACATAATTTTTTAGCTTTTTACCTTTTTTAAGTGACTGGAGATTTTTGAAGTAGAGATTTTTGCATGCATTTAGAGGGTTTTGCATCAAAAGAGTCAAATTTGTTAAATACCAATGACATGACTCAAGTGACATTTGTGAAAATAAGGCCTTACAATTATTGACTAACATTTTCATTGCCATTAAAGTGAACTTACTGAACCAAAAGATACACTGCAAAAAATGATTTTCAAGAAAAAAATTCTTAGTATTTTTGTCTTGTTTTCAGTAAAAGTGTCTGGAAGTTCTTGAATTGAGATGCTTTTTCTTTATGAGCAAAACGAACCAAGAAAATAAGTGTAGTTTTTAGACCAAAATATCAAATTTAAGTGATTTTGCGAATAAAACAAGCAAAAACAATCTGCCAATGGGGTAAGCAAAAAAATCTTGAACATTTTTCTTAAACACTAAATTCAAGACAAATTCAAGAGAAATTTGCTTACCCCATTGGCAGATATTTTTTATTTTTTTTTGCTTGTTTTATGCACAAAATCACTTAAATTTGATATTTTTGGTCTAAAAACAAGACTATTTTTCTTGGGTCATTTTGCTCATCAAGAAAAAAAACATCTTAATTTAAGAATTTGTAGATAATTTTACTGAAAACAAGACAAAATTTCTAAAAACGACCCAAGAAATTGTTTTTTCTTCATGAGCAAAATGGCCCAAGAAAATAAGTCCAGCCTTTAGACAAAATGTATCAAATTTAAGTGAATCTGTGCATAAAACAAGCAAAAAAATCACCCAATGGGGTAAGCAAAATTTTCTTGAATTTAGGGTTTAGGGAATTTAGGGCTTGTTTTATGCACCAAATCACCCAAATTTGATATTTTTGGTCCAAAAACTAGACTTATCTTCCTGGGCCACTTCTGTCATCAAGAAAAGCATAATTTAAGAATTTTTAGATATTTTTACTGAAAACAAGTCACATATACTAAGACATTTTTTTCTTAAAAATTATTTTTTGCGGTGTAAGAGCCTGATAATCTAAAATACTCAAGAACAAGAAAGATGCACTTAGAGGGTTTTGCATCCAAGCTCTTCATATTCACTCTCAATGAATGGCATAGTTTATAGCAAGAAAAGCTACATAGGCCATTGAATAAATTAGGCCAAATATCTTCATGAAGTGAAAAACAGTGTCATAGTCGATTCAAGTGCAACAAATGCCATTCATTCTAAATGACAGTTTCCTTCTTCAACCCTTAATCTCTCCATTCTGCAAAATCTTTGTACATTTACACTTTTTGTACTCTCAGGTGATTCAAGCCTTGTCTCACTTTAAAACCAGAAAAGCTATAAGCTCCAGCAAAAGCTCACCAGCTCCCCCATGCTTTATTTATTAACAGTAATCTTATCCAGACCGGGCCAGGCTGGAACGTAATACCGTGGCAGCGTCCCTTCCATCAATCGCTCCATCCAAAGCCCGAGTCGATCTAATTTGTGATGGATCTGAAGAGTTGTTGACCGTGAACGTGTCATACCCTTTCTAGACCTGGAGGCTCCTCCTTCCTCTTCCGGCTTACTTTCCACGTCCTCGCCGGTGTAGACTGGTTTAAAAAGACACAGGTATTTCTTGTGTCCGTTGAGGGCCAGAACGTAGCCGGTGTAGTCTATTTTGCGGGTGCTTAAATCATCTTCGTCACTGTCGATCTGCATGGCATCCTGGGCGTACTCCAGCACGGCTACCATCCATTCACTGTGTTTATCAACATTCAGGAAAGAAAAGTGTAGTGTCAGGCTCCTGTAAAGAAGAAAAAACACTGTTTATGCACAACAAATTTTGCTTTTATTGTATTTTATTATTTAGCTATTCACTTTACATTGCACTACATTTACTGTATGCATTTGGCAGATGCTTTATAAACGGTACAAGTATTTCTACTCAGGACTGAACCAAAACGACTGACAGTAAAAGACATAAACTAAACACAGTCAAGGTGTTTACCTTTGAATTCAAGAGTATTCCCAACAAGCAATAGCCGTCATTTCACAGTCTAGACGTACTATAAAACCGGTATAGTCCAGCTATTAGTAACCCTACTCTAGCCAAAATAAAACTTAATTTGGTTACATTGTTAAATAACTTGTGAGATGATATTCCATCATCTAAGCAAAGTCAAAAGTGATTACACGGGGTTTGGTTTTCATTTATTTCATTTCATTGTTTTTTTTTCTATGGTTAAACGTCAAAATTTTCACTGACAGCCCAAATTTTGCATTGTTTTAGCCTAGACGTCTAGGCTGTGTTTGGACGGCTATTAGATGTTTTAAACGCAAACTTGCTTGCTGGGTTGTAATGTAACCTGCGAGGACTCACCCAGTGAATGAATAAACCTCTTTGGCAAACTTGCTGAGCAAGATGTTCTTCGTGGCATCGGTAAGAACTAGAACCACATTGATATGACCCGGCCTCAACTTCACCAGGTTACTGGTGTACGTGATATCGGTTAACTCCGTCACTTCCACAAAGTTCTTCTTCGGCTGCCGACTGCTGGACAACATTTCAGTTTTATAATGAGAAAATAAACAAGATGATTATTCTGCAGTAAAAAAATCTTTTAAGATTTGAAGATTAACTCATTCCCCGCCAGCCTTTTTACATTTTTTATATATTTTTTTACAAATTTCACAAAATCCTTCCAGGAAAATGTTCTTCTATAAACATATAAACAAACAAATATATCAAATGAAAGAACAGACTCTCTGCTTTCAAACAAACAAACAAAACGGGAAAAATTTTGAGCAAAAATCTGAAATAATTGCATTTTTGTAAAGGACTTTTGTTAGAGGTCAGATTCAGAACAATTATCAAAAAATACACAGAGTTTAAAATGTTTAAAAATTAGTTTTTGCTTCAGTTTTTATAAATTGGGTAGGAGCCATTTAGTGGATAATAGCGGAAATACAGATTACCGTTAAAAATCTGTACAGGAAAGCGTCATTGGCAGGGAAATGTTTCCTCTTAAAGGTGCAGTGTGTAATTTTTAGAAGGATCTTTTGACAGAAATGCAAAATAATATACAAAACTATATTATCAGGGGTGTATAAAGACCTTACATAATGAACCGTTATGTGTTTATTACCTTAGATTGAGACGTTTTTATCTACATACACCTTCCCTTACATGGAAGTCGCCATTTTGTGCTGCCATTTTTCTACAGAAGCCCTTAAAGAACTATTTTTTTCTACTAAGTTGTCTCCGACGATGACATGTTTGTCCGGTGGTGGCTACCGTAGCTTCTCTATGTGTTTCAAAAGCGAGGGGTGAGCCGTGGACTAAGCCATTGGTTGCAATTTGCAACCTCACCACTACATGCCGCTAAAATTTACACACTGCACCTTTAATTGACGAGATGGTGGGGAAAGAGTTAAATACGCCGTAATCACATTACTTTGAATTACCACAATTAAGAGTCTGCAACTAGTAAAAATCGTAAAAAAATAGTTGGAAAGTTCCAGTTTTACGAAATTACTTATATTAAAACTATAACGATGCAATATAAACAGGTGCACTTTATCTTTAATAGTTTGTGAATGTAGCAAACTCGGAGACGACCTGGATGGGTTGGAGCTACTTGGTGAACCGTTCTCTGTCTTCGATGCATCTTTAGCTTTTGATGTTGGCTGTTTTTCTTCGCTTGAATCGCTGAAATCAGAAACAGCAGATCTGATAGTCTACACATGACCGGTCTAAAGAAATATCTGAATTATAAACACAATTCATCTTACCTAACAGCCTGCATGATCACAGTGCCAAATAAAATGAAGAGTGCAGAAAAGATCAAAGACAGAAGAGGCATCATCTCACGCCTGCAGGTCAAACAAAAAACTTTAGGACATTGAAATATTAAAACACAAACACCTTTATTTTCCTTTATTTACCAGTTATTGTGAAGAAGATCATCAATAATTTCAGACAAGTAGTCACATGCTGCGTAAATCCATCTGAATATAAACATCTGAAATGGAGAAAATGAATGATTAAGATAGACTGAGATAATACCACGATAATTTTTGGGGTACAATGCATGCATATAAGATCTCACACTTAATCCTAACATCCATCTTATCTGATCCAATCATCAAGGTGGTCTGGTTTGCCAGCTTTTCTGCGCTTTATGTACATGATGCTTTTTTTTTTAAATGTCTGGCCACCCATGATCAGATCACATGAGATGAACGTTAATACTAGGTGAAAACAACAGCTATTTTAACTGCGAGATATCTCCACTGAGAGATGTATCTAGGTCAGAGCTAATTTCTCATCATCATAGACTTTAAAAGCACCCGAGGGACTCACAGAAGCAAATTCGTTGTTAAGCTCTGGCAGAATGGCATCATAGTTGAGTATGGACGGATCTTTCTGCAGTCTGTCCAGTTCCTCCAAAAGCTTTTGTTTGTCTTCTTCACTGCCGTTCCATCCACCCAGAACCGGTTTATACAAAACTTTACCGGCACTGTTACGCCTCTCCAGAATCAGTACCTGCTCGACACACACAAACCTGGGAAAAAACTGGGATTCGTGAACCCCTAGTGGTTCGAGAGGGAATTGCAGGGGGTTCGTGAGTTGATGAAAAACATTAATTAATTAATTACAATTAAACCATAAGATGCAAATAAATTATTTTAAAATGAAAAAATCTCAACCCTTACTAACAAAGTAGATTTTTACTAACAAAAAATATATTTTAATTGTTTAATCTACATGTCGTGTAAATATTACGCAGCAATTAACAAATGAAGGTAATAACAACAACTATTCCTCATTCCCCGCCAGCCTTTTTTTTTTAAGTTGCTCGCCAGCATTTTTTGTGATTTCACAAAGGTTTCACAAAATGCCGTCTAGGAAAATTGAATTGAAAATACTTTTTTGGGCCAAAATTTTTGCACAAAAAAAAAAACACAGCTGGAGCGCACCAGATAACACGTCAGCCGCGTCAAAAGAGAAGACAATGCTGAATAAAGTTGTAATTTTTGTTATTTTTGGACCAAAATGTATTTTCGATGCTTCAACACATTCTAACTTACCCGCTGATGTCACATGGACTACTTTGATGATGTTTTCATTACCTTTCTTGACATGGACAGTATACCTTAGATTTTCAATTAAGGGTCAACAAGCTCTCAGACTAAACATAAAACATCTTAAACTGTGTTCCGGAGATGAACGGAGGTCTTACGAGTTTGGAACGACATGAGGGTGAGTCATTAATGACATTATTTACAAGCTATACATTTTTTATCAGTCTGTGTGCTTACCTGTGATGAGCCATCATTGTTCTTCAAGAGAACGTCACATAGTGCCTGCTGATGTCGTTGGTATACATAAGCGAACCGCAGGATGTCATTGGTGTTGAGAGATGCTAAAGAGAGGAAGGCTTCATTTCCTGAGGTAAAGGAATCTTCCTCACCAGTGATAAGAAGTACACAATATCTGGAGAAAGAGAAACATCTGAGATCTTTGAGGGAACCTGTTGTATCAGCTCAACCAACATTATTTCTGGAAACATTTTACAAAAATGTTTACGCATCCATCGTACTTCCTGCGTCGATGGAACTGTTTGACAGGACAAAGCTCATCGAACAGCTTCTGGTTGACCAGTCGAGGTGCTAGGAGGAACTTGTTGTTGGTGATGAACTCGTCTATTATCTGTTTCTTCATCCCTTTAGCCTGAGGGAACGAATAGATACAAAAAGCACATTTTGGATCTTTTCAAACATGGCATGCATTCAGTTTCCCAAAATCTTGATTGGCTAGAAATATGTTTTACTTGGCACCATCACAGTAAGCATCTCACTTAACCTTGATTATATTAAGCTTGGTATGTTTACCTGTATAATATCTGCAGGCTTTTCTACATCCTCTTTGAAAACAAGCATAGTCGGCGCATACGTGTTTAGGTTGAACCTTCTAAGCAGGTCAGCAGTTTCCGACAGTCCCTGATCCACATATCCAAACTGCACATAATCCTTATAGGCAAATGCTGTAAGCTGTTGGACAATAAATGTAAAACCACTGTGCTTGAGGAGGACATACGAAAGTCGAGCAGGTGGTTACTAACAAACTTTACCTTATAAAGAAGAGGAACTGAAGGCACTTGGTCAAACAGAAGAACGTGTGGCTTGTTCAGCTCATGCCAGCTGTTTAGAAACTCTTGGTTGTTTTTGTCTGTAACCTGAAGTTGGGATTTAGATTTGGGATTGTGGTAAAAGCAACACTATGTTTAAAAAAACTACTGATGACTTACTTTCTCCACCAGCCTTTGTGGGAGCAAGTCTTCCACAAACTGCATCAGGTGCACCTTCACAACAGCGTAATGGAAAAAAGTCACTTTGCCATTGACGACACCAAGGATGGATGGAGTCTGATGTGCACCCAGGTGGTTGGCTAGACGCCGTTCGTAACCAACATCAACCACACCAATTCCAATCCCTAAAGACGGAATTTTTTTTTTACATGGAGTAATTAATGAAAGAAATTCGAAAGCACCTTAATTTCATGCCAAGGCATCCCAGACAGCAGAGGACTCTGTGCCGGATCCGCTCCAGATCTGTGCCGAAGTCAACAGCTCTGGCGCTGATCCGGTGCGGATCCGGCCCAGAGTCGTCTGCTGTCTGGAATGTCATTTTATGTTATTCCAACCCTATTAAGGGGATAGTAAATAAATAGGATATTTAAAGTTAGCATTCATTTATGCATATAGGTGATTCTTGCAAAATTACACTTATGAGTTGTCATGAAACATTTTGATAAAGAAAGTAAATGCTATCAAAATAAGAAGCATACAATTACAAACATCTCTTCATGTACTATTTTGCACATGATTTCAAATGACATCATACAAACCAATTTTGTTGTTTTTTCCACATTTAAGGGGAACTTTTTCATTACCGCAATGTGTCCATGACTGGATTTGGGTTCTTTGACATGGAAATATTTATAATTTAAAAATCTAAAAAATAAAAAGCTTCAGTGCATGTTATGCCATAAACATTTACAGTAAAGAAGCATGTAGAATGTAGAAATGTAGAGACAATAATAAGGAATATAAATGTGTCCAAGACCAATTTTCTCATCCTCCGCAACAATTTTCAAGCATTTTTGGAAGGAACATAATTGACTGTGACCCTCAAGATGGCTACCAGGTAAGCAGTTCTTATTTTTTCTCTCCAGATAAAAGTTGAAATTTTGTTTGTCATAGTACCTAGACAACTTTTTAGCGAAACATGATTTTGTAAATGCATATATTTAATGTAATATCATGTTGCGGTAATAATCATTTTTGATAATGATAATCTAAAAAAAATTTAAATAATTCTATAGGAAATATTTTTTAAATCCTCTAAAAATAATGGTTATAGTAAGTTCAGATCTTATATGTGCAAAAAAATTGGCTTCAAGGGTTTTTTAATTATTCTGATGTGGGCGCCTTCTATCTGGATTTCGTGAGAATCACACTGCAAAAAATGATTTTCAAGAAAAAAATTCTTAGTATTTTTGTCTTGCTTTTAGTAAAAATATGTAAAGGTTCTTAAATTAAGATGCTTTTTCTTGATGAGCAAAACGACCCAAGAAAATAAGTCTAGTTTTTAGACCAAAAATATCAAAATTAAGTGATTTTGTGCATAAAACAAGCAAAAAAATCTGCCAATGGGGTAAGCAAATTTTTCATCAAGAACAAGCATCTTAGTTTGGGAATTTTTGGATATTTTTACTGAAAACAAGAGAAAAATACTAAGAATTTTTTTCTTGAAAATCATTTTTTGCAGTGTATATGCATTAAGCAAATGCGCTTATCTAAAGTGTGTATACAAACTTTACATTTTTTATCAACAAACGTGTTGGGTTTTGAGCCCATTATTCTATATTAGTTGAGCTACAGATAAAAGTTTTTCACAATCTCTCACCCATAGTTTCCAGTTCCTCCACAGTTTCTTTCCAGACTGGTTCGATATGAATGCAGCTTAAACACCAATCTGAAGTGATCTTGATCAAGTAAGGCCTCTTAAAGCTCTCAGGCACCACTTCATTGACGTACTGGTTGAAGTGTAACGTGTACTTGCTGTCGGAGTCCCGCCCACCTTTATTATTGAAGGGAAAGTGGAAATAAGATTCATCGAAGAAGTTGTCGTGAAAGTGGCGAAACCCACGGTGAGCGTAAGAGTGAGTGTTATCCACTGTCCCGTACCGATCATAACTGTCTCTCTTCTCCTCATTTGACAAGATCTGTGAAGAAGGATAAAATACACATCAGCTTTCCTCTGACACATGAATGAAATGCAAGAAATTTGTGTGTATCTAGATCTGTTATCACTTCATTGTTGAATATGAAAATTACCTCATAAGATTGTGTTATTTTTACAAACGTGTCTTCTGCTTCTGGATTTTTGTTTTTGTCTGGATGCCTGGAAGCAGAAATTAATGATGACATTATGAATATATGTGTCCTGTTTATAATTAAATGTTAAGACACAGATATATTGCTACTCTCACCATTCTTTAGCCAGGCGTTTGTACACTTTCTTAATTTCTGCTTGGCTTGCACTTCTTGTGACTCCAAGAACTTTATATGGATCAAATTGTGCAGTGCTTTCTACTAAAACATCCATCAGGAGCATGCAGACCATCATCACAAAGACTACCAGTCTCATCATGACCATGTGATCTGATGCCTACAGACTGAAGAACCAAAATAACACCAATGGTTAATGGTTAAGAAAAGTGGCTTGATGGTTAAGGAAAGAAGTGTTTTAGCATTTATATGAAATAAATAAAGGTGTATGCAGTATAGCAGGCAAAAATTATTTCCAAACCATGACCATTGAGGTCATTACCCAGACACATTATTAAAGATTTTTTTGAAGATTTTGTGCGGTGCATGTTGTGTGTAAGAAGGCTTTTCAAACAATTACAACACAAACATTTTATAACAGATCAAATTTGAGTCAATGTATACCTTATTACCTGTCAGCTTTCTTTTTTGTATATTATAAAAATAAAACCTATTTTCCATGATTGGCTGTATTTTGCCATCTTGCCTTTTTTTAAAAAGAAATACCTTAACCAACCAAGTTCAGTGTTTTTAATTTCGTCCCATACTTTGGTACTCATGTTGTGCATCATATTTTAATGCTAAAAAATCTCTCTCTCTCTCTCTCTCTCTCTCTCTCTATAAATATATATATATATATATATATATATATATATATATATATATATATATATATATATATATATATATATATATATATATATATATATATATATATATATATATATATATATATATATATATATGCACATAAATATGATAATATTTTTAAACTACAAGTATTTAACACTGATTATTATTATTAATATTTATTGGGTTATGATACAGTTGTTGCATTCCTCTGTTACATGTAAAAAATAAAAATGTCCACATTTTGGATAATAATGCCATTTATGATAAACATTGCAAACAAAGACTTTCATGCAAAAACGTAAGTTTCGTAATCTGAATGACAAATGATATCGATCATATTGGTGCAGCACACGCGACATGAAACGCAATGACACAATATCAGGTGAGAAATGATATTCAGATGTGCATTACAGACAGTAATAATACATCACATGCTGTTAAAAACACACGTGACGATTGTAACGCATCCTGAGCTAGCCTGTTAGCCACCTCAGCTCGTGCTTTTATCATAAACATGGCATCAGAATGAAACATAAGAAATAAAACATGAATGATGAATATACCGCATCTGATGCTGAGCGCTGTTCATCCTTTAATCTCAGTAACGCGTCACCATTCACCACGACACGAGCGCGACATAATAATATTATTCACATGACATTACTACTGTTCTCTCTCTCTCTCTCTCTCTCACTCACACACACACACACACACACACACACACACACACACACACACACACACACATGTTGGGGCATATTTTAATACACAATTACTGTAAATGTACGCTTTTGCAAACATATCCTTTATTACAATCCTTATTTTTAAACATTTGATCAGATTTGTGCAGTTTTAAATACCAGTCTTTGTCAGTAATGTCTTTATCACAATAAAACATTTATACAGAAATTAAATTATAGTAGGGGGTTAATTGTAAATGGTAAAAAATGGTTTGTGCTTATGTTGGAGATAGACTAATACATAGCCTATGTTGTATTATGTGGATAAACAGAAATATTTTTCTTTATGACTTATTAATGATCCCGTTGGGTTACATTTTTTAGGAAATATAATGTATATCTTTTCAATGCAGATTTATATATTCCAGTGTCGAGATCAAACCAGGACGCAGCATATGTTCAGGAGACAAAATCTTGGTTTGACAAGAATTTCCTATTTGTGAACTCAGACAAAACCAAAGAAAATCCTTTAACCCTTCTGAAATCAGACCAAGAAACGTCCATGGTATTTTAAGCAATTTTATTCACCATTAGTTCAGAATTTGGGCGTGAAAATAGATAGATCTTTAGAGGTCCCATATTTCTAAGCTTTCTAGAGTTTTATTTTAGAATATATATTTGCAGTTTAAGTGCCAAAAACAATCTCTCTATATTTTTTTACAGCTCCTCTTTCAGGAGCTCTTTCTGGAGTTGTTTTGGCCTGTAATAAGTAATATTCATGAGCTTCTCTTGTGATTGGCCTGTTGTTATATGAGTGAAATACATAGATGAAATAACTTAATGGAAGTAAATGTTAGTTTCTGTACACTAAATGTTAGGATATAGAAAAGATTTTAACCTTACCAACTCAACAAACCAACAGGGCCGGTGTCTGTAACTTAAGAAAACACACAACGTAATATCTATCAACAGATAATCTATCAAACTGGCAGACAGTTCTAAAAGCAGGTGATGCCGCTTTACTACTAATCTACGAGATGCGCCTGACAATTGCATGCAATTTATCATGCAGCACTACTTAAAATGTGTTTACTTACGTGTTTTTTGAAGTCGGACCCAACAAAGTAAGGACCGCAACAGCTTTGATGAGTAGATTCCTGGAGAAACCAGCATTGAACTGGCACATTGAAGCAGTCAGAAGTGTTTAGAACAGATGGCTAAAGTCGAACTAATTGTTGAGGAATTTCTGAATAAATGAACATTAGCCATTGTTCTCGTATATTAATGTTTTTCAGTAGTCAGTGCAATGCTACTTCAAGCATGCTGCACTGTAAAGTATTTCTGTAGACATTACAGTATTACTGGCAGCGGGTTGCCAGTATCTTACTGTAGATTTTACATTTATGTTATTTACTGGCAACATTTGTTCAAAGTTAAATGAACATGAAACATTTTCTGTCTTTATCTTCTACAGTAAGTTACTGGCAACCAGCTGCATAATTACTGCAATTTTTTTACAGTGTGTGTGCATTTGACTCTTAAATGTTTTGAAACGTATATGGTACTTACATAGCCCCTAGATCTCAGTTATCATGAAAAAAGCCACAAAATTTCAGTTCTGACAATATGTGACCTTTACAATTCAATAAGCAAATCAGTGCGATAGTTGGTTCTAGCTTTTTATCTCCTGTCTCTATCAAAAACCAAATCCTATATGTCTGCATTTCACAATCCCAAATGGCACATTTACAGATTGCTCAAAATGCTGTGGCTAGATTACTGACAGGAAAGAGAAAATTTGAATCGAGCATTTGAAATGGCAGCCCCAACCTTATGTCTGCTGGCGAAAAAACCACGCCCACATGCATCGTGATTGTGTTAGTGGCAGGGCCACCGTTTTAGGCAGCCCCAATAAATACTCCTGTATAGAGCCCGACCGATATGCATTTTTTGGGGCCGATGCCGATACAGATATTAGGGAGTAAAAAAAAGACTGATAACAATATATATGCCGATATTCTTTATGTGCATATTATAGTACAGTACACATATACTACAGTATATTATACTACTACAGTACTGTACATAGAATACACTATACATTAACAGAATATACTATATATAAATACTTTTTTGTAATGATCACATCACTCACAAATGTGGTGAACAAACACTTAAAATGACGTGATAAAGATATGTAATATAGGCAGGTGTGTTTTACAAGTTAACAATAAACTATATTATCCAAAATGATTCTGATATAAGTGCACAAAACAGTAAACTTGACTTATTATAAATAACTTTAAAACACAAACAAAACAAAATACATATAACTTAAATAATTGTCTGTTTTGACGAGAATAATGTTATATTGGGCTTATTTTAAAAAATAGAAACTTATAAAGTCATTGTTTATTAGCTTTACAGTAAGTTATACTTCACAAATTAAATAGAAACTTACCGTTCAGACGACAATGCTTGACTTACTGAGAATATAATGATGTAGGCTTATGTTTAATGTACTGCACAACGTTTTTATAACACGAACCCACAGTGTTCTGTCGGGACTTTAAACTTTTATAAAACTAAAGCGTCTACACCCTCGCTAAATTAACAACACAAGCAGCTGTACTCCCACAGACTGCGCGTCAGTTTAAGCGCGTCCTTTCTCCGCCTCGTGTCATTTCTTCCGCTTGCGTTTTAAACAACTCGCAAGTGGACAAAAGCGACAGATTAAAAACACCAAATGTAAACAGGAATATGTCTCTCTCGCACACTCATAATCCAATCGACCAAAGTGCATCTTAATACCAGGTGTATAATGTTGTAAAGAAGAAACCGCGTGACTGCCGCCACCTGAACTGACTGAAGTGAAAGGGGTGGGGGATTGGCTGGTGTCACTCCAGTGAGTGACCTGGGTTGCCATTAGCAACCAATAGGGCGCGCTCTGCTGGCCAAACAAGTACTTACATCTTTCAAAAGCATTTAATGTTTTTTGAAAGGGACGTTCATATCGGCTTCATATCTGCGGCTTATACGCCGATACAGATATATCTGCGACATGCTCATATCGGCCGATAAAATCGGCAAAACGATAAATCGGTCGGGCTCTACACAGAAATGTAGAAAAAATGTATTCCACAATTTAGTATGCATAGTTGCACACAGTCTTTTTATCATTCAGCAATACATTTATAATGTGTTTGAAAACAAACTTTAATATTACCTTCTTAAAGAGGTCAAGTTTAATCATAAAGTAGATGAAATAGAAATAACACCTTTTGAACAGTCCCTGGAGGTAAACAGCAGGAGATAATCAGTTGAATATAATCAGACACAATGGCAGAAACCTAATTAAAGCAACACTATGTAGTTTTTACCTCTAAATAATGTCTCTAAAATTATTTCTGTGATAGAACAACTTTTAACTGGACAAATTGTACTGTTGCTGCAACCTGAGCAGCCTCCTAGCTGCTACAAGCACACTCTGAAAGTGGCGGTGGAGGGTAGAGCACACAGCCCCGCCCCTCCCCCTGCCTGCAGAAGAGTGCCTGATACCAGCCACTGTTGCGCTTTTCAACCACATGGGGGAGCTGTAAGTCATTTTCACATGGAAACTACATAGTGTTGCTTTAAGAATAAAGAAAGTCTCTTTCATCTATTCATCGAAGTACAGTATCAGCTTCTGTCTGACTGACTTGCAGCCTTTAATAGAAAATATTTTTTCCTCTGGAGGGAAAAAGGGCATCTCTCTGGCCACTCTTTCGGCAAGATCAGGGTATTGAGCTATACTGATGTTCATATTGACCATTTCAGCCAGAACACATTGGCGTACATGCTTCAAGTCCAGAGGTAAGAAAGGAATAAAGTGATCTACCAGGTGACGGTCTATGATACTAGAGCGCCAAAATCCACCTACAGAATAGACACACATTAAAAAAGAAATTGTGGGAGAACAAATTGAATTATATATATTACAAGAATGTAACAACATAATATCTGGTAAATGCTACTTCAACAACATTTTATTGTTTAAACATACTGCTCTCATCATTGAAGATATTCTGAAGGATTTGAGTCTCCATTTCCATGCTATTCATTTGAAGGTTTTCTCTTTTTTGACCTTCTCTCTGCCAATCCAGAGTTATTTTATTGATCACATTCCCACCTGCATTGCTACAAATTAAAGAAAGCTTATGATGGACTGCTGGTCAGTTTTGTAGAGTATATTTATTCTATTACAGCATTACCTGAGAAAAATGAAGATTGCATTGCGGTACGACACTCCATCCACATGAGGTGTGTAGTCCAGAAAAGGTTTTATGGTTTCGACCAACCGTGGATTCATCTTGTCCATTTCATCAAATACAAACATAGACCGAGGAAAACTTGATACATTTCCACGAATCCAATTCTTTAGTTGTGCCTAAATATATATGCATATGCCAGTTAGATCAATAGACCCTGCAATTAAATGTACTATTGAACTGGTTTAATGATTACTGGTTTTAATATACATTAGACCTTGCCTTGCCACTGCGTTAGTTCACGGTGGTAAATAAAATCCATTTTCATTCAAAAAGTATTTTATGAAATCCCACCAGGTGGCACAAAAAGGGACAGTTTGCATCTTTAAGTCAGCTGTTGTTAGTTTAGCAATTGACCACTTAAATTAAGTAAGTAATGCAATATTAAGTGATATATAAATCATAAATCACACATAGGATTCCAAGCTTTATATTTAACAGCATGTAAACTGAATCAATATACTCAGGGTTGGAAATAGGGGAAACATGGGGGACAGAGTCCGTGGAGTGAATTTCGAGGGGGGACCCCCTCAAACTGGTTAGATTTTTTTAATAGAATTGAAAATAAATTATATTTCATACACTTAATTGCATATGAAAGCGATCCAAGTTCTGCACATAATAACAAAGCTTTTGTTGTTGGATGTCAACTTTCTGATTTATCATAATACCTGTAAGCTGCAGTCAATAAAAATGGGAGTCTGGGGTAGGCTACTTTACATTCGAGCAAATTACCAAGCTCAGAGCACTCTCCCCAGACAGTAGGCTACACCAAATATTTTACCAATTTAATCTATCTGACTTATTTGTAAGTGTGAACTCGTGAAACAGTTTATGCGGGCAAAGAAAAAAGAAAACTCCTGTTTACTCCGCGATTGAAGCCTATAGAGACAGAGCGCAGTTATGCAAATTTGAAAACCACGCCCACCGGGGGGGGAAGCAATCCATTGACTTTGGGGCAGTTTACACTTGATATTAAGATGTGTTTTCATCGATCGGATCACAAGTGGACGAGAGAAACACATTACATTTACACCTGGTATTTAAATCCGTCTCTTTTGTCCACTTTCGACCGCTTCTGTGCTGTATACTATGAGGGGGTGGTCTGTGAGACGGTGGGCGAGTCTCCCTGCTGTCATTCAAACCCGAGCGGGAGTAATTATGAGTTTATATGGATGCAAACTAATATTATGTCAGAGTGCACTGCTTGTTTAGCAAGTAAACATGCTGCACAGTGTTTTGTACACGAGTATGTAAGAGCTTTCTTTGAATTTTCAGCGCAATTGATGAAATAGGATCGCGCAACTTTCACATGCTTTCAAAACGAAACTACGGAGATCAGCTGCTTAGTTTTATCAATGAAAGGCTAAAACTAGCGCTGTTCACCAAATGTTCACGCCAGAAGTCAAAAAAGACGTAAAACTTGTGTTTACTACCTCAGATTAGATAAATGGGCGGAGAGAAGGCGGTCGCGTGTGGCTGTTCGAACGCATTCAACCACATGTGCGTTCCGCAACTCCAAAGCGATCCGATCGAAAGTGGTTTCGACCACCTCTGGATGTGGTTGAAAGTGGTCGAAAGTGGACGAGCTCAAAACGTTTTGAACACCGTTTACACCTGGCATTAACGTCGTCCACTTGCGATCCGATCGACTAAAACACATGTTAATGCCAAGTGTAAACAGCCTCTTTGTATTGCGAGAAGCCACCTCCTTGTCATTTCTGGCTTATAACAAAAAACTGAATAATGCCTAAAAGCTGCTGTGTGACAATATGTACAGCTAACAAGCCATAGAACCCAGTAAAACCCAGTCTTTAAGGAGAATAAAGTGGATCGCCGACTACGTTTCCCCCTGGTGGACGCAGTTCTACTGGTGGAAGTGCTGTGGGGGGTTGCCTGTGTCCGTTTTTGTGTCTTTAAACGCTCGTTTTTTGGGGTCGACAGCTTATAAAAACTTATTTACAGATTAAACTTAAAAACAGAATAATACCTAAAAGCTGCTGTGTGACAAGGTGTACATCTAACAACCCAAAAAAACAAATACGTTTTTATAAGCTAAAAAACGAGCGTTTAAAGACACAGAAATGGACACAGGCAACTTTTCATAGTACTCCTATTAGTAAAACTGTGTCCACTAGGGGGAAACGTAGTCGGCGATCCACTTTATTCTCCTTAAAGGCTGGGTTTTACGGCTCGACAGGTTATAAAAACTTATTTCTGGGTTCTTTGGCTTGTTATCTGTACATATTGTCACACAGCAGCTTTTAGGCATTATTCAGTTTTTTGTTATAAGCCAGAAATGACAAGGAGGCGGCCTCTCGCAATGCAAAGTCAATGGAGACGGTTGGATTGCTTTCCCCCCCGGTGGAACGCTAGAGCTGCGCTCTGTCTCTATTGGTTAACGTCTGTACAAAGTACAGAATAATGACGTTTGAACCCACGCGCGGGATGCAGACGTCCTTATATAAGCGCGGGTCAAGCTTCAAGAGCTCATTCATTTTCTCCTTCAGCGTGAACCTCTCTCTGCTCCGAAGAAGAAGAAGCCTTACCTCGCCGTCGACAAAAGCCCTGCAGCGGAGTCCAAGCCTAGCGTCTTCCCCTGCCGTTTTTCGGCTGAGGATCAAAGATAGCAGAATCCAGGTCTAGCGTCTTCCCCTGCCGCTTTTCGGCCAAGAACCGAAGATAGCCTTCACTTGCCGTGGTACGAGCCCTGTGCAGCGGACACATGCCTGACGAGGTCTCCCCTGCGGCCGCCCGGTAAGATCAATATTTTTAATATAAAGCTATAAGCTAAAAGAGCAGGCGCTGTTGTAATAGCGTCCAGCACAGCGGCTTGAGTGAGCCTCTCTGCTATGAATTTCCCCCGAGCGCGTCACCCGTCTGGCACCTCCCACGCCGGGACCGCACTTATATGCATCGGTTGCCCTACCCATGTTTCGTGCTCCCCCTGCTGTTCCTCTGGGATGAACACACGGCGAGCCATGAGACTAGATGGATGCATAGACAAGCACACACGGGCTAACCCCCCCTGTGTTCTGTCACAACGCAACCGTTAAGGTACACACAGCTGCATGAAGTGCTGTCAATACAGGTTATTTATGGATCATTGACGTTATCACCTCCCGTGACAATGATGCTCACTCGTGGTTAGTCTACTCCATGTGTGGATTAGCTCCTCGGGCATGGTCTCTCATTTGACATTTGTCGTTTGGCTGGTCCCCGCCGTCCACGTTGTCAGTTTACAGCTTCGACATGTTTCACGCACTGAGGTTTGTTGCATTAAAGGTGCGCCTGTTAGCTCACCTGTATGCACGATATGGTTTTGAATTATATGCGTCCACCGTGCGCTTAGAGAAGCTCACATATGCACGCTATAACATTTCGGTATACACTAAAGATGCGCTTGGAAAAGCTCACCTGTATACACGGCTGTGTTATGCTTTGTGACACATACAATGTTGTTCATCTGTGTACGTTCACGGTGCGTTTGGTGCCCACCGTTACGTTCATCAATCATATCTGTACACATTCACGGCGCGTTCTGTGCACTGATTTATCTATACGCATTCACGGTGCACTGAAGGGTTCACCCGTGTGCGCACAATTTATTATCAGAACACATGACGGCGCGCTCGAGAATCTTGCCGGCCTGTGCATTATAACACTCTGATTCATCTATATGCATTCACGATGTATTCAAGTATTCACCTGTGCCCCGTGCAATTTAGAGTCAATACACATTTACGGCGCGCTTGGAAAGCTCACCGATCTGTGCACTATAATACTACCTATATGCATCCCGATGTGCTCGAGGGCGCACTTGGGTTCACACTATTGTGGTATCTGTATAATCCCACGCTACGAACCGTTCTACCGCATATTATAGTCAGATCGGCCGTTCGTGAGCTTCGCAGATCACTCACTACGTATGCCTGTTGCTAACAGTGGTTATTTAGATGGATCGTTGAAGCCATCGCACTGGCTCACGCCCCTCTATGAGCTATGTCCTATATATCGCCCACTCTGTGCGAGTTTGGCTTCTTCATGGACTTGGTTTACAGGGTTATCTATATTTGATATCTGCTATGCGGCCGGCTGGTCTTTGCTGTCTACGTTTGTCAGATTGTACAGCTTAGACGTCCCTGCCCTACGAGCGCAGTTTCTCTCGGCTCAATCATGCACGCTTATGCGTTTTATGTGTACACCACGGTGCGCTCAGCGAGCTCACCAAAGTGACTCTGAATTTACTTATCTCCCACACCCGCGGCGCACTCGGTGATCTCGCCGTCTTGTGCTATGTTATGTGCTCCCGGTGCATTTTAAACCCCACCGTATGCGCGTTAACATTTTATATGGTGCTTACACTTTTGCTTTAAGCTGTGAATATGCCAGATATAGGGCCACACGCAGTGTCTCTCCGGTAAGGCACTTCAGTATGTTGTGTATGCACGGCGTGATGGGATTACGTTCCCCCATAGCATCAGCAACTGACGCAATGCAAAGTGAACCGTATTGAAAGGGAACGCTTAGGCTACTCACGCAACCCCGCCTCCCCGAAACAACGGGAACGAAGCACCGCGTCTCTTGCCGTGCTACAAACGTCTATGCAGCGAGTGTTATTCGGCTGCACGCTTCAGTCGAATAATAATGAGCTCTTGATGCTTTGACCCGCGCTTATATAAGGACGTGTGCATCCCGCGCGCGGGTTCAAACGTCTGTACAGACGTTAACCAATAGGCTTCAATCGCGGAGTAAACAGGAGTTTCCCCCATAGCGTCAGCAACTGACGCAATGCTTCGTTCCCGTTATTTCAGGGAACCGGGGTTACGTGAGTAACCTAAGTGTTTTGTATTATATAAAACGCTTAGATGATAAATCACTGCTTTTTGGAGCCAGCCTCTAGCGGCCAGTCAATGAATTGCAGTTTAAGTCATTTCCATATTGGGGTCATCAGGGAGATCGGAAGGTTCATAAGTTCACATACTTTTTTCATTTACACAAATGAAATGGTCTGAAAGGAAACCCAATATCACCCACTTCAAGGCTTATATGAAGATATATTTTAAAACCTTACAAGGACTCTCAAACCGCAAAGCGATCAGAACTATGGACATTTACAAAGACTTAAATTCCTCTTTTTTAATTTAAATGTGTATACCCTCCCAGGCAGTGCTTTAAGTGGCCCAAAAGAGGTGCCGGTACTCCATTTTTTTTTTTTTTTTTGCTGACTCGACTCCTATATTGAAGGGGTTTTATATTTAGCAGTCAACAGACGACCTTGTAAAAAATAATTAATCCTTTTATAAATTTGTGGATTTGCTTGAGCTAGAAATAGCTACTGAATAAAATGTGCAAAAGGATTTTGAAAAAATACCATTAGAAAGAGCTACTGTAGAAAGAGTTTTTGAACATAAATAAAATGTGCAAAAGGTAGATATGTGAGTAAAATTTTCAGCATGGTTAAATGCTAAAACTAGTGGTTCAGATAGAAAAAGCTTGAAAAAAAAACTTTAAAATGACACCAAGACCATGTCTATGGGGTCAAGAATAACAAAATACTGGCCATTTGAAACTCTAAAGTCATTTATTTTGTCCCATTGTTTTCCATTTTGCGGGTGGTAAAACTACACTCTTAAAACGAATGTGTTAAATTAACACATCTTGTGTCTAGTTAAGGACAACACACCTAGTGTGTTGTCCTTAATTTAACACATCTCTGTGTTATTTTTAGAACAACACACTTTGTGTTGTTTTAACACATCTTGTGTTGTCCCTTTTATTTATATGAACTCTAAATCAGCACGAAATGACACATAATGTGTTAAAATTAACACATAATGTGTTAAATAGTTTATGTGTTATGTGTTAAACACCCTGGATGTGTTAATTTTAACACATTGCTTTGTGTTAAACTATTTAACACATTATGTGTCATTTCGTGCTGATTTAGAGTTCATATAAATAAAAGGGACAACACAAGATGTGTTAAAACAACACATTCGTTTTAAGAGTGTACTGTGCACGTCGTTCAAATACATTGAAATTTCGTTTACTTTTAGTTTAGCAATTCAACTAAATGTATATTACAATTTCAAGAATGTTTTCTGCACATCGCCTGAGGAAATCCGAAGTTGCGTCGAGGGGAATCAAACTGAAAGCCGCGACAGCGGAGATTATCACGTACCTACAAGGCTTGCGTCTGACCTGCAGCTATCATTCTGGCTTGGTGGGGTGTCAGCGAGTCCTCTGATTCTGACGGCGTTCTTTTACTACTCAGAGTCTAAAACAAGGAGGGCATATTACGTGTTTATTGTATTTTCATTTTAACCGAGCAGCTATGGTTGTGCGTTTCACACACACACAAACACACACCTCTCCAGAGCACGTTGACACTGACTGAAGGACGCATGCGCTTTTAACTTGTAAACGCAAGGGTGTATGGGTAATGTAGTCTCTGCTCTCGGTGGAACGAATTAGGAAGCGTACATTAAGGGCGCTCTGAAAAGCGGCAGCGCAGCCAAATGATTAAATTAAACCTCTGATTTTTAAACAGATGAGCGTTCCGGTACGCTAAAAGCACGTTCTGGGCGCACGTAGAGGTGGTGGTACGCTCAAGAGCTATTTTTAGAAGTGGCGGTACTGAGTACCGGGGCGTTCCGGCCCACTTAAAGCACTGCTCCCAGGTTTTTTTCTTTCTTTCTTTTCTTTCTTTTTCCCTCAACATTTGAAAATTGTTTCCTAATAACTTTAATATGAATGTTATTGTTCGCAAGATATAATGAGGCGTAAAGTATTACCAGAGGCCATGCCCATTCAAACTGAGAGGGCACGTGCAGTGCACCCTTGGTTTTTTGAGCCAAATGGATTTTGCATGCAACTTCAAAATCAAACAAGCGTCCATCAATCTGTTACTTGTCTTTTAATCTGTTTAATATGCACAATATTATGAATTCTGTGCTGCATCCTTGTCACTTTTCAGAGATTTTTGCCGTTTTGATAGTGTTTTGATCGTGTTACATTACTTTCTGGCTGCAGTCAGCGCAGCCGCAGACGTCATCAGCATCTGAGCGCGCTCACGAGCTTAGTTGTTGCTGCTGCTGCATTTGTCTATCTGAGGAATTAAAACGTGCAAGAAACACTCACAACATTTCCAAACCCCAGTACGGTAATGTGCGGTTAACATCCCCTGTGTAGAAAATGTATGGTTTAAATTGTGACCGTCTCGACGTTATATATTAGTAGAGATTTCTAGATTTATCTTCTTGGTACAACAGCCAAAGTTCGCCAGAGTTCACGGGGGCGCGGAATCAAACATGCTGACATGAGGTAAAATTTAATGCAAAAATCTGTTCCTCTAATAATTTTATCTAAACATATACGCTGAATTATTGAACATTAAAGTCAATGACGTGGCTATAGCTTATGTTATTTCCGTTGTTTATATACTTTATGGATTTAAAATTACATTAATTTTATAGGATAATGCAGTTGTTTTGCAAAATGCATTAATGACACAATTAAACAACTCATTAAACAAAACGTAAAACATGCCGTTTCAGATGTAAATATGATGCCAATAGGGAATGTGGAGTTGACGTCACGCGGTGTTGCATTATGGGTAATTCGCCATATTTGCAGGATCCTGTCCCACTGTATTTGAGTTCATGTGTTGGAGGTTGTTTTTGTATTTTCGGTCTAGATTTTAATAAACGTCGATATGTTTGGTCAGTACTGCTCGATCAATGAAGGTCACGCGATCGTTCAGGGAGGAAACTGAACAACAGAATACGTTTTTCCAGCTTTTATTTGTGGAAAAAACAAGGGAAGCCAGTGCAGGAGCTGACGAAAAGACGCCGGATTGCGTGGTTTGCCTACTGCAATCAGGAGAAAATTATATGAAAAAAAAACCTGCATCAGCGAGAGTGTGTTCGCTGCATTTTCAGTCATTCAGTAATTTGTGATTAATAAAAGCAGAACCACTTAAATTGTCTTGTTTTTATGCTAACACTGTCAAACTAACTTGTATGTAAGTTATTGATTCATTCATTCATTCATTTCTGATCACCCTAAACACATGAGTTATAAAAATAAATATTTAGACAATTTTGACGATTGTAACAAATATTTTTTATTAAATGCAACTGCTCAAACCCACTGCTTGTGACTCTTAAAATAACATAACCTTAGCTGAACATTTAGCATTTTGTTTGTTTTAATAACTTGGCCAAAACAGAAGTGCTATCTTATGAACATGTGTTGTTTCATCGCACAGAATAACTTACAACAGAGAATTTTTTTTATAGAATCATTAAGATACGTAGGTATTAACACATTGACACATTGTCAGTAAATAGCTGGTTTGCCAACCGTCATAAGACTCCAAAAGAAGTGTCATCTTACTATAAGCTTGAAGGGATTTATAGCTCTTAAACTCTTGCAAAGTGTAAATAAAGTCCTGCAAAAACAAGGTAATTGACCAGATTTTATGTAAGCGGAGGTAGTGCGTCTGGATCCGTAATCCAGTCTTGGGCTGCTAAATCATATGGATCTATGTTGTTTATTTGTCCAAATAAAGTTTTTTGGCAGTAGCATTTAGTTTCTCCCGATAGGGTCAAATCTCTTTTTCTTTCAACTTCTCGATTTCTTCCGTTTCTCTTCAATTTTACCTAGTTTTAGCTTAACACACCCACAATTAAATGGCATAGCGGTCGGCGGTGCCTCTAAACATGGCGCCCACGTCCCATAATGCAACACTGCGGTGACGTACATTAACATTCCCTCTTTATCATTATTCCGATTGAATATTTAATATGAAACTTACACTTTTATTTTGGAGGTTTTTGCATGAAGGTGGGGGCGCTCAGATTGTAAGAAATGGAAGTGCCATGGAAAAGACTGAAAGCTATTTCGTTTGATGTCTGTGTATGCACAAATTTCTGTGAACTGTGCACACTGTGTCCCCTTAAAAAAATTGGTGCATGACGCCCCTGAGTATTACTGATTTATGGTGATATGAAACTCATCAAAGCAGTATTTGTGAAACCGTTATCTATGTTGATTATATGTGAAATGTATACAATAAAAATAAATAAATTAAAAAAAGTTGAACCACTTTAATCTCTAATAGGCATACGCTTTATAGTCTTGTGTAGTCTGTTTAGTTTCGCTTGGTATGTTAAGTTTCATTTTTGTTTTAAAGGTCACGTTCTTCCTGATACCATTTTTGTTAGTGTGTAATGTTGCTATAATAGCATAAATAATACCTGTCAAATGATCTACCATATCAAAGCTCAAAGTTCACTGCCAGGCGATATATTTTCCTCGGTAGAATTCCTCTTTAAAAGCCTACATTAATTCTTAGTTTCTTAAAATCTATATATACTACTTGTATGTGTTAGGTTCGATTGGTGGGGGCATTAAATCCTACTGCAATATGTCCCAAAACACACTACAAAAACGAATTTTGTAGTGGTTTAAATTGTAAAATCTAATTGTTCCTATTATATTTAATGGAAATCATTAGAATTTCTGTGATGGTTTCTATTGTTTTTTTCAGCAGGGACAGTTTTATCGTGTAAGCAGTATTTGACTGAAATGACAATAAAGGTATACTTTGACTCTGAGATCAAACCTTTGCATCACTTCTAAGTTGCAGTATATTATATTGAAATTCACATAATTTACTTACACTGTATATGTCGACCTTGGCTTTGTGTGGAAAATGATGCTCAGATATAAATGTGAGAAAATGTTTGCTCTGGTCACCTTTCTCGTAAATGTTTCTCGCGATGATTTTAGCGACATGGTTTTTCCCCACTCCTGTGGTCCCGTGAAAAGAGAGGACCAATGGTTTGTTTGGGTTAATGTCGGTCATAAATTTCGAAACAGATTTCAGTACCACCTCTGACACGATGTGCTGCCCATAGAGATTCTCATTTAAATCTTTCTTCAAACCTGAAAATAAAACAAAGATAACATTTTCAAAGTTGTTGCTAACAGGTAAACGTTGAAGAATAAAAAAAATGTTGCTCACGTTTAGAGTCAAAAGGTAATAAATTATCCCCATTTTCACAAGGATAGAAGTATCTGCTGTACCCTATTCCAATGATCGCAATAAAAATCGAAGCAACAACAAAACGCAACATAAAAGTGTCCACCAACTTCTGATTTTTCGCTCTCATTTTCCAATGTCATCCGCAATTTTTCAATTTGCATTCTTGTTCAGCCTACCTGTGTTATCTTGTAAAACAGAGGTTTCAAAGTCCAAGACAGCGGGCTTCTCTTTCTATGCACTATGTACACATGGGGGCCTCCCATCAGTGTTGCCAGATAGAGTTGATGGTTTCCAGCCGAAAAGTGTTCCAAAACCTGCCCAAACGCACAAAAAAATGCCGAAAATATTTAAATCAACATTTTGGTTTAATTTGATTAGCATTTAGTTATTTTAACTTACACAATTAATGCACCATACTATAGCTAGCGACACCAGAACAGAACCACACTAGCAAAATGACATAACTTGTTCACAACAGCTACATTATGCTCCCTCGCCCACACGCACAATGCACTTTTACAGCGTATATTTAAGTGTTTTATGATTATTCAAATACCCAATGCGTTAATAACGTTTTTTATCTACTTATATTATTATTAATAATGTATTTTTACTCTTGATAAATAGGTGTGTGTGAGAGAGAGATCGTAAATAGGCTTACCTTAAGCAGTAAATGCAGAACAATAATAATAGGCTGTTGGTTGTGCGTTAACTTGCAAGGAAGCTGAAGAACACTGTGAACATCAGAACTTTTTAGAACTATGTACAGTCTGGCTGAAGTTCATGGTTCCACAATTGACTAAATGACAGCCGAACATTTGGTTCTGTTCACCTGAAATGCTCCGATAATTCACCCACGGCTCAAACACGTGTAATTGATGTCCGTTTCTCACTCCAGCTGCAGCCTGCGGAGGTCGCATATGCAGGGTGCATACGTCATCAAGCCTGGTTTATTTTAGTTAACTGACCATTACATTCGCAAGGTATAAGCATATTACAACAATTTACTATTAACTAAGAATAAAAGTCAACTTTATAATTGTTAATATTCTGAAACAAGACAGTCTCGATGACGTATATGGAGCCTAGAAATGCGACCTCCGGAGGCTGCAGCATTCACATTGAGACACGGCCGATGTGTGACAAGCAACGTATAGGTTGCAATCCGGAGTCCGTGTTGCAGAATTTGCAGTGCTATTTTCCGATTTAAAAGGCATTATCCATTTGCTTCAGGCCCGGGTCACTCTCCCACTCCTATCTGTTACATCTTGATTTCCCGCTGAGAGAGCTGGCTGGCTGCTATCACTTGTGATTGGCTAAACGCGGACTCATCATCGGCGTGGCATCAACACAAACACATGCAGTGGGCGTGTGTTTAGTAAACGTCATGAAATACATGCACACTTTTTGTTAAATAATTAGCCCATAAAATGCACGTTTCAAACCCGCCCAACTGATCCCAAACCAGCCCAATTTTTGCACACCCGCCCAAGCCAATTTGTACCCGCACAATCAAATTCAAAACCGCCCAATCTGGCAACACTGCCTCCCATCAATATAAAGGGCGGAAGTCAAGACATTTAATAGGCATTTCAATATGCAAACCATTGAGAATAACATAACAACACTCTGTTGGTTCCATATTAAAAGAGCAGATCATTAGTTAGAAATAGCAGTAACTCTCTATTAGAGTCAGAATTATCAGAAGATTTACATGCATAGTTTAATGTTTAATTACTTTTACAAAAAGCTTGGAGTAAAAAAACACTATGTCAGATTTTGTTTTTAATACAGTCACTGAAAGCTGCTCAGATGACGCACTGTACGTCGAAGTGCTGGAGATACCAACGAAACACTTGGATGTTTATATGACTTGACGTTTAATCAGTGGCAGCTTGTGACTGCTTTTACGAGGGGCGCGAATTTAGAATAAGTGTTTGGAGTGTCGTGTGTTGCTCATGTTTTCAAAATATGTGTTTGTTGCGTCATGTGAACCATGTGCATCACATGTTTTGTCAAAATAAGTGCCTACTGCACACGCGTCAAAACCGTTTATGATAAAAGAGACGCTCACGTTCACAAAATGCACGAAAGACACTCCCTTACCAGCAAAACCATTAAATTGTAGCGCACCTCTTATCAGAATTGGCCGTACATAACATTACAAAGCAATCCTTGCTGTCAAGTTCATGCACTGTAAACCTACCTTAAAGAGTTATGCATAATGTCAACAAGTTATACAGTAGTCTAGTTCCGTTGTTACTGCGGGGCTTTGTCGAAGCATTGTGAGCCCACAAAATGTACGCGTGCGAGTTGGGTTATAAATGCTCTCCCGTAAATGATTGAACTATGTGTGAACACAACGTTTTCAGAACTCAGATTCATGACTTATAATTGTATTCTGCTGCTGTGTGACAGAGATTTTAAAATGTATACATGTAGACTTATTTTTTCGAGGGTGCACGATGCGCAGTTCGTCACAACATGTATGTAGCCCGTCATGTGTGTGGTTCATAATTTAAAAATATGTGTTCGGGGTGTCGAGTAAACCTGTGTGCATCACGTGTCTTGTCAAAATAAGTGCCTGTTGCAGACGCATCTAAAGGGTTTAAAAAAAGAGACATTCACTTTTGCCAGATACTCGCATAATCTCATGCGTAATCAGAGTTTAGTGTTAAGGGAGTGTCTTGCGTGTATTTTGTAAATGTGAGTGTCTCTTTTAGCATAAATGGTTTTGACGTGTGTGCAGCCGGGACGTATTATGACAAAACACGTCATGCATATGGTTGACATGACTCAACAAACACAAATTTTGAAAACAGGAGCAACACACATGACACTTTGTACACATATTTTGAATTTGCGCCCCTCGGAAGAGCAGTCACGAGCAGTCACTGGTACATTCATTACTGGCCTCCCCTGACGTGCTCTGGTGCCCCCATTAGCCTTCTTGTTAGAGCGCCTGACTCCCATGCTGGACCAGACTGGTTCGAGGCCCACTCAGGGTGTGTGTGTGTAGGACTGGTTACATTAGCATCGAGTGGGCATGTATGTAGAGGGGTTGGCTCTTAATGTAGCTCCTACCATCAAAGATGTAGGAGACAATGGTTCTGATGTAGAACAGTGTATACTTATAGCTCAAATCATGGTCCTGGTTCATTCATAAAATGCAAGTCTAATGGGATAAATTCAAATACAGATACAGGCAACACAAAAATTATCCCTGCGACACCTGAAGATATAAGGAAAACAATATATGTGTCAAAGAAACTGAGCATTACTTAAAAACATCATAACTGGTAATGTACATCTGTAACATGGACAATTTCAATCGCATCCATGTACCCTACTCACCTAGGAGGTGTGCACACCAAAGCTTTTTTTATGCTGCTGAAAATGCCTGGTGGACAGCTTTATTTCAGCCAACTGCCAGGTTTCTTCGGCTGAGCGCTTTGGTTGCAATGATACTTCTGCTTAGTTTATCAGTCATTGTCCAATGCATCGGTTGGTTGTTGTGATATTTGTCCCGCCCCTCCTCCACTGTGATTGGACAGCCGTGTGAGAGCTGACATTGACATGCTGAGCTTTTCATCCAAAGTTGAATATTTTTACATTTTCGACACTTAGAGCTGAGCATGGAAAAAAGCCACGTTTAAAGCTTTGGTGTGCACAACCACTTACTGTAGATATGCAGAGCTGGGATATGATCTGTTGTTTATTATAATATAGCCATTTGGCAAATTGAGTAATTAAAAAAATGCCAATTTTTCTTTGTCTGAGATGGTCCATCATGGTGTCGCATCCCATTCCAGCAGTGCTTTCCTAAGGTAAAAATTAAGCTGTGTAAAACATGCCTGGCTGCCACATCACTGAACGTGCAGGACCAATTGCCTGATATAGGCCTACTACATCAGTTAATAATGTTCAATTTCTTGTACAGACTGTCTCGGTTTGCTTAATAAGATGTTAATATGTCAACAAGAGACACAGAGATTACTTTTGTGTTGGACCTTTGGTCCATTACTCTGAGTTTGTGCTTTCATAAACCTTGGACTGGGCACCTTTCTCGGTCTGAGTATCATTGTTTTATTTGGTCCATTTACGATCAGATATCTTTATTGGCTAATAAAATGCCGGTCAAAGGTTGGAATATCAATTCAAATTGTAGGCTTATGGTAGCAGGTTTTGTCAGTGTGTTATAGTTGAACCATCCTAGGCTTTCACCGATCTGAGAGATCTGCAGGTTGCAGGTGGGGAAGGAGTTTTCATGGTGCCTGCAGTAGTGACATTTGCACTGTGTTTGCTTTTATATCACAAATTAATTGGATTAGATCAAAGTCAGACTTAGATTTATTGTAATTTTCCTTTGCAGGCGGAAGAGAGAAAAGGAAACTACATTTCCCAGGAAACCTTGGTGCAACTATACATTTAATAACATAACAAATAACACTCTAGGTATAACGGCTCTATACACCAGGAAATAAAAATATTAACATTTTCTACAAAGGTACAGTATACAGACTATGGATAATATGCATACCGAAGGCCTTCTCACTGCCAGGCTTGTGTGAGTCAAGGCTTCAAACAGACAAAGCAAAGCGGCTGGAGCACAAATTTAGTGTAAATAAAGCTAATTTTTTTACTTTTTCACCTTTTAATTGCATTTATAGTGAGAAATTAGTATTGTGGTTTTCAAATATGGGATTAATTATCACAAAAGCGCTCTCTGTTTATAACAACAGTCTTCTAGTGACTGGCTCTGGTATATAAAGAAAGTCTCTTTCATCTATTCATCGAAGTACAGTATCAGCTTCTGTCTGACTGACTTGCAGCCTTTAATAGAAAATATTTTTTCCTCTGGAGGGAAATTGTGGAAGAACAAATTTAAGTATACATTACAAGAATGTAACAACATACTATCTGTTAAAGACTACTTTAACAACATTTTAATACTGCTGTAATAATTGGAGATGCTTTGAAGCATATGAGTCTTCATTCCCTTGCTTTTCTCTGTTTTGACCTTCTCTCCAACAATCTAGAGTTATGTTATTGATCACATTCCCACCTGCATTGCCACAAACATAAAGAGAGCTTAATATGGCTTATCACTGCTGGTATATTTATCCCATTAGAGCATTACCTGAGAAAAATAACGATTGTATTGCGGTATCACTCCATCTACATGGGGTGTGTAGTCCAGAAAATGTTTTATGGTTTCGACCAGATGTGGATTCATCTTGTCCATTTCATTTAATTCAAAGTCAGAGGAAAACTTGATACATTTCCACAAATACTCAGCTTTAGTTATATAAGCATGCATATGCCGGTTGCAACGCAGTGTGAAAAGTTGTGCAATAGGCTACATATGGAAGATTCCAATTTTGCATTTAACTTGCCAGTCCTGTACACCTAATATGGTAAACCTAATTTTTTAGTGTCGTTTAATTTTTTGGTTACTTTATATTTTTGTCTATTTTAAAACTATGGTTGCTTGGAGTAATGGTTAATTGGGGTTTGGGTGTCATTTTATTTAACAAAAAGTTATTCTAACACCAAACCCCTGAAAGCAGGAAAAAATAAAACAAATCATAAAACAACACGAAAATATGCGCCATATTAATTAAACAGGAAGGACTGCCGTATTATACACGCAAAATGGAAATTTGGTTTATTGCACGAATTTTATCACTGCATGCTATTTATAAGCAGCTCATGAGAATGGGCTGCTTTTGAAATACTTCAATAACAATAGCATTTGGATTATAGCATTTCTTGTCTCTGTCTTCTGAAATTTCTGTAATTTGAAATGACATTGTTGTGTTTCCCACAGATCTGAAATTTAGGCTACTTAAAGGAATATTCCATTTTCTTAAAGGCACACCGCAGAACTTTTTGGCCACTAGGGGGCGCTAGACATGTATTTTTCACACCTAGCGCCCCTAAAGGCCACAAGCGCCGCAGCACTTTCGCAAAGGAAAAGAACTGGCCAACCTAAAACTACACTAAAAAACGAAACCTTTAAAACGCTAAACGATCAACATTTTGAGGCATCAGGAAGAAACGCAGTCATGTTACAACTTTCTGATGAGGAACTCGTGGCAGAAGCCATTTCTCAATCTGAAGGTTGCAGCCTCCGGATGTCGTATTTCTAAGCTGCATATGTCATCAAGACTCTTATTTCAGAATATTAACAATTATAAAGTTGACTGTTATACTTAGTTAATCGTAAATTGTTGCAGTATGCTTATAACTTGCGAATGTAATTTAATAAACCAGGCTTGATGACGTATGCAGCCTGCATATTTGACCTTCGGAGGCTGCAGCCTTCCAATTGAGAAATGACCAGAAGTATTTCCTTGCCTTTTTCGAAACAAATATTGTTGCATCGTCTCTCTCTCTCTCGTCACCAGGATTTTCCGCAATGGCGCTCGTTTTTCCTCTCTTTTGTGTGAAAATTGTTGCTCCAAATCCAAGTAAACCGATGTGTTTAGGTCTGCCGCTTTGTAATACGTCACGTGAGTGACAGCGGAACGCAGCAAATGAGGAAGAGAGAAGAGAGAAACGCTCGGATCTGATTGGTGAATGAATAGGGTTTGGTTTTACACTGTGTGAGTTTGAGCAAGTTTGACTGCTATAGCATCCTGGATTGTAATGTAAATACAGACAGTAAAAGAAAGGTAAAAACGTGAACACGTGAATGCAGCATCTGAATACAGGGAACTATATGCAAGATAATTGCCGTCATTTATAAAGAAGATCGCATTTATGTATGAATCAAGATCGTGAGTTTATATAAAAAAATGCCTTAAAGGGGAATTGAACCAGGATCAGAGTAACATAATAGAAGATGCTCTCTACACTCCTTAAGTAGCCTCCAGCAAAATTCACGTTAAAAAAAACCGTGTGGAGGAAGTGACGTATGCCGTAAAGCAGTCAAATTTTGTAGTTTTTTTGTGCTCTGGTTACTACCAGAAACCCTAAGTTTTAAAGTACGAGTAAAAGCGATACAGACCCCGTCAGGCTATGGTAGACATGTCATTCAACCTATTTAAAGTCGATTTACTATCACAAGGGTCTTGAAAATGTATTATGAAGGTTGAAAAATTACATGGTGTCGCTTTAAAAGAAAAATCCAGATAATTTACTCACCACCATGTCGTCCAAAATGTTGATGTCTTTCTTTGTTCAGTCGAGAAGAAATTATGTTTTTTGAGGAAAACCATTGCAGGATTTTTCTCATTTTAATGGACTTTAATGGACACCAACACTTAACACTCAACACGTAACAGTTTTTTTTCAACGGAGTTTCAGAGGACTTTAAACGATCCCAAACGAGGCATAAGGGTCTTATCTAGTGAAACGATTGTCATTTTTGACAAGAAAAATAAAAAATATGCTCTTTTAAACCACAACTTTTCGTCTAGGTCCGGCGCATCACGACCGGATCTACACGAGAAGTTGTGCTTTAAAAGTGTATATTTGTTAGTTTTTTTGTCAAAAATGACAAACGTTTTGCTAGATAAGACCCTTATGCCTCGTTTGGGATTGTTTATAGTCCTTTGAAACTCTGTTGAAAAAAACTGTTAAGTGTTAAGTGTTAATTGTTGGTGTCCATTAAAGTCCATTAAAATGAGAAAAATCCTGCAATGCTTTCCCCAAAAAACACAACTTCCCCTCGACTGAACAAAGAAAGACACCAACATCCCGGATGACATGGTGGCGAGCAAACCATCTGGATTCTTCTTTTAAGAAAATTTACTATTCCTTTAAGGTGATAGCCGGTGAAAAGGGCAATCATTACCCTCCGACAAAAAATAGTCTACTATACATGTGACAAAGAACTAGTAATGTGTGACACAACATAAAAATGTACTTTGATTAATTGAACATTTATATTAATTTCACATTATAGTTCATTAATCCAACCACCCCAAACCTTCTTTTCCATTAACAAAGCTGACACTGTTTGTCAAAGCACCACGAAAACACTTTACTGTTTTTGAACTGATATATGAAGCAATTAGATGACCCCTTTGATCAAACTCTATTGAATACAATAATATATTGCCTAGTATATTAATGATAGACAGTGCAGGTCTATGTATTATAAATGTGACTGGTGTTATAATGGTTATCATTTCTATTAGATCAAAAGCAGTAAAAGTGCCTCTCTTTCTATTTCTCTCTTGCTGATTAAAAAACTTAATTCACTCATTATTCCAGATTAAATAGTCTACTTGCTGTCCCGGTGACAGGCGACTTTACATTACAGCTTTGCGTTTTTTTTATTTTGAGTCAGCTAGCTTGAGCTTTGCTTGTTCAGTGCAATGGGCTTGACATTAGTAGGGATCGACCGATATGGATTTTTTTGTGCCGATGCCGATACCGATTTTTTTTCCATCAGCCTTAGCCGATGACCGATACAGGCTGCCGATTTTCTTTAGCCGATATTTGGAGTCGATACTGCTTTTGCTCATTCAGTTTACATTATAAAAATGACACAATGAGAAAACTAAATGTTACAACTCTTAATTTAAAAAAGGAACATTTATTGAACTATATTTAACAAATAGTAAAAACAGGTGAGGTAGAACAAGTAAGAAAATTCAGTGCTGCTGAAAATACTAAGCATAAATAAAATAAGTACACTATTGCACACAGTAGCAGGAACCAAGCAGCATAACAAGGGGAACACTTTACTTTTTCCTTGAAAGTAACCACCTATTTACAACCTATTTAATGCTTAGGTCTAAGTTTTAGTGCACTTTACTTAATCTCTTGTAGAGCAAATGTCTTTCATAAGAAGACAAGGGAAATGTAAACAGCAATACTGATCAAAAAACAACTTAAAAAGAATTGTGAATAACATGCATTACCCACTTCTGTACCTCACACACCCTAGGGTCCTATAATAAATGCGAGGGATAGTTTGCCTCAGCTCGCTTGAAACGCATAAAACTGAACAAATACATGAGGATTTGTGTTCGGACTTCGGTCAGATAGTAGAGCGCGTGCACGTGAGAGAGGTGCAGTGAGAGAGACATGGATGAGAGAGTGCATGTACCTTTGCGTTCTTAATGAACGGAAATGTTGACAAAACTTACAAAATAACACTTCTCGGGTCACATAACAGTCATGTGGGAACTGCTCTGAACTAAGTGCTTAGCGTCGAATTTCTTAATTTTTTTCGCTGACGAAAATTCCGTGAAATTCCGCGTTAACCACCATGAACGTATGCAACCATGAACTGCGCTCTCCACAATGACGAGAAACTATCAGCTATCAAACTTTTGATTTTTAGCCTTTTACTACTACATATATTTATGGAGATGAGAATTAAAACCCACCCTGTCCAGCTATGATCAGCTGTTCGGTTGATCACATGACCTGCGTTCGCTTGCGGCATTATGAGCACCAAACGTCAGACTGGTGGTCGCTGAATAAAACTCCTACAAATACCACAAAATCACGGAACAACGTCAGCATTGTTTAATCCTATGACCAGTGCTCGTAACAGCTGCCGTATGCATACGGTTAGCCTAAAAGCTATTTGAGGCTCTCTAAATACAATGGCAAGCCGTTTTATAGGCATTCGCGTTTTCCATTTGGATCACCAAACTTAGCTATGGTTGCACGCACATATAGAGTAACGTGTACACTTTCAAAGTATATGGCAATATTTCAGTCAAACAGTTAAAAAATGCTTTGAAGTTTACCAGAGCAGGCTTACAGAGCTCCGCTCTGCTAGTGGGGGGAGGGGCAATGCACGGGCTGCAGGCAGCTCTCAAGCAACACAGAGCTGCCTGTGGACGCCTGTCTGTAATTAATGCCGGGGAAAAACTATCGGCGAACGCAAGCCGCGCATCGGCCGATGCCGATACACCTAAAACCTGCTAAAATCGGCCCGATGTATCGGCCGGCCGATAAATCGGTCGATCACTAGACATTAGCATTGCTTTTTTGCTACCATCTCTGTGGGAACTTTAGATTTTAGAAATTAATAGTAATATTATTTAAAAAATGGGTGAAAGAAAATGCAGCGTGTGATCGTGACTTTTTAAAACAAGAGCCAGTTGTTATTGACATAGAAACTGGAGGCATGCTGAAACTGCACACACACTTTAGCTTGGTAGCACTCACGGCCGTTCTCGGGTTTTACACACAATATTTGTTAATCAGACTTAGGACCCGAAGAAATTAAACTAGGACCCACCCGGACCTGACTGACCATTTAAAATATAAACCCAGAACCGTACGGGTTCCCGGGTGCTCCGTGAAGACCTATGGTAAAACTCAGAAAATGTTCCGAAACATGCAGGATACAATAGGCTTTATGCCCAGCTGCACTACTTCCTGAACTTCAGCCACCTCCTTGTTTCCTGTCTGCCATTATTGGACAAACTGATTAATCCAGGTGTGCCTGACCTCAGTAGTCACAAACAAACTGATTAATCCAAGTGTGCCTGACCTCAGTAGTTACAACAACAATAATCATACACACCTGGATTAATCAGTTTGTCCAATAATGGCAGACAGGAAACAAGGAGCTGGCTGAAGTTCAGGAAGTAGTGCAGCTGGGCATAAAGCCTATTGTGAGACAGAGGCTGTTTCTCAATTCCAAGAACGCAAAGAACGGACTTGCGTTCTCGTGGAGATTGGTCTTGCCAGGCGACCTTGGAAGAACGAACTCAGAAGGTCGCGAGAACACAGAACACACCTGTTGGTCACCTGACCTCGTCAGATTTCAGCGCGCAAGTCTGCACTTGATGCATCCTCGATATCAAGAACACATCCGGGTATTTTCATGCGTCCTCTGTACTTGTGTTTTTGAGAATTGGAATTAAACTTTGACTGTTTATGATGACGTAGAGCGAGAACACAAGGACGCAAGATCGCTGAAGAAACAGCCAGAGCTTGCTTCGCGTCGCACCAAATTCATTAAGAAACCGAGAGCACACGAATGCACACCAAACTCATCGGGAGAGACACAACGTGCTCACACGCAAAATATCATTATTAAAGAGTGTCATTATCACGGAAGAACATAAAATACAAAATTTGATGCCAGATGTAGCCTACTTGGGCGCTTGTCAATATACCTTGTCAGGACCCATCAGAATCATGTGTTAAATTGTATCTAGTCTTTGTGTTCGGGGTCCTGGCAGTACCATGATCTATATTGGAAGATACGTGGTTTTAGTATTGGGTTATTATGACCACGCATTTCCCGGGTCTCGTCTCTTTCGAGCCAGACTAGAACCCAGCAGTCGCCAGTGCGTCCAGAGCCGCCGACGCAGCCGCCCGCGCAACCCCAGCCGTGTGCGCAGCCCACGCAACCCCAGCCGAGTGCTGCTCCTTCCTACCATGCCTTTCCCAGAACTCACACAAAAGGGGTTTTCACACTGCGCTTAACCCTGGGTTATCTTCATTCTAAACCCCGCTTTTAACCCTGGGTTAAAGAGCGTTTCACACCTGTTATTTGAAAGCGGTGTTAGCACCGCTTTTTACCCAGGGTTATGAAACCCTGCTCCGGAGCAGGGTTAGCATCGCATTTGTGGTGTTAACCCCGCATTGCGGTGCCAAACGCATGCAGTGTGAAACAAAGCAGGGTTAGAATGTTATGACCCTAATTAAACTACCAGACGCTGGCTTCCTGTTACATTTAGAATAGACTTTAAAGTATTGTTACTTGTTTATAAATCACTTCATGGCTTAGGACCCAAATACATGACAGATATGCTAACTGAATATAAACCTAACAAATTACTCAGATCATTAGGATCCGGTCAGTTAGAAATCCCAAGGGTTCACTCAAAACAAGGTGCGTCAGCATTTAGTTATTATGCCACCTCTAGCTGGAATCAACTTCCAAAAGAGATCAGATGTGCTTCAACAGTAAACACTTTTAAATGTAGATAAAACCACATCTGTTTAACGCTGCATTTACTGAATGAGCACTGTGCTGCTTCACACTGACTGCACTTTTAACTCAAGTCACTTTTACTCCTGTTTTATTCTTTTTAACATTTAAACTGTTTTATTAAAATCACATTTATTTTCTTTAATTGTTATTTTAAATTCTCATGTATCTTTGTCTTTATTGTGATCTTATCGTGTAAATCTTATTTTTACATTTTCTTTCTTTTTTTTATATATTGTTTTCTAATTTCTGTGTAAAGCACTTTGAATGACCTCTGTGTATGAAATGTGCTATACAAATAAACTTGCCTTGCCTTGCCTAAACACAGCTGAAGCAGCTAATCAAGGTGTTCAGGGTTGCTTGATAATTACAGACAGGTGTGTTGGAGCTGGGTTGGAGACTCCTGACCCAGGGTTTAGGAATGCACAGTGTGAAACGTCAAATTATGAATACCCAGGGTTATGTCTTAACCCCTGGTTAAGTTTGAACAGTGTGAAACATGAAAAAAATAACCCAGGATTCCGTTAACCCTGGTTTTAGAATAACCCAGGGTTAACAATTTCAGGTGTGAAAAGCCTAAAAGTTCACCCGGACTCCTTTCCCACCTTCCCACCCTGGACCACCCCCTATGAACTTTTGTGTTTCCCCACCCCCTCCCTTGTTTGTTATTTTTATTGTCACACCCCAATCCTGTTATTGTTATTGCCTGTTTGCCCCTGTTAGTCTTTGTGATGTTCTCATGGTTCCTGTCTTGTATGCAGTTGGTTATGTCCCGTGTTTAGTGTTCCCCCTGAGGAGCGTCTGGTAGCCGCTTCTTAGGAGGGGGTTGTACTGTCAGGACCCGTCAGAATCATGTGTTAAATTGTATCTAGTCTTTGTGTTCGGGGTCCTGGCAGTACCATGATCTATATTGGAAGATACGTGGTTTTAGTATTGGGTTATTATGACCACGCATTTCCCGGGTCTCGTCTCTTTTTCCCCGATTTCTTACTCTTAATGATTTTCAGCTGTATGTAATTTATTTTGTTCCTTTTTATTGTCCTTGTGTTTGCTGTTCTGTGCTCGGGTGTCTTGTTGCATCTTGTTGGTTCCTGTGTTAGTTATCTGTGAGTATTTGAGAGTTATTTAGTCTTGTTTGTTATGTGTCATGTTAAGTTTAGTGTTAGTCTAGTGTTGAGTTTACCCCGTCTTGTTTTGCTTTCCCCTGTTTTGTCAATAACCTACTTATTTTGTCACGTCTGCATTTGGGTTCATTTCTTGTTATATTCCTTACATACCTGGGCGGCTCACCCAAGTAAAGTCAATGTGTGGGTCACTGCATTGACAGTTTATACAATGACATTATAGGTTAATGCTTTGAATGGAAAAGAGGTGTGTCTATCCTACACCATTAATAGGCGCATCTTTCCACATTGATGGCTATTTAAAAGTTGCTGTGCACATTGCAAGTTAAAGTTAAAAATGGTACCTTTTTTAAAAAAGCACTTTTATTGTATCTCAATAATCTCTCAGGACTGAGGAATAGGGATTGAAAATCTAAACAGGCTAGAAAAATGAGGCAAACAAAAAATGTTTCCTTTAATATTCTTTCACACAGGAGTCAAGCTTTAAAGGAACAGTATGTAGGATTGTGGCCAAAACTGGTATTGCAATCACAAAACTTGTGGCTAAAACTGGTACTGCAATCACACAACTGGTGGCCATTACACAAAATGACAACATTAACATCAGTTGAGGGCTGCAACTCCACTTTTTAAATGACAATATCCTGGCCATACCCCTGTTGTCAGTGTTATAAGTTTTTGAAATGAAAATGATTTCTTAATGTCTAGTGACATGTCAGGGACATTTTATGATTAATTGATATAAATTTCTTACATACTGTTCCTTTAACTCAGAACAAACTCACAAACAAATAAGAATAAAAATCAAAGGTGAAAATTACTCTCATGCAATGCATTTTATGACACAGAGAAAAAAATATGTTCCAACAACAATCCCTGAGGTATCTAGCAGGAGATTATCAAAGCAAAATCCGTTAAATATAATCAGACACAATGTCAGCAAGTCTAAGGAATAAAATGATCTATAAGAGCGTCTTTTAGTGGCTGGCACCAGTATGTAAGCAAAGGTAAACAAGTCTCTTTCATCTAAAGATCAGTGTACAGCATTAACTTCTGTCTGACTGACTTGCAGCCTTTAACAGAATATATTTTCTCCTTAGATGGGAAATATGGTATATCTCTGGCAACTGTGTCTGCAAGTTCAGGGTAACAATCCACAGCCATGTTCAAATTGGCCATTTCAGCCAAAACACACTGACGTACATGTCTCATTTCCAGAGGTAGGAAAGGAATAAAGTGATCTATCAGGTGATGATCTATTAGATGAGAGCGCCAAAATCCACCTGTACAAAAGGCACACAATACAAGATACAAGTTACAAAACACAAGCATGCAATCATTGGGACCAAACCTAATAATTTAATTATTAATCATTTAAAAATAAATAATAAGATGGAATTTTTATGTATAATCCTAAAGACATGGCTACACAGCAAAATCACCAGTGTTAAATCAACACTGCTGGTGTTTATATGAGTAACACCAGACCTGGCCATCCCCATACAGAGCCGGCGCCAGACCATAACTAACGGGGGGGCACGTGGCTTCCAACGGAGGGGCGCGCAATTCGCAACAATAACTTGCAAAAATAAGGCATTAAAACAACAAATACAGTGCAAGCACACACTCATACAACTGGTACAGACTGTCAGCTCATTTCCTGTATAAAGTGCAGAAGATCACAAACTAATCAGTATTACCATAATCACTGTTAACGGTCTAGCCACACTTCACATTTAGGCTTACAAGTTTGAGCCAATCGGTGTTTGCTTGAAGTCAGATGGAGCAGGTGGTGCTGGTTCGTTCTAAATGTTCTAATATCCATATTTTACACCATCCATAAAATGCAGCAAAAAAAACCACATTGCTAGTATCAAGTCACATTAATATGTTAAAGACGTAAAGACGCATGAGACGCCGCAATACAACCAGAATACAATCAGAGAAACTGGTCTATTTTAATAAAAAAAAACATATGTCAACTATATTGTTCTCATTTGATTACATTAAAAGTCAGAAAACATTCAATGTTTAATTTATTTTAATTATTCTTGATATATATTAAATTAATGAAAAACTGTGTAGTGGGCACAACAACCTGTTTGGGCGGCACGGCCCGCGAATGCCCCCCCTTGATGCCGGCCCTGTCCCCATATATACACCAGCAGTGTTGATTTAACACTGGTGATTTTGCTGTATACATACTGCTCTTATCATTAAAGACATGATAAAGGATTTCAGTCTCCATTCTCTTACTGTTTATCTGAAGTTCTTCTCTGTCCTTACCGTCTCTCCAGAAATCCAGAGCCATGTTGGCAATCACATTCCCACCTGCATTGCTAAAAATTAAGAGAACTTATGATAACCCTTTGGTCACAATTTTGTGTATTGATATTTAAATCCACCAGTTTGACTTCATCACCTGAGAAAAATGAAGATTGCATAGCGGTATGACACTCCATCTACATGTGGCATGTAGTCCAGAAAGGGTTTTATGGTTTCGACCAACCGTGGATTCATCTTGTCCATTTCATCAAATATGAACATGGACCGAGGACAGCGTGATACATTTTCTTGAATCAACCACTTTAGTTGTGCCTAAATATAAACACATATACCATTTGGTTCAATAGCCATGTTAGTAGGCTATCTGGTTTAAACTTGATTTACTGTATTAATGGTACTGAGTGTTTCATAATAAATATAGATCCATTATAAATTAGAAGATGTTTATTACTATAACTATGACAATAACTAGTTTCTAAAGGGTTCATGTTGTGTGGGTCATATTTCATATATGTTAAGTGAACCTGTCCTTATGAGACTGACCCCACAATAAAATAAAAATGTGTTTGCTTTCTATTATTATTTCTTAATTTATTATTATGGTGTTTTTATGTTTGTTCTTAGAACACTGTTTGTCTGATCAACATTTCTAAAGTAACTGTCTTAAAGGTCCCATTTTTTTGTGTTTTTGAATCTTTTGAATCTATTTATGACACAATTTAGTTATCTTTATACCATGGTCTGTTTAAATACTCAATGTGCCCCGAGAGTAGAACGAGATTCAACGTTGAGTGAAAAGCTCCGCTCGTCAATGTCAGTTCTCACACGGAGGTCCAATCACAGTGGAGGAGGGTGGGACAAATATCACAACAACCAACCGGCGCATTGTACGACTGATAAACAAATCAGAAGTATCACAGTAACAAAAACGCTCAGCTGAAGAAAGCCGGCCCTCAGCTGATAAAACAGCTGGCATTCGGCGTCCTCCAGGCTGTTTCGCCACGTAAAAAAAGCTTTGGTGTGTCCCGCCCCAATGGATGATTTTTGCATATCGTTTAATTTTTACGGTGAATATGGCAATTTTGAAACATGGGCCCAGGCACAAGACGAAATAGAAGACTTGGAGAGAGAGAGAGAGAGAGAGAGATGCGTGCGTGCGTCTCTCTTTGAAGTGCGTCTCTCTCTCTCTCTCTCTCTCTCTCTGATCCTTCTCTTTCAGTTCTCTGTCTCTCTCTTCAAAACGGGCTGATGTCTTCCTTGTTCTATGAAGTCTCTCCTTCAGAAAAACCTATCAAATTCTGATTGTGTAGTTTGTTTGGTGTTTTGTGATTCGATAGCAGCTTAGCTTGCCGTTAGCTTAGCTGGCAACTGACGTATTCCTGTGGGCAGAGTTTAGTAAAAAAAAAACTTTGTACTGACATCATAAAAGCAGGAAGTAGAGGGCTGTAGTCCAAACCAGCTGTTAGCTGTAGGCTTTGAAAGGGGACTTTTGTTAAAGAAAATATATCGCCTGGCATTGAACTTTGAGTTTTATCATTTTACAGGTATTATTTATGCTATTATAGCAACAATACACACTAACTAGGGTTTACAAAATGGGATCGGGAAGAACGTGGTAATGAGTTCAGGGTTAACACAAGCTTTCAGGATTTGTCTCATTCTCTCACTCTGCCAAATAAATCTCATGGCAAATATTTATAGTGAATTGTGGTGGCATTTTAATAAATAAATTGTGTCGATGTGCATCTTCCTTCAAGCCACAGTTCATATGAGGCGTTTTGCAGAAATATGTTGCCAGATGATAGCCTGGGTTTCCCCATGCTGCCTTGCACCCACATTTATTCACGCTGCAAGTCTAGCATGGAAACTATGGACCTTTTTTGACCCTGAAATAGGGAACCAATCACAGAACGGGGAGGGGGCAGCAAGACGATGACAATGTCTATGCGACATACCGAAGCAGTTTTGTTTATCCAACACGGCAGCATACACAAAGTTACTTTTCAATGCAGCCTTAGATAGTGTTCTAAGTAGTTTTGAATGCAAGTTTATTAAAAAAAAAAAAACAACTTTTGGCGTTAAACAATTTCATATCCAAGAAGGATGTTTGGATATGGGAAGACATGATAGCCACAGAGTTTTATAGGACCAACCTGCTAGGCATCGTCATCGATGAAATAAAATTAACTTATAAATGGTAAGTGGTATTTAAGCAATATCGCTCGAGTAGGAGTGTGATATAGCTCTATATCATCACGGCTGTGATTAGGCCAGAGGCACGAGGCCGTAGGCCGAGTGCCGGAGGCAATCACAGCCGTGATGATATAGAGCTATATCACACGACTCCGAGAGCGATATTGCTTTTATACAACAGTTCGACGGCACACGTTTGAAAAACGAAAACTAGAAAACAACAACGTTATTTTAAAAGCCTCTTTGTTTGAGAACTACTTCTTCCGCCACGGATTTGAGGGCGCCCAGAATGACAGGTAAAACTTTCGGCTGCTTTGAATCTCATAACAACTCAATGGACGGAAAAGACGTTTCTTTATATTACCGTTTCTTGGTCACAAAGTGTGGTTTTAAGATTAGTTCAGTCGAGAATGTATATGTATTATATTTAAATCTGCAGTCGATTAGTAAAGATAGCGCCTGTTTGAACGTTTGCTTAGTGAGATGCGGTACGTATGAGAACCAAAACATGAGCGGACGTCAGTGTTCACTCGCCCCGCTGGCCGCCGCCCTCTCTGGGCTGCATCTCTGACAGGGATTCCCTGGCTCTCATGTTGGCCTTGTTTGTTTTTGATCGTCAAAATGAGATCAAATCAGCAGTATTTGGTGTCATGATCAAACTATTACTTGTTTTTTTATTCATATTTAGTGTCTTTTGTGTTGTTATTGTTTTGGCGCGAGGTAAAAGTTAATAAAACTATACTTGTATAACGTTACTATTGCTTTCCCATTTAATCTTAACGCGATACGAGCACTCGATTATTATTAAACTTTGTTCTTGTCAGTACTATATAAAACTGTTTTTTTAAGTGTCAGAGAGATGTTTTTGCATGCTGCTTATAAATATATCAGTGGCGATATCTCATAACATGTTTTAATAGTCACGTCACGATTAAGTAAATGATCAATGTCCACATTTAAAAGCTGCGGTGCTTTTTTGTATAATTTAATGTTTTTTTATTAAAATGTTGAGTTTTAGAACTGTTTTTTGGTCACAAATTTTCTTTGGGGGGCCGCGAAGGAATGCACCGTACACAAGGGGGGCCGCACGCTGAAAAAGTTTGGGAACCACTGTCCTACTGAGATTTTGAAGCAAGCATCGAAGGACACGTATCTTTCCCAGCTTTCCCATGATGCCACGGGAAAGAAATCGTCATATAGACCGGAGACCACCAACTTGAATGATTTCAAATGTAAGTAGCTATTACAAACAAATAACACGGTTCCTTTTGTTAAAATTGCATTTGTTGAACTGAACTGAAGGGTAAACTGTAAATTGTTGAAGGTGTAAAGACGGTATACTAGGGATGTAACGGTATTATATATACCGCCGCAGCCACATGATTCGGTAAAACTTTAGGTCTTCCGGGCATCACATGTATTTTTTTTCGGCCAAGTGGAGCGAGAGGAGGGACGCGGGAACTACAATTCCCATAATCCCATGCGTGCCACTCTGATGCCTCTCTGCAAGTGAAGTGACAATGGCGGAAGCAAAAGAAACACTAATTTTAAATCTGATGTGTGGAAAAATTTCGCGTTCGCTCTGACAAGAAACGAGAAAGGACAAAATGTGATGGACATACAAAAAACGAGTATGAGTAAATCCGTGAATGAGTCATTACACGCAGGGGCTGGTTGCACCAGCTGTGCGTAAGTTACAACGTAGCTTAGATACGACGTAAATGGGCACTAAGTTACAACTTACACACTACTAAATGTTTGTTTTTGCGTTGCACCATTAAACTTATTTTAAACGTAACAATACGTTGTAACTAAATATTTACGGAAGCCTCTGTCCATGAATAACAGTTGGAATAAGATGTCAGCCAGATTAGATCACATCGATGAGCTCGTAATTGATTATGAAGAGCCGCAAGTTCGTCAACGACTTTTCAAGTTTTCAAGAACTGTTTTGTTTTCTGTGTATCCATCAATTAAAATGAGTTTTAATTTTCTTCCTGTTAATTTTCTCCTCCATGTGTGGGATAGATATTTTCAATGAAAAGTGTAATGTTTTGAGTTCGATGTTTTAACGTATGCTTTAACGTTTTTTTAACGTTCAGTTTAGGCCAGTCAAGAATGAGTTTGAAATTACGTGCTGTTCAGACTATTTTCTGTTTAGCTATTATAAGGCTTGTGATTGGGTTAAGAAAATTAGACTTCATATATGCGACAACGCATTACTTTATGAAGAGCTTACGACCTACTACGTTCTGCCTTAAGAACAAATGCTTCAACCGAATAAAGTAGAACTAGAGAGAGAGAGAGAGAGAATGCGCTAGAAAGGGCGAGTGTGCGCGAAAGAAGGAAACCTAAATACATTGAAACACCTTTTACCTTTACCTATTACCATTATATCGACTAATATTTCATTAATTCTGAATTCTCTATCGCCATATCAGTTAAATTAATCTGAATTATCTGAACATTCATGTCCTTGTACTGCTGCTACAGCCAAAGGAATTGTGAGTGTCCTTTAGCTTAAACATTTGAAATAATATAAACAATATTATATTCAAACTTTTGACTGTTTTCTTTAATAACTACACAATACTTGTACTTTTACTTGTAGTATTTGAGTAGTATATTTAAAAAAAACTACTTGCAATACTTAAGTACAAAACATGATTAATACTTTAGTACTTCCACTCAAGTGCTGTGCTTAAATAGCACTTCAACTTCTACTCAAGTCACTTTTTTGATAGAGCACTTGTACTTTTACTCAAGTCTGGGTCCCTAGTACTTTATAGATCTCTGAGTTTAAGTAAGAACTTATGAACAATTGTGCAACCCTACCTTGGTGTTTTTAAGTTAACTGAGTATTACATTCGCAAGTCATAAGTGTGTTACAACAATATACGATTAAATAAGAATAATAGTCAACTTGAAAAATGTTAATTTTCTGAAATAAGACGGTCTTCATGATGTATGCAGCCTACAAATGCGACCTACACTGTAAAAAAATAAATTGTTGGCTCAATTAATTAATTTTTAGTAACTAGTTCCACAGAAATTTTACGTTCACTCAATTTCTGTCTCCAAAGTGTTACCTGGATTGATGTTTTTTAGTTGGCCCAAACTTGACTCAAATATAAAAAAGTATGTTGGCTCAATTAGCTTTATAGTTCATTCAACTAAAATGTTTTAATGAGTTAAATCTTTAAAAACTTACAACAAATACTCTGTCAATTTAAATTTAAGTATTCACTCAATGTTTTATGTGTTACTTCAATTAATATTTATTATTTGGGATTTTTTAATAACATTTTTAAATTATTTATCAAATACTTTATGCTGGTGTTGTTAACAAAATAATTAACTTCAGTCACATAAAAACAAAAGCTTTTAATTCACTTATTCACTTATCATACAGACTGAACATACAGAATTAAGTCTTCTCTAAATAGAGGGCATAAAACAGTCCAAAAAGCACTCCAAAGTCAGTCAGAACATCTCCAGGGCCATTTAGGAGACTTTCTTCAGCCCTCTGGTCTGCCTCTCACATCATCTCCGCTCTGGTTTGATAAACAGAGGAATATAAACACACACACATACATTAACATGTTTAATAAAGCTTGACGGTGAAATACTTTATTCCCTAAAATAACGTTAACGTTAGGACAAATTTCCCTCAGCCATCACACATAATGAAACACTATTTGGCGGTTTTCTCGGACAGGACTTATCACTGACTAAAATAACTGACATCTCTTAACATATGAGTGCTATTGTTTTGTCTCAAAATGCACTCCAGTATTGTATAAGGTTTGTTTGTAAAAATGTCCCAGTTATAATAAAGACTAATTCTAAATTCTAAAGTTCTAAACCCTGTCCGGTAAGTTAAACCACCTATATCCAGGCTATCTTTACTAAAATAGCTCCACTTTACTTCGGACACATAACATAACACACTTTTAAATATATCTTTACAAAAATATCATTACAAAAACGTTGAGTATTTGCGTCTTTGCCGATTAATATATTCTAAAATTAACATTTAATTACAAACACTTACCTGACGTGAACTTGAGGAAACGGCTGATGACTTGTGTCCTGTGAATCAGTAAGTGATTCTGGCTGTTGCGTGCGGATTGATCTCAGATGAAATGACCTGATCCAGATCCTTCCGAGTTAAAACATTTTAAATTCAAAACACGCACGCACATACATGCACACACGCGAGAGCGCGCGGGCGCGCACACAAACGTACGTACACGGGTACACACACGGGTATATTTAGAAGTTTTATTTAAGATTGTTATGATATTGGGACTATTTCTCCACTCGCTCCTTCAGCTCTGAAGTTCAAATTCGCAGGCAGTACGCAGCCCAGTTATAACAAATGTGAAAGATATGAAATATCATTCAACAGCAATATCAATTAAGTGCAATCCTAAAATATGATTTAAAACATACCGGTACACCTTTTATTATTAAGTATAAGAAATTAAAATGAATTAAATCACATGTTTAAACACCACAGAGATATCAGAGCCAGCAGTCGATTTCTGATGGGCTTGCTGAGGCGAGGCTGCGCTGGGCGGGGTGTGAGCGCTTAAGCGCCGGTAATTTTCTGGAGCTCATCTGGAGCTCTTCTCTGTCCGAAAGTGTCCGAGCACATTTTTAAATAGACGCTATCTTTATTAACCGACCGCATATTTAAGCTTAAAGTACATACATTCACGCCTGAACAACTCTTACAATTACATTTTGTGACCAAATAACAGTAATATTATGAGCATTTTGTTGTCAGAAAACATAGCTGTCATAAGTCCACATATTGACCAGATTTGTCTTAATTAGTTCAGTCAACAAAGCCATTCTGATTGTTGACTGATTTGAAAATAACCATTCATTTAATATTTTAAACACAGAATTATGTAGACTTAAAATAATGTCTTCTCAACTAAGCCCAAACAAGAAAATTGGTTTAACTTATATATTTTTGCCCTTCCAACATTTTATTAATTTGATTTTTTTACAGTGTATGGAGGCTGCAGACTGTATTGAGTGAGCTGACCTTTGCTTTCATCTTTTCTTGATTCTACAATCACAACTGTTGCTTTCATAGGAGTACCAAGCATTAGCATCAATAATAATAATAACTAGAAAATGCACTTCCGGAGGAACCGCAAAAGTGTGCTTGCTCTGGTGCGGTCACTAACGTGATTTGTGAAATGTTACATTTTAGAATGTTTTTTATCTTGTGCATCCTCGCATTGGAGTCCCAAGTTCATGTACAAAGTTTGGTTTCAATACGTGAAAGCATTCCTGACACACACACACACACACACACACACACACACACACACACACACACACACACACACACACACACACACACAGAAATGTATACAGGCTTGTAACCAGGGGTGCTTCCAGCATTTAAGGACATCCGGGGCTTAGCACAGACCATTTTATGTAAATACAGGGATAGCTAGCTAGCCTAGAACCAACTATAACGGCTGTGCTGCACATGTTCAGGGTTCGACATTAAGACTTGTCCGCTTGTCCGGGACAAGTGGATTTTTTGTAGGACAAGTGTAAGAAAAAATTAGTTGTCCGACTCCTCTATGAAAAATCCCTTGCTCTGCCACTGATTATCAAAACACAAAAAATACATTATATTATAAAACTTTACCCGGACAAGTGACTTTTGTGCATGGACAAGTGAAACACAAATTTACTTGTCCGAAGGACAAGTTCCTCAAAAAGTTAATGTCAAGCCCTCAGTGTTTTCTTATTACATTTTTTTTAGAATTGTAATTTAAATAATTTTAATTTTTGAGTGAACAATCCCTTTGAAGTGCCATATTTTCACACACTAATTTTGTACATAATATACCAAAAATCCTTTAGTACTTAAGATAATCTTAAAAACATGAGACTTAAAGGTGCAGTGTGTAAATTTTAGCGGCATCTAGTGGTGAGGTTCCAAATTGCAACCAAAAGCTCAGTTCACAGCTCACCCCTCGCTTTTGAAATGCATAGAGAAGCTACGGTAGCCACCACAGGACAAACATGTCATGATTTTGTCCATTAAGACTGTAGAAACATGGTGGCACAAAATGCCGACTTCCATGTAAGGGGACCCTCTGTGTATGTAGATAAAAACATCTCATTCTAAAGTAATAAAAACATAACGGCCATATAAGAGCCATATGAAAGGTCTTTATACACCCCTGATAATATAGTTTTGTATATTATTTTGCATTTCTGTCAAGAGATCCTTCTAAAAATTACACACTGCACCTTTAATGTAGGCCAGAGTTCACGTCACCAAAAGCAGCAGATAAAAGCTGCATTTTATTGATCATAAGCTCATTTTTAAAATAAGCGATAGGAAAGAGCGACAGCAGCACTGATAGCCTAATATCGTTTCATTTCTTTACTATTTATGAATATGATTGTGTGTTGAGCGTCTACGACAGGGCTATTCAATTAGTTTGTCATGAGGGCCAGAGATATATCAGTGATGATGACGACATATACATTTAAACATACTCATGTTGTATTTTGAAACTGCATAACAACAAAATAAGTGCATTGTACAATATACTTTTTTTACAAACATGTATTTTCAAACTGCATACAACAAAACTTGTGCATTGTAATATGACCAAGTAGGCTTTATCTACATCCAGACATGTTTGTATTTTGTATTTTAAAACTGCATAACAACATAAGTGCATTGTAAGATACCCGAGTTCTATTCTTATTCTACATTTAAAGGTGTAAATAAGAGCCATATCTACTCACTTAAGTACACATAACCAAAAGTTTATAATATGGAACATAAAATTGTTTTATGCAGTTTTTTGTCAAAGCTTATTATTTCACAACCCTTTATTTAAACTACAACCGCCATCTTAATAACTGGCAAACATTAGGCTAGCTTCTAATAAGAGAAATTATACTTTTAGATTTCATCAGAGCAGTAAAATCACGTGTATGTTTGTCAGCGCGATATGCATACAGTGGTGCAGGACAGATGCTGGGCTGTGAGCGATGGCCGATTAACTTACTCGTTTAAATTGCATTCTTTTGTGAGAACGATGACTCGCATAATATTTGAGCCTTTGCTGTATGAGCAAGCACAGAGAAAACATTCATTGTGGCGTTGACTAATGAATATGGATGATCTCTGTTCTTCTCTTCAATGGAGCGGGGCGTGGCTCTTTATAAATAATGCAGTAACATGAGAGACGGTACATCTCCCTCTTTTAATACAGTTAACAACGAAGTACAATATTTGTTTTCGATTTCACTTACACCATTTAAAAGCAGACATTCCAAGCATTATGTAGACATTTATCTTATGTTTCTATGAAAACAATTCGTTAAGTTACAGCTCATTTTTCTGACGTGTTTCTGAAAGGACGTCACTAAGAGAGAGAGCAAACCCGCATTATGTTTATTTTCTTAATTTTGCGAAAAGCACAACATTCTGTTTTTAATGGGAGTGGACAGAAAAAATACTAGACACTTTAAAGTTTTAAATGATGTATAAATCATATATGTAAGTCCAAAATCAGCAGAGTTATCTAAGTCTCTTTGCGGAGTGATTGAAAAATAAAGATTTTGCGGCGCCCGCGCCTCTGTCGACCCAGACTGTGAAATTAATGATAAAAGAAAATATTTCCCTCAGTGATTGACAGCATAATGCAATCAATCGTGTTCCCGTTCAACAGTAGCTAAGCATACGATTTAGATATATGTATCTTTTTACCTGAAGATCATGTAAATGGCATATACGCAGTCTTCTGGCAAAAGCTGTGTTTTTAAATGTGTCATACATTTCTGAAAGTCATGACTATTTAAATACACTTGGCATCACATGCATGATTTAAGGTAAAGTGACACTTTTTCGCGTCAATTCACAATCATTTAAATCATGCAGCTGTCATAGAGCCGACGCCAAACGATCACGCGAGCGAGGACGCGATACTGACGCGAGCGAAACTAATACGTTTACAATGTATTACATTGATGAAAAAGGGAATTAAACTTGTCGTGCCATATATCACTGAAATAAAAGAAAGGGATTAAAATATGTCTGAATCATATAATTCCTACCTGTATGTGAAAATGCACGTTCTCCAGAGAGCTCGCGTTGATTCAAGCATTCAGAATATAAAATCCATTTGCAGTTTTGCGTCCGAAACCGCATACTGTATAGTGAATAAGATGAAGTTTATGATTCTAAAAATATGTATCCAGGAATCTGTCCCGCCATTGTTATTCAAACTTTTCCACGGAGCAATAGCCTGTTAGCTTAGCTTCTAAAGATGGCTGCCGCTATCTTTACTTTCTGTCTAAAAAACACGTTTGAACGTAAAGGCTGCCCTCTACTGGTAAAGGCTAATGACATTTTTATTTTTACACAGGTTTTAAATTGGACATTTTAAAGTGAAAATAACAAAATATAGACATGTTACTGCAATGTTTTTTTATCTTGGGCATCTTCACATTGGAGTAAAGAGTTCATATACAAATTTTGGTTAATAAATGTTACAGACATATTGAGATTTGAACTACTTCCTGTTTTGGCGGCGTTGACGCACATTTAGTTTGGGCTGTGGCGCGCAAACGCTTCCGAAAATCAAAAATCCTTCTAGTAACTTTTGTGAGGCTCGGTCCAAGGATCGCGTACGTGGAATTTCATGAAGTTTGGACAAAATTTGTGACCTGTGAAACTTTTTTAAGGTTTTGTGTTCTTTCCAATATGGCGGCCGAACGACATGGATCTGTGACTTCATCCTCTCAAGCAACTTACACCGGTACTGCCCGAACATTTTAAAGTTTGAACGGTGTCTCTGCGTCAAACGGTTTGGTCGCTAGAGCTGACACAAAAAATCTACCCGGGAATAATAATAATAATAATAATAATAATAAGAATAATAAAACTTAAGAAGAACAATAAGTGTGCTTTTGCAAGCACACTTAATAATAAACTAGGTCAATTGAGGGAGTGACTCAATTCTTAAAACCTGACTGATTGGGAGTTGTTTAAAGTTGACAAACTAAATCGAAACTTTATTATTTATTTTATTATATGGTCTAATTATTTTTGTCCTTTTTATGAAAATTGTAAACACTACACTACACTACACTTTGTACATTGTAATTTTCAGTCTTGTTTAATAAACACTTTTTTACCAAGTTTTCCCAAGTCTTCATTTGTTTTTTCCTTCCTGTAAATGTTTCAATAATTACTGTACCGTGGGCATTATACCAAAATACTACCGTACTGTGAATTTTTGATACCGTTACATCCCTATGGTATACTATATTATATTTGTGATTTTGCTGTAAAAAACGTATTTATAGCTAACAGGGGAGCTCCATTGAGCCCACACGTCTGTAAGGTGGATACATTCCACACACATTCTAAACCATATACATGTTAAAGACACGTACCAAATGTCTTTTTAACATCTGTACACTACAGAAATTAATTAAAAACATTTATTTACATGTTATGTTGTAGTTTATTTGAAATGCTGTAATTTCAAACAGTTATTACAGCACTTTTGTATTTCTTGATTTCTGTGCAGTTGCTTGATCGTGGTCTTCCTCATCCTCTGGATCAACCATGTCCCAATTAAAAAGAGCAATATTGTGGAATGATTCGTTATGGGGTGATGAGGTAGATGGTGCACTTAGACAAGGATAGCCCCCATACCCGAGGATGCAGGTGGAAATAGGCTGCCAGCATTCACAGGGCTTTTCCTCAGCACCCTGACATCATACACAATCCCACAAAGTGCTTAGGTGCTTCATCAAAGTAAAGCTGCAGAATTGCCACAGCTGTGTTGAGATGGCAGTAAATATGTGAGATTTTGTTAGAAAAATACATTTGAGTAAAGTTTGTTTCATATGGTAGGCCTATTCACATCCATATGTTTTCATTTATTGTGATGGTTTTATTCATTCATTTATTTATGTTTATTCATGTTCCTTGTTGTTTTCAGTAAATAAAAGGAAAAAAGTAAATAAAACTCATGGAATAATCATTGCTTAACTGAAAATGAATGTATTCACATCACCTCCATATATGTAAGCACAGCTGTCATCTGACAAGTGTATCATGTAGCTGTCTAAGTACAGTGTATAATGTAGCTGTCCATCAATTTAAACGATGTGCGAGGTAGTTTAACCAAAAAGTGCACGATTAATAAAGTTATTGGCTTCTAAAGTAGGGAGTCGAATCAGTGGTTAAAATTACTTTTTCAAGGAGGGATTTACTAAATGTTTGGCAATGAAAGAAGGTTCAGTACCTATTTTATTAGGAACAACTTGCATCTCCTAACCAAAACCTGTAGTATGAGTATTCATTATGTGTTTATTTTCCCCCAAGTGGTCTGAATGTCTAGTTTACTGGAATGTCTTATTGGTAAGTCGTGCTTGCAACGCATGTTGCAGTTAAACTACTGTTTAGCTGTGGCCTGGTTAACTTACTTGCTTAAATGAGTGTAAAAATGTTAGTGTCTGTTGTTGATTTTATTGCTTGGATTAATGATGAATGATGTGTATTGATGTCGCTAATGTTTTGTCAGTAAGTCATGTTAGCACTAAGTCAATCCATGTAACTTGCAATATTGTTGGACTGTGTGGAGACTGTGTCAGTTGACCAATCAGAGCAGAGTAGGCTACCGAAAGGTGGGGTTTAGGCAGACAGTGTTTTACCTTACATGCATTCAAACCTGTTGTTGGGGACTCCTTAACAATGTTAGGAAGCTTAGAAATTGGACCTGACTGGCACTTTAAATTACAGTTGGCTTGTTTTACTAATTTTTGTACAAGAAAATGTGTAATACAATTAAGTATTGGTCAGCATCATTATTTTTGTGCATAAATAGTAAGTAGAGTAGCAATGTAATTCTGGATATAGTATCTTAGAGATATCTTAATTATTTATGTTTTTTCCGGCGGTGTATAGCCGCAACTTTCTTCGATTTGAGCAGCTGCCCGACCTCTCCTTTGTTCAGACACATTAAAGGGCGTGTTGCAGGTTAACCACCACTGTCGATTAATGGGTACATCACATAAATCACTCAAGATATGTATATCATTTTTAAAATGTCTCAAAATGGTCTTAAAGACCACTTTTTTTACATTTTTGGTATTAACTTTTTTTAACGCAATTCGGCAATGACGTCACGTTGGGGAGAAGCCGAGAAAGCCTCAGCCAGAGCCATAGAGATAGATGAGACATTTATTGCTGTTTAATACTTACGTATATAATTTGGAAATCATATATACATCGTAGAAAATATATAATGTGGTATACTGCAAAGTTACCATGCTAATTATTATTTATGATATATGTGGGGATAAATAAAACTTCGCAAATCTGCTGATTTGATCCATTCATGTCCTGACCACCAGGCTAGAGATTTTTAAACATCCTTAATCCACTAGTCTATCAAAAAATAACTAAAATATATTGTTTTGTGAAATAAAAGGATGCTTTGTTATATTGTTTTCAGTGGCGGTTCTAGACAAATTTCACTAGGGGGGCCAAGGAGGGGCCAGTGTTTTACCAGAGGGGCACATTAAAAAATGGCAAAAAATGATGTTTAAAGATTATAGGGGTGATTACAGGATTAAGTTTAAGCCAGGACTATGCCTTAGTTTAATTAGGAAATATAACTAGTTAACAAACATGCCTTACTAAAAACATTACTTGTGTGCATTTTGAAGCAAAACAAAGGACACTGATGTATTTTAAGATATGGCATTGCTAGTTTTTTTGAGGTTGGACAGCTCTTACATTTATTTTGGTCTAGGACTAGTCTAATCCCTGTACGGGAAACCACCCCTTAAACTTTATTTTACTTTACAATCATATACATATTTATTTAATACAAGAGTGAGTGCAGGTGCAAAAGAGGAGCTGGGGTCTCATCAGCTCCCTTGTTCAGTAGTCAGGGCACTGTGGTTAGGTAGTCTGCCATTATGCCAAACCTTAGTTACCTAAAAATTCCATGCAACGCAAAAACCAGTGAGCATTGATGGTCCCCATGTTCCCTTAATGGAAATCACGTGACCTTTTCTAAAGCCCTCCAACCAAAAATCACGCGAGCCTACTCAATAAACTTTATGAAATGCAAACTTTTATAAAGACAAACGTTTGTTTTAGTTTAAATATATATAAACACACATTGCTAGACAGTTAGGGACCACAATCTACTCAATATTTAAAATAATATTTATTTTAAATTGTAAAGATTTTTATATGTAACATTTAATAATATTCCTCCAATTTTATGCACGTATATGTAAGAACATAATTACAGTGCTTTTTACAATGTGTAAACTTTAAAAAGTTAGCGTTAGTTTTTCCGGTTGTTGATGAGTAACAGCTGTGAATGATCACAACGCGCAGCCACGTCACAGGAGAATAAGTAGTGTCCCAATGTCAAGTGAGCTAGAGTCCTTACCAGTGCCCAAACCTGCAGACACATTCACAACATCGGAAGATTGGGAACAAATTGAGACACTCGCCGAGCAGCATCCGCAGCCAGCAACAGTGCAGTGGTTGGGTGCGTCGCTCTAATTTGCCAGTGTAGAACGTTGCGTCGCATTAGTTCCGCTTTTGGCGCTCGCGTGTAAAATGAAAATAAATTTATACTTTTTTATTTGGTCAGCACGGGGTGGCCACAGGGGTGGCCAGTGACATGTCTACAGAGGCACGGGCCACCCTTGGCCTCCGTGTAGAACCGCCACTGATTGTTTTGTGCGATCATAACGAATCACACGATAATTTTATACGCAGAAGCAGCGGTCAGCAGCTGCAGCACACTCGGATCCGACCGCATACATACTGTAATACTGTAAACAGGCGTTCGGCGGCTTTTTACATCAAATGATGTCAAAGGCTATGCCATTTGAGAAGGAACCGCTAATTGATCACCGTATTTTTATAAATCCTGTACATGGTTGGACCTGCCGAACAGGTTGAGCACTTTTATATACTTTGTTGAGCAGAGAGGCTGCACAGTTTGACCAGTGGGCTGCGGGAACCGGCCGCACTACATCACGCCGCCAGACGGTGTTGCTAATATAACTCGTTGTGGGGGAAAGGAGAATCATTGCAAACCGCTGTACTTTTTCGTATTATATTCCGTTTTGTGATACCCAACATCATAAAATACAATGGATAACAGTTTAAATGTTTATTATCAACAAGCAAATTGCACAAATTCGTTGAAAATTTTAACCTGCAACACGCCCTTTAACCATTGCAAACACTGACAGAGGACTGTACAAGGTAGGATTGTCAAAGCTGTTTACACTTTGTATTAAAGTTACTGATGCAATTAGGTGTTAGTGCACCTGTCCCTCATACAAATGCATAAGTTTAGCTGTTTACACTTGGCATTAACATGCGTTTTAGTCAATCGGATCACAAGTGGACGACGTTAATGGCATGTGTAAACGGTGTTTAAAACGTTTTGAGCTCATTTTCATTGATAAAACTAAAGCGGCTGATCTCCGCAGTTTCATTTTGCAAGCATGTTAAAGTCGCGCAATCCTATTTCATAAATTTCGCGCTAAAAATTCAGAAAAAGCTCTAACATATGCATACAAAACACTGTGCAGCATGTTTACTTACAATACAAGTAGTGGACTCTGACATAATATTAGTTTGTGTCCATATAAACTCATCATTACTCCCGCTCGCATTTAAATGACAACAGAGCTTGCCCATTGACAGACCACCCCCTCACAGTATTCAGGACAAAAGTGGTCAAAAGAGACGGATTTAAATATAAGGGGCCCATTTAAGTAAAGAGTTTCAACCAACTCTGAGTTAAAACTTTAACTCTGAGTTGACTTACTCTGAGATAGGAAACTTAGAGTTTCCCTCATTCAGGGTTAACGTACTCAGAGTTTGCCCTTAATCACCTTTCTGAAACGGGCCCCAGGTGTAAACGTGATGTGTCTCTTTCGTCCACTTGTGATCTGATTGACGAAAACACAAGTTTTAAGTTGTGTCTACAAAAATAAACACAGCCATCCATGTACCTGTGACATAAACTTAAATCTAAATGAGTGACAACAATTTGATATTAGTGCTGTTCTTTTGTGATGTTTGCATCATATAGATGACTACTTACACTGTATATGTCGACCTTGTCTTTGTGCGGGAAATGATGCTCAGATATAAATGTGATCAAATGTTTGCTCTGGTCTCCTTTCTCGTAAATGTTTCTTGCGATGATTTTAGCGACATGGTTTTTTCCCACTCCCGTGGGCCCGTGAAAAGACAGGACCAGGGGTTTGTTCGGGTTACTGTTTGTCAAAAATGCTGATACAGATTTCAGTACCATCTCTGACATGATGTGCTGCCCATAGACATTCTCAAAATCTTTCTTCAAACCTAAAAATAAAAGTTTTTGATCATTTAACGTGACATACTGATCTGAACTTGAGAAATGAAGTTTGTAAAAGCAAAAAGACACACGAGATAACACTAAGGGGCGGTTTCCCGGACAAGGATTAGACTAGTCCTAGACTAATATAAATGTGAGAGCTGTTCAAACTGAAAACAACTTGTACTGACATATCTTAAAATACATTAGGGCCCTTTGTTTTGCCTCAAAATGCACACAAGTAATGTTTTAAGTAAGAAATGTTTGTTAAAACTAGTTATATTTCCTAATTAAACTGAGGCCTAGTCCTGGTTTAAGCTAATCCCTGTCCAGGAAACCGCCCCTAAATGTTTTAACAACACATTGTATATAATAGATTTGCTTACGTTCAGGATTGAAAGTCAATAATTTATCCTCTTCAGAAAATGTGTAGAAATACGCAACAACTCCCAAAATGACTTCCATAAAAACAAACGTTAATGCTATATTAGAAAACACCAATAAAACTATTACAAAACAACACGAAGCTTTCATTGTGAAGTTACTTCCAATGTCTCATTCAGTCTCACTTTCATTTCTAAAGAGAACTACTACTTAAAGCTAATTTGCACTCCCTATAGGACCCTCCCTCCCTATAGTGCAAATATTTAGCACCTAGTGATTCTTCTTAACTAATTAGCCCCCTCTTTTGGATCAAAAGGCATTTTGCTTGTTTGAAATGCATTTATTTTGAGAACAAGTTTATTTGAAAATATGCTACTGTCTATTGCTGTAAAAACTTATGTTAATGTATTGCTTGTTTATTTTGTGATACAATATGTTTCTGTGTCTCACTGTCTGGTCTATATAATGAACTGTAAGACAATCCCTTTTCTTTATTTTCACACAAAAAAATCAAGAATTTCATCCAGACAGATTTACATGTTAGCAAAGTATAGTAACCAGCAGATGGCACTACATGCAAATGTTCAGACCCTCACCTGAGTGCTTTCATAGATGGGGCGGTTTTGAATTTGATTGTGCAGGTAAAAATTGCCTTGGGCGGGTGTGCAAAATTTGGGCGGGTTTGGGATCAGTTGGGAGGGTTTGAAACATGCATTTTATAGGCGAATTATAGGCTAATTATATGCAACAACGTCACTTTATATGCAAAAATGGATGTCTGATAATTTCCTATGTCTAAACAGTAATAAGACTGAAGTGATGCTTATTGGTTCGCCCCACCAGTTACGCAGAGTGGAACCTGTAGCTTTTCATGTGGATGGCTCCGTCATTCAGTTCCAAAACAAACTAAAAAACTTGGGAGTAATTTTCGATCCTAATTAAACATTTGATCTTCAAGTACAGAATACTGTTAAAGTTTAATTTTTTCATCTTAGAAATATATCCAGATTACGTCCCATGCTGAGTTTTCCGGTGGCTGAAAAATTAGTTAATACCCTGGTCTTCTCTAGACTTGATTATTGTAATGCATTGCTAGCAGGAGCTTCAAAATCTACATTAATAAACTTACAGTGGGTTCAAAACTCTGCAGCGCGTATTTTGACGAGGACAAGGCAAAGAGATCATATAACACCCATTTTAGAGACCCTGCATTGGCTCCCTGTCAGATTCCGTGTTGATTTCAAAATTCTGATGTTGACTTAAGGCACTAAATGGCCTTGCTCCTCAATATTTTTCGGAGCTTTTAAAACACTACATTCCGGCACGTGATCTTCGCTCGGCTGATGCTGGTCTTTTAGTTGTTCCGGTTACACGGTTAAGAACAATGGGTGATAGGGCGTTTTCATCGGTTGCCCCAAAGTTATGGAACTCTTTGCCTTCTGAGATCAGAAATGCAGCTTCCCTGAAAAGGTTTAAAACATCACTTAAAACTCATTATTTTAAGGAAGCATTTGGGTGATATAGTGTTTCTTGTGGTTTTTATGGTTGTATCCTAAGTGTTTATTTTATGGCTTCTAAGTGTTACTTTTAATTGTTTTTTATTTACTTTTATTTATTCTTCCTTTTAATTTTTTACTTCCATTGTTTTATACCTACGTTATGTGTTTTTTTATCACCATGTCTATTTTATATATATAACTTTTTACTTATGTTAAGCGCTTTGAGAAATGAGTTTTAAAGGCGCTATACAAAATAAAGATATTATTATTATTATTACTTTTCCATGTGACCACGCTGGAGCTCGCCCTATTGAGTGGCAAAACATTCAACAAAATTGTTGTCATCTGTGCTTTGCTGTATAAGTTCCCAAAATACCTTATTCACCTTATTCCGCCACGCCCCTTTTTAATTCTTCGCTCTTCCGCATTTTGTCAACCGACTTCCGCTGCTAATATGGCACAGTGCATTCGGTGGTTAGTTTGGGGGTTAGAAGATTGTTTGTAGTTCACTATAACTTTAGCCAAATGACAAATATCGCTACTGCTGTAAATGTTTTAAATTAGGAGCACGGAGAAAACTTAATAAGACGCTCGGATAGTCTTATATCGTCCCATCAATCGTCTCGTGGTTAGACGATATGAAGCGGCCGCGGCAAGTAACCTATGGGACATATTACCTCGTCCTGTCAGGAGTTGATGGATCAGCATTGAAAATTATTAAAGTACTTATGCCTACCAATATTTACACAGTGATTTCGTCTTTTTTAAAGCAAATGTGCACCTTAGCCAGTCCAATAACTATTTCGTTTTTATGTGGTACCATGATAGAATTCATTTGCAAACTTGCCAACACTTATTCCTTCAAATCAGGAAACTTAAATCCTTTTAAGTGGAATCTACAAAGCTCACATATGGTTCAAGAAATTCCTTACAGATAATATCTGATCACACTGTAAAGGTTTATATAACTGCATGGCAGGTTACATCTGATCACATAGTAAATGTTTAATATAACTGCACAACATTTGATCACATTGTAAATGTTTAATATAACTGCACAACATCTGATCACACTGTAAAGGTTTAATATAAATGCACAACATCTGATCACACTGTAAAGGTTTAATATAAATGCACAACATCTGATCACACTGTAAAGGTTTAATATAACTGCACAACATCTGATCACATTGTAAAGGTTTAATATAATTGCACAACATCTGATCAGACTGTAAATGTTTAATATCACTGCATGACATCTGATCACATATGAAGGTTTAATGTAACTTTACAACAGGTAAAGCAAGACCACCCTGCAATAAATTAAGACACAGCTTTATCGGAGTCATCAGGAGCTGATCCCAAGTGTTTATCTGGAAGCTGTTGGTGTATGTACTGGTAAAGTGCTTGGTGACTGTGTAATGGATGCAATATCAACCCTCTGTAAAGCTGACAAAGATGATTGTTTCTCAGTAGAGATTTGTACATTTGTGCCAGCTTAACACATTGAAGCAGTTTCTCGGACAGGGTTTACAGGATTAGGATTTAATTATATTAGGACATTTTAGTTTTTACAAACAAACCCTACAAAAAAACAAGACTGGTGCGCATCTTGTGACAAAACAATGGCACTCAAATATGTTGAGGTATGTCAGTAAAAGTTGTTTTTAAATTATTGTAGCTCAAATATGCATTTTAGCCTGGGACCAGCATAAGCCCTGTCAGGGAAACCGCACCATTGTTTTCCCATATCAGATGTAGGTTGCTTCAGGTTGAGTTGTGATTTTAAAGTGTAGTTGTGGTCAGAGACGGATGGATCCTCCCATTGTGTTTCTGCATCACAGTTTAGGAACATGTTGATTGTATCATCCTCCTCACAGTTGTGCACTGCATCACTACATCAATGCATCTGTGAAAACAATATAACCATAAACATTTTTATGTTAGTATTAAAATAAACTTGCATCATGAGAATTAATATATAAATGGCACCCATACTTAAACAGAACAGTGTGTAAGAGAGAGATCCATTAAATAGAGACAGTAACATTATACACACAACCTTTAACTTCAGTGTTAAATAATACGTTGTTTAATAGGTCATTATCAATATCTGAATGAGAAATGAACTGACATTCTAGCATCTGAAATCTCAGTAACTTTTAGGAATCACGTGGGCTACTGTAAGAATGCAATGTACTATAATATCTCGTTGTACTATCGTAAATATAAAAATATAGGTGGACAATTAAAACCATTCAAATAGTTGCATTTTATATACTAACGTTACTGATCTTAAGTGTATTTGTAGAACGGACTTCACAAATCTAACTTTAGGCGAACGAGCACAAAGTTAGCTAAGATAGCTTACCTGAAACTGGCCACCTTTTCAACACCCGGCGTGGTTTAAAGTTACCGGAACATCGTAGTCGAACCATTACTTGGGATAAGGGTGTTCCTCAGTTGGCTTAAAATTGGTAAGAAAGAAACATAAAGGCGCTCGAGTGAGCTTTTTAAGCTTAACGCGTCGCCTTGAGTCACTGCCTCAGCTGCTCATCGTCTATGCGGCCGGAAGAACGTTGACAAAATGAGCGAAATGGCGCCGCCCTTGTTGTCGTGAAAAATAAGGTGAATAGCGATGAAAAACATCTTCAGGTTGAGAATAAGGAACATCATAACTTTTTTCCCAGACTTGCAGTTTGTGGCAGCACATTCGTAAGTCGCATGTCCGCATAGATGTTTAAATAAAACTTAAATGAGGCTCAGTGGAGCGCGTCGACTGACAGAAACTGTCATATGAGACAAAGGTAGTGATAAACGCAATGTGCAAACATCTATTTGTGGTGGTCAATTTTTATTTTGTGGTGGACTGAGAAATAAATGAATGTATGGGAATGTACAACAATGCCCATGATGTCACAGCAGTAGGCAGCCCTGCTGGAAAAACCAGCTTGACCAGCTCAAGCTGGTCAACCAGCTTGACCAGCTCAAGCTGTGTTTTGGAACATGGTAGCTGGTCTAAAACCAGCATTTGCTAGTAGCTGGTGGCTCAGCTGGTCCTCCAGCTTGACCAGCTCAAGCTGTGTTTTGGAACATGGTAGCTGGTCTAAAACCAGCATTTGCTGGTAGCTGGTGGCTCAGCTGGTCCTTCAGATTGACCAGCTTGCTACACCAGCTAAAGGCAGGCTGGGAGACCAGCTAAAACCAGCTTAAGCTGGTGAGCTGGTTTTAGCTGGTCTCCCAGCCTGGCTTTAGCTGGTGTAGCAAGCTGGTTATTTTCAGTAGTAAACCATATGATAAAACAATGAAGCATGGACATGCATTCAAGAGCAATTTATTTATTTATAAATTAACATATATTAATTATTTGATGTATAAGGTAATGAAATATTAGCTATATATATAGCTAAATTATATATTTATACACAACTAACATTGTATTTATATTGTCTATATCTTTTTTTTTTAAATGAATCTTAAGTGTTACATAAGTGTTGACTTAACTTAAATGAATTAAGTTACATAAGATCAGAAAAACATTAGTATAAACAATAATGACAGAAAAGGGTGAAATTATTACAGTTTATTGAACAATCATTTATTTTACAAAATTTTTTTAGACATAAAACAAAAGTGAGCAGTTCAGTCCAAATTCACATTAAAACTAATATTAGATTTACACAGTCCTTATTAAATAAATCAAGTATTCCTTTATGACTTTAATAGACTGTCCAAACAGAAATATCTTAAAACAAAATCAATGTACTGTCCCTTAATCCAAACAACATTTAAACATTAAGACATACACTTTTTCCATGTATTTTCCAAATTAACGTTACACATGGTCACATTTGTCTATGCCAAGCAGTGAGAAAACTCAAATATTATATTTTCACTGACAAAACTGTGGTGTACTTACAGCATGATGAGTAAATAAATAGGTCCACTTGTAATAACATTTCTTTAGTTTTTGTTGTGTTAATGACGGTTGGTAGATGAAAGTCAGTCAGCCTCCTCAATGATAAAGACGCGTTCGTACTTACCTGTGAGAAAACACACAAATATGAATGAATTTTTCACTTACATAACTGTGGTGTAATCACAACAAAATAAATTAATGAATAAACGTGGTAATGTTACCTTTAAAAGGTCTTGAATGATTGTTTGGTTGAGAACAGACAGTCAGTTAACGTTAGTACTGAGAGAGAAACACACAAATATGAATACATTTTTCACTTACATAAATGTGGTGTACTCGCAACAAAATAAACGAATGAATAAACGTGGTAACATGATTTTAAAGTTTAAAGATGCTTTAAAAAAGTTGAAAGAGTTTACCTGTTAGCTGTCTGTGTCCTGGCTACTGTTGCTCTGTGAAACTCCGTGTGAGATGTGGGGGAGGGGCGCGTGTCAAAATTAAAGTCATTATTTACTTCAGGTGTGTGAGAGAGGGAGAATGTGTGATTCTGGTATTCAGTTTAAGTTCATTTTTAATGTAGTTCTTATTCGGTTTAAGTTATGGTCAGGCCCGGATTGGCCATAGGGAGAACCGGGAGGATTCCCGGTGGGCCGGTCTGTTTTTTTTGGCCATGTCCCCGCCGCTTTATGCACAAGTTGATTGTGTCCCGAGTCCCGACCACTTATTGGAAGAATTCTTGCATTAGGGTTCATTGACATCTAAAACGCATGGGAAACGCAGGACGTGCCGCTGTCTTCTGGTTTTCAAAGCGCTTACTTGAAAACGAGTTTTGTTTCAGACGCGTCTATATTGAGTGCGCTTGCCGGCCGCGCATCTATATATTTAAAATAAACTTGAGCGCGTCTTTTGAGTGCGCTTTGTTGCGCCTTGCGCGTCTATATTTTAAATAAACTTGAGCGCGTCTTTTGAGTGCGCTCCCCGGCCACGCGTCTATATTTTAAATAAACTTGAGCGCGTCTTTTGAGTGCGCTCCCCGGACACGCGTCTATATTTTAAATAAACTTTAGCGATTCTTTTGAGTGCGCTTGCCGGCCGCGCGTCTATTATATTTTAAATAAACTTGAGCGCGTCTTAATACAAACGGGCTGGCCTCTAAAAGGAAAAGAATTTACAAAACGTATTTTTTTATCCAAGTCATAGATGAATTTTCTATGAATAGTCATTATTCATCGTTTATTGCGAGAGGAACAAAAATCTATTTGATGCAAAACTCAGTTTATTTGAAAAAAGTAGTTTCAAAAGTATATCCATGATGTTTCTTTTTTTTAACACAATGTAGGCCTACCTTAGCCTACGTTATTTAGCAATAGACATGATCTAAGTACTAAAAGACTTTCTTCCATTTGTTTCCAATGCATACTTAATAAATCTTGCTTGTGTATTGTATATCAGGGGTTTCCAAACGTTATCAACCCAACAGTTAATCTCAAGACTCACAATTTTTTAGAAATAGAAATATAGAGGAAAACACAAACACATTTGTTTCCTTTAGTTTTTGAATAAGTTTAATTTAGTAATATTATGGTCCTATGGTAGGTCTGCATGATTATGGCAAAAATTAATTGTTTACTGCATTTGCATGGAATATGAAATTATTGAAAAATACAGTGAATTTCAAGGCTGCTGAGAACAGTGCACGACTGCAGACTTATACTACTGAGGGTTTAAAGATATTATTTTAATAGTCAGTCGTGAACTAAAGTGGGCCGGTCTAAGGCATGAAACTCCAGGGCTGAAAATGAGTCCCACTCCGGCCCTGGTTATGGTTAATCATTTGCAGTTTTTGAGTTCATATCACAGTTTTTATTAAGTGAAATTAACTTTTTAAAAAACAAAAACTTAAACTCATTTCGTTTAGTGACTTACACTGTTGGGTTTTACAGTGTAGCAGAGCAAACAGAAATAAGTTACAGTAACAGAATTATTAAACTTATTTTTTGTTGCTGTCTTGACTTTTTTAAACGTTTTTTTTTTCCTTTTGTTGATGTCTTGAATCTGGGATCACATCTTGGTGAAATCACGGCGACCTATTATATATGGTGGGGACATGGACAGCTTGCTGAGCTGGTGGGGTCCTGCACGAGCTGGTGGACCACAATATATTGTAACATATTAAAAGTTGCCTGTTTATTCTGCATGTTTTGTTTTGACCTATGGCTATATATACATATATTCTATATGATGGACGTGATTTCACCAAGTAAGATGTGATCCTGGATCAAAACCATTGTTGGTCCGGGATCAACATTTTCATTAACCAATCAGATTGCAGGCATAAGATTAGTGTGCATGTTAGATTTTGGTTTAGGATTGGGTTAGGGGCTTTTAAGAAATACTCCTCAAACTATTATTTTACACTAATTTGAGGGCTTAAAATGTTTAGGGTTTGAGTTAAAGGTATTGCGGAGGATTTTCTATTTCCGGGTGGATCATCAAGACTATTGGTCCTCCTAGTTGTCAATCAAGAGTGTTGTGCAATTGCATTTTTTTTAAAAGTGGAGAAGGCGGTTCTTTTCTAAAATTCGAGAAAATCCTCCGCTATACCTTTAAGGGTAGCTTGGGGTATCTTTGATTAAAACGTTGATCCAGGATCAACAAAAAATGTTGATCCGGGATCACATCTTACATCTCGGCGACCTATTATATATGGTGGGGACATGGACCAGCTTGGGTGTGCTGGTGGGGACCAGGTCGAGCTGGTGGACCAGGTCGAGCTGGTGGGCCAGCTTGCTGAGTTGGGGACCTGGTCGAGCTGGTGGACCAGCTTGCTGAGCTGGTGGACCAGCTTGCTGAGCTGGTGGACCAGCTTGCTAAGCTGGTGGGGACCTGTTCGAGCTGGTGGACCAGCTTGCTAAGCTGGTGGGGACCTGTTCGAGCTGGTGGACCAGCTTGGCTGAGCTGGTGGACCAGCTAATGACCAGCTTGGACCAGCTAATGTCCAGCTTGGACCAGCTGATGACCAGCTTGGACCAGCTAATGACCAGCTTGGACCAGCTGATGACCAGCTTGGACCAGCCTAAACCAGCTACCAGCTTAAGCTGGTATTAGCTGTTTTTTTCCAGCAGGGAGTGCAAATATAACTACACGCCTATAATCCCTCCCACTCCGAAGTGTTACTAAACTTGATGAAAAAGCTAACCAAGCCAAAGTGAGGTGAGCTGACCCGATCTGACCCAAATACTATATGCAATGGAAAAGCGGCATTAGTTGGCCTTAACAGTGACTCTAACAACTTGCCAAACCACAGTTGTCTGTCGACATTAGCATATGGCCAGACATTGCTTTTCCTAACATATTGTTTGTCTTGCCTAACACTATTAAACCATCACACCTTTGTAGAACACAAGGCTCATCATAATGGAGGTTTTTTAATTAAGACTCACTGACAAAACTTTGCAATTACACAGAATAAGAATGTTCATTGGTGTATTTTTATAGGATTTTTTAATCCCAAAATTTTACATACCTCATATATGACTATACTGCTAATGATTTACTTCTTCTTTTGGATGTTTTTTGCAGTCTGAAAAAGGCTGCTCCAATTTTTTGTTGAATCTGTTCAACACTGTCGATCACACAACTCGTTTTCCCATTTTAGACGCGTTTTCCACATTATGCTAATGCTGTTGCTCAGACTCTAGACTAGTTACATCATCCAATTCATCGTCCTGAATATCAGACCCCGTTCCCACAAAACTACTTACAGAGGTATTCCCTGTAGTGTCAACCCCAGTTCTAAATATCTTTAACTCATCGCTAGAAATAGGATACGTTCCAACAGCTTTCAAACTAGCAGTTATTAAACCGCTGATTAAAAAAACACAGCTTGATCAGGGAGAGCTTAATAACTTTAGACCAATCTCAATTCTCCCTTTTCTTTCGAAATTAGAAAAGGAAGCAGCAACCAAATAATAGTACATATGAAAAGTTCCAATCAGGATTCAGGCCCCACCACAGCACAGAGACAGTGTTGCTTAGAGTTACAAATGACCTCTGATTAACATCCGATCGTGGTGAAATCTCAATTCTTATATTACTAGACCTTAGTGCAGCCTTTGACACAATAGATCACACAATCTTACTCAATAGACTAGAAAACTATGTTGGTATCAGTGGTCAGGCGCTAGCCTGGTTTAGGTCGTATCTAACCAATCGCTATCACTTTGTTTATGTAAACGAGGAAGAGTCATATCACTCCCTGGTTAAATACGGTGTACCGCAGGGATCGGTTTTAGGTCCTATCCTGTTCTCGTTATATATGTTACCCCTAGGAGACATTATCAGGAAACATAACATAAGTTTTCACTGCTATGCGGATGATACCCAGCTTTACATCTCCTCACATCCCAGCGAAACACACACGTTTTCTAAGCTAACAGACTGCATTAGCGATGTTAGTGACTGGATGGCACATAACTTTCTTAAGCTCAACTCCAATAAAACAGAGATACTTATTATTGAACCGAATCGCTACAAACATAATATGTCAGATTACAAGTTGCACATAGATGGCTGCACTGTGGTGCCATCTTCCACGGTTAGGAACTTAGGTGTGATGTTCGACAGCAACTTATCCTTCGATAGTCATATCGCCAACGTCTGCCGCACAGCATTCTTCCATCTTAGAAATATCTCGAAAATACGCCATATACTGTCTACATCTGATGCAGAGAAGCTTATCCATGCTTTTATGACCTCTAGAATAGACTATTGTAACTCGCTACTCGGTGGATGCCATGCAAATCAAGTAAACAAGCTTCAGCTAGTTCAAAACGCTTCTGCAAGGGTACTTACTCTTGGCGCTTTTCCATTGCATAGTACCCCACAGTTTAGTTAAGTTTGGGTCGGGTCAGCTCACCTCACTTTTGGCGTGGTTAGCTTTTCCACTGAGTTTAGTATCACTTCGCAGTGGGAGGAATTAAAGGCGTGTCGTTATATTTACGCTGCCTACTGCTGTGACATCATACAAGTGAGAGCGTTGTTGTACATTCCCATACATTCATTTATTTCTCAGTCTGCCACAAAGTTGAAATTGATCACACAAATGGATGTTTGCACATCGCGTTTATAACTACCTCTGTTTCACATGACAGTTTCTGTTCAAACACCTGACCCGTGGCGTCAGTCGACGGAGCTCCGCTGAGCCTCATTCAAGTTGCATTTAAGCATATATAATGCGGACGTGCACGTCGCAAATGTGCCGCCACAAACTGCAAGTCTAGAAAAAACTGTTATGGTGTCCCGGATTCTCAACCTGTGGATGTTTTTCATCGCTAAAAGGGTGTTTGGGAACTTATAGCAGAACACAGATAACAACATGTTTGCTCGAGACAGCGCACGCTATCAGTAAGCTAAAGCTAATATTTACATTATAGCAATGACGCTTCTCTCAGACCAATCAGTGACCTACAGTGTTTTCGCGTCACGTTTGGTATCAGCTCGGGTCGCTTGGAACCCCAACCGAGGTGGTACGAAAAAAAGTATCGGGTACTACGTACTGCACCCAATGGAAAAGCTCCCAAAAGTAAGCTGACCCGACCCAAACCAAACCAAACCAAACCGTGGGGCACTATGCAACGGAAAAGCGCCATTAGAAGTATGACCACATAAGCCCAATTCTGGCATCTTTACACTGGCTACCAGTTAAATATTGCATACAATTTAAAATATCACTAATCACCTACAAAGCTTTAAATGGCCTTGCACCCTCATATCTTAGAGAATTACTATCAGAAAACAATCCATCACGCACACTACGGTCGCAAAATTCTGGTCTCTTGATTATCCCTAGACTATCAAAAGTGTCTAAAAGTGGAAGATCCTTTTTCTACTTAGCCCCTAAGCTCTGGAATGATTTACCAACCGATGTCTGAGAATCAGACACAGTCGATCATTTTAAATCTAGACTTAAAACTTTTCTCTTCAACAAAGCATTCGCATAATTTGTCTAGTAAAGGTACTTAACTCGAAATAGTTATTTGTACGGAACAAAGCACTCGCGGTCATAACACAGACCAACCAAATAAATAAATAAAAACCTTATAGTATCGTCGGGTTGCGATTTTGGAACTTTCGTGTGTCTTGTGAATAGGATGCCATACAGACCCGTTTGCCACTGAACCTGCATTAACGACGACAGTGGGGCTCCCGGCCTTAGTCAAACGGGTTGGCACGTATGGTCCGGTTGGGATTTTGGCGTTTTCGTGTGTCTTTTGCATAGTATGCCATACAAACCTGTTTGCCACTGAACCTGCATTAACCACGACAGTGGGGCCTCCAGCCTTAGTCAAACGTGTTGGCATGTATGGTTGGGTTGTGATTTTGGCGCTTTCTTTGTCTTGCGAATAGTATGCCATACAGACCTGTTTACCACTGAACCTGCATGACCGACGACAGTGGGGCTTCCGGCCTTAGCCAAAGGGTTGGCCTGTACGGTCGGGTTGCGATTTTGGTGCTTTCGTGTGTCTTGTGAATGTATGCCATACAGACTCGTTTGCCACTGAACCTGCATTAACGACGACAGTGGGGCCTCCAGCCTTAGTCAAACCGGTTGGCACGTATGGTCGGGTTGCGATTTTGGCGCTTTCATGTGTATTGTGAATAGTATGCCATACAGACCCGTTTGCCACTGAACCTGCATTAATGACGACAGTGGGGCCTCCAGCCTTAGTCAACAGGTTGACACGTATGGTCAGGTTGCGATGTTGGCGTTTTCTCGTGGTCTTGTAAATAGTATGCAATATAGAGCCGTTTGCCACTGAACCTGCATTAACGACGACAGTGGGGTTACAGGCCTTAGTCAAACGGGTCGACAGGTTTCATTTTCTCTTAAAGACCGGAAGGTGACCCTTAGTTACCATATATACCGTCGCAGTGGGCCCCCAATTTGCAAAATCCTCTACTGTGGATAATATAATTATGCCGCAATAGTTAGTCTGTCTGAAACTAAGCTGATTACACCACATCACTGTGTGACACTTGCATTACATGTGAACGGCCCCTACACTAATATGATTTTGTTTTTCTCTCCCTGTCTCGTCCTCGACCCCGAGGACAATGGGACAACAGACCCAGTTCCAGTAGATGTGAAAGTCGGCACACCTCTGATCTACTGGTCGTCCTTCAACGTGATGCCCAGCTGATGCCTGACCAACGATCACCGGCAGAACCCGCTTAATCTCCGCTTAATCTCCTTATCCGTTTATATGTGTGTATATACATATATTTCTCCCAAGGGTTTTTCCCTCCTAGGACTTTTTTTTATTTCCTCGGCTAAACAGCCCAGGTTTTTTTTCTCCTTGGGGGTTTTTTACCCCGGGGAGGCAGCCTTCTTGGGCTTAACTTAGCTTCCTCTTCTAGACGTTACATTAGTAATACGCTCGCTTATAATGTCGAGTCATAGCCGCAGCAAATTTGACTGCTTAGCTATTGTGTATTATGTTGTGCTATCTGTCGTTTTTCTGTGCTTTTACTGCTTCTATTAATGTAAAGCTGCTTTGAAACAATTAAGTATTGTGAAAAGCGCTATATAAATAAAATTGAATTGAATTGAATATAAAACACAGACAAACAGAGGAACACTGCTTTTTGCCAAACAATGAATATAGGTTCCATACAAGTGATGTTTAAATGTTCTATTTAGATAACCATGTTTAAGTCTACACTAATGTTACGTTGTAGTTTTGGTTGCTGTAATAAAACAGTAGATAGCATAGTAATAGCCTAGCAATCTATTATGTATATGGACTGTAACCATAGCTACGTTAACTTACCTTGTCATTGCTGGTGTGATATGGATTTTACTGGCAAGATTTCTTTTTACTTCTGAGGTTCAACCAGCATGGGAGACCGATAGAAACTTTCTGTTGCTTTTACTTAGTGCAAAATTATGCGTGTGCGGTGCTACCGGACATGATTGCGACCACTTTAGTCAATACAGCCGCGGACTTCCCAGATTCGGCTCTTTAAGAAACGTGTCTATATTTAACGCGCACCGTGTCCAAATCGCAGTTCCAATACAAAATTAAAGTAAAAATGAACATGCTGCATACAGCAACTGGACACAGCCATACGCTGCGTCACAAACCGCCTACTTCCATTCTATATAGTAGGCAAAGTGTACGAGAATTAGTGCTTTTCGCCTGTTATATAGTATGGAAGTATGCGGTTTGGGACGCAGCCTATTTTACACGCAGCTTTTCCCTGTGTGGATGCTGGTTGCGCGCATTGGTCAAAAATAAAAAAATAAAAATAACACGGCCTATTTTTGAAATGCATTGTTGTAACGCGTGCGTTACTAAGACTGTAACGAGTAAAATATTACCAACATTTTATTAGTAATGCGTTATTACTGTGTTACAGCAAAAACTAATATATTACTGTAATATATTATATTTTGTAATGCGTTACTCCCAACACTGTTAAGAGATAACCAGTGGTGGCTTGTGACTGCTCATCCGAGGGGCGCTAATTCAAAATAAGTGTTCGGAGTATCATGTGTGTTGCTTGCATTTTCAAAATATGTGTTTGTTGTGTCATGTGACTATAAACGATCCCAAACGAGGCATAAGGGTCTTATCTAGCGAAACGATTGTCATTTTTGACAAGAAAAATAACAAATAGGTCCTATGCTCTTTTAAACCACAACTTTTCGTCTAGTCCAAACTGGCCGTTGGCTGTATGCTTTGAAAGAGGAATTCTATTAAAGAAAATATATAGCCGGGCAGTGAACTTTGAGCTTTATCAATTTTACAGTTATTACTTATCAGTGTTGTATAAAGTACTAGAAAGCAATACTTGAGTAAAAGTACAAGTATTGTACTAGAAAAAGACTTTGGTAGAAGTGAAAGTTGTCTTTTAAAATATTACTCAAGTAAAAGTCTTAAAGTATCTGATATATACTGTACTTAAGTATCAAAAGTAATTTTCTGATATTTAATGTACTTAAGTATTTGAAGTAAAAGTAAAAAGTTTTTTTTTTAAGCAAGCGGTTAGAACTTTGATTGTGAACTTTAAAAAAGTGGAGTATCCCTTTAAGTTAGCTGCTCTACTAAGAAAAAAAAAAGCCAACTCGTTGTGTGGCAATGAAAGCACTGTGACTTTGATCAACAATGCAAGCGTACATTCACAATGTATAACATTAGCACAACATTATCCTATAACCCCTAAGTTTTGAGTTAATTAACATAAAAGGAAATCTCAAGTTTGACAAAACGTATGATGCTTTTGAAGATGTGAATACAGTCCTTAACACTTTCTGCTTTCTTTCTAACCTGCCACTGATTAACTAGCAGTTTTTTAAAAAAAATATTTCTCAATCTAACATTAGCCTACCGGAGAAAATATTCGGCCGGCAGTTATGCGATAATGTTACCATAAACAGTTAAGCATCGTACTACGGAGCCCCTCTGGTCACCCCCTGGAAAAAAGAAAACAATCCGTGATCACGGTTTTGTAATTCGTCCCCTCAGTTTATAAACTGTACTCACGGATTATTAAACTGTTCCCTCAGTTTTACAAACCGTGCACTCGGATTAATAAACCGTACGCACGAGTTAACAATCCGTGCTCTTAGATTTGTAAACCGTACCATCAGTTTTTGCAATCCGTACCCACGAATTTATAAACCGTGCGCACGCTTTTGCAATCTGTTCTCACAGTTTTGCTAACTGGATTTGTAGCCCCTCCCTCATTTTAGAAATCGCTATTCATTCTTATTCATTCTTTCCAAGTTTCCTATTAATGTTTGATATTTTCGGAAATTAATAAAGTTTAAACCGTGTTAAGCTGTTTTATACGTTCCTAACTGGAAACGTGCTTTAATATTTACGAAATATTTTAATCGGATGCTACAGTAAACAGATATCTTTGTGTAAAATTAACATATGTTATTTAGATTTATTCATCAAATAAAATAAGTATTTAACTAACAAATGATTTCTACATATCCTTAATATTTTAATCAATATACTTAGGCTTGCTATATATTTTCGTTTTTAATTGCTCATTTCAAATTCATATTTTATGTATTTAACATCAACTTATTAGGTAAGATTAAAAGATTATTAAGAGCTGCACAATTATAAACATATAAGTTTTATATACCTATAATTCTTAATTATTGTAAATCAATATTATTTGCATTTAACATCAACTTCATGCCAAACTTTTATTATGATTTACTTAATTTTTTGGTGAAACATTTTTACATTATGTTTATTATCTAAGCTAATGTAAGCAAAAAAGTAGTTAGAAATTAAGTAGATCACATGTTAATTTAAGGATCAATGAGAAAATAATAATCAAAGGAAACTTCTGGGATGACAAACATCTGAGAAACTCTTTAAAAAATCCAGATAAGTTTGGAGTTTATTAATATTTAAACTTAAAATTTGTACTTTGTTAATTAAATATTGTCTTTGTCCTTGCGTGAAGTTTTTTTATCTGAATACTTGAAGTTATACTGTTATATTAACTGGGTAACAGCTTTCTGTGCAAATACTGCTAGAATAATCGTGACTATTTGTATTGTACGTATTTATTTAGGTCACCAAAGTGTTAAAATAGCTGTGCTCTTTGAAATGTGTGTAAAAGAATCAATTTCTGGTCATATTTTTAATGCACAATGAGCGGGTATATGAGCCACACTCTGTAAAACATTTACTATGATTTATTCAATCTTTGGTAAAACATTTTATACTTACAAATACTGAGTAAATTTGAAAGCTTTACATCTGGTATTAACAATAATTAAATTGATTTCCTATTAAAAATAAAATTGAGTAAAAATAAGTAATTGCAAATGTTAAGTAGATGTAGCTGTTTTTTATGAATTTTATTTAAATAAAAAATGAGTTGAATTTACTTAATGTAAAGTGAATTTATTTCATACCATCCTTTATGAACGATGAACAAAGCAATTGTACACAATTATTTTATTGAACATTTATTTACACATGACATAACTATACAGTCATCATGAAACTCCAAAAATGCCAAACAGTACATGTTACACATACAATGAGCTGAATAAACTCTGAGAGGTTGCAGAATCACTTCTTAATTCCAGACAGGTGGATCAGCAGAATCCTGCACCTATATTGTAAATGTAATTACTCATACTCCACACTTACCGGGATTTTTGAGGAGATTCGGAGATGTTTATTGTCTGCAAAAGACGCAATTTCATCTGCTGCTGAATAAAACCCGTTTGCTTTGTTGATTTTTAAATTAACACGTGATCTACTTTGTTTGCCTATATTTACTCAAATAATAGGCTACAATGTAAAAATGTTTGATTGTCGATGTTATGTTGATGTTAAATACATAAAATATTAATTTTAAATGAGCAATTATTATTATAAGTTTTAAAACGTGTAAATATTTAAGTGTGAAATTCTCAAATATATTTATAATCAGATATAATAATATTGATTTACAATAATTAAGAATTATATGTATATAAAACTTATATGTATATAATTGTGCAGCTCTTAATAATCTTTTAATCTTACCTAATAAGCTGATGTTAAATACATAAAATACGAACTTGAAATGAGCAATCAAAAACGAAAATATATAGCAAGCCTAAGTGTGGCATTCTCAAATATATTGATCAAAATATTAAGGATATGCAGAAATCATTTGTTAGTTAAATATTTATTTTATTTGACGAACAAATCCAAACAACATATGCTAACCTTACACAAAGATATCTGCTCACTGCAGCATCCGATCAAAACACCTCGCAAATACCAAAGCACGTTTCCAGCTAGGAACGTACAAAACAGCTTTACACGGTTTAAACTTTATTAATTTCCGAAAATATCAAACATTAATAGGAAACTTGGAAAGAATGAATAAGAATGAATAGCGATTTCTAAAATGAGGGAGGGGCTACAAATCCAGTTAGCAAAACTGTGAGAACAGATTGCAAAAGCGTGCGCACGGTTTATAAATTCGTGGGTACGGATTGCAAAAACTGATGCCCAGCTAACAATTTTTGGTTCCCAAAACGTTCCCCTAACGTTAGTTTTTGGTTCTCAAAACGTTCCCCTAACGTTAGTTTTTGGTTCCCATAACGTTATTTTCCAAGGTTTGTTTTTGGTTAGCCAGGAAAGTTTTCTTTACAGAAATAGAACGTTATTTTTAGGTTATTCTAACGTTCTCCTAACGTTAGGAAAACGTTAAAATAACCTAAAAATAACGTTCTATTTCTGTAAAGAAAACTTTCCTGGCTAACCAAAAACAAACCTTGGAAAGTTATGGGAACCAAAAACTAACGTTAGGGGAACGTTTTGAGAACCATAACGTTATGAGAACGTTAGAATAACGTTAGGAGAACGTTAGAATAACGTTAGGAAAACGTTAAAATAACATAAAAACAACGTTCTATTTCTGTAAAGAAAACTTTCCTGGCTAACCAAAAACAAACCTTGGAAAATGCACAGCTGACATGGTGAAAAATGATCTCACCAGGGCGCGAGGGCGCGGCTCCGTACTTCTGGTCACCCCCTGGAAAAAAGAAAACAATCCGTGATCACGGTTTTGTAATTCGTCCCCTCAGTTTATAAACCGTACTCACGGATTATTAAACTGTTCCCTCAGTTTTACAAACCGTGCACTCGGATTGGTAAACCGTACGCGCGAGTTAACAATCCGTGCTCTTGGATTTGTGGACCGTGCCATCGGTTTTTGCAGTCCGTACCCACGGGTTTGTGAACCGTGCGCACGCTTTTGCAATCTGTTCTCACAGTTTTGCTAACTGGATTTGTAGCCCCTCCCTCATTTTAGAAATCGCTATTCATTCTTATTCATTCTTTCCAAGTTTCCTATTAATGTTTGATATTTTCGGAAATTAATAAAGTTTAAACCGTGTTAAGCTGTTTTATACGTTCCTAACTGGAAACGTGCTTTAATATTTACGAAATATTTTAATCGGATGCTACAGTAAACAGATATCTTTGTGTAAAATGAACATGTTATTTACATTTATTCATCAAATAAAATAAGTATTTAACTAACAAATGATTTCTACATATCCTATATATTTTAATCAATATACTTAGGCTTGCTATATATTTTCGTTTTTAATTGCTCATTTCAAATTCATATTTTATGTATTTAACATCAACTTATTAGGTAAGATTAAAAGATTATTAAGAGCTGCACAATTATAAACATATAAGTTTTATATACATATAATTCTTAATTATTGTAAATCAATATTATTTGCATTTAACATCAACTTCATGCCAAACTTTTATTATGATTTACTTAATTTTTTGGTGAAACATTTTTACATTATGTTTATTATCTGAGCTAATATAAGCAAAAAAGTAGTTAGAAATTAAGTAGATCACATGTTAATTTAAGGATCAATGAGAAAATAATCATCAAAGGAAACTTCTGGAATGACTAACATCTGAGAAACTCTTTAAAAAATCCAGATAAGTTTGGAGTTTATTAATATTTAAACTTAAAATTTGTACTTTGTTAATTAAATATTGTCTTTGTCCTTGCGTAAAGTTTTTTTATCTGAATACTTGAAGTTATACTGTTATATTAACTGGGTAACAGCTTTCTGTGCAAATACTGCTAGAATAATCGTGACTATTTGTATTGAACGTATTTATTTAGGTCACCAAAGTGTTAAAATAGCTGTGCTCTTTGAAATGTGTGTAAAAGAATCAATTTCTGGTCATATTTTTAATGCACAATGAGCGGGTATATGAGCCACACTCTGTAAAACATTTACTATGATTTATTCAAGTTTTAGTAAAACATTTTATACTTACAAATACTGAGTAAATTTGAAAGCTTTAAATCTGGTATTAACAATAATTAAATTGATTTCCTATTAAAAATAAAATTGAGTAAAAATAAGTAATTGCAAATGTTAAGTAGATGTAGCTGTTTTTTATGAATTTTATTTAAATAAAAAATGAGTTGAATTTACTTAATGTAAAGTGAATTTATTTCATACCATCCTTTATGAACGATGAACAAAGCAATTGTACACAATTATTTTTTTGAACATTTATTTACACATGACATAACTCTACAGTCATCATGAAACTCCAAAAATGCCAAACAGTACATGTTACAAATACAATGAGCTGAATAAACTCTGAGAGGTTGCAGAATCACTTCTTAATTCCAGACAGGTGGATCAGCAGAATCCTGCACCTATATTGTAAATGTAATTACTCATACTCCACACTTACCAGGATTTTTGAGGAGATTCGGAGATGTTTATTGTCTGCAAAAGACGCAATTTCATCTGCTGCTGAATAAAACCCGTTTGCTTTGTTGATTTTTAAATTAACACGTGATCTACTTTGTTTGCCTATATTTACTCAAATAATAGGCTACAATGTAAAAATGTTTGATTGTCGATGTTATGTTGATGTTAAATACATAAAATATGAATTTTAAATGAGCAATTATTATTATAAGTTTTAAAACGTGTAAATATTTAAGTGTGAAATTCTCAAATATATTGATAATCAGATATAATAATATTGATTTACAATAATTAAGAATTATATGTATATAAAACTTATATGTATATAATTGTGCAGCTCTTAATAATTTTTTAATCTTACCTAATAAGCTGATGTTAAATACATAAAATATGAATTTGAAATGAGCAATTAAAAACGAAAATATATAGCAAGCCTAAGTATATTGATTAAAATAAATAGGATATGTAGAAATCATTTGTTAGTTAAATACTTATTTTATTTGATGAATAAATCTAAATAACATATGTTAATTTCACACAAAGATATCTGTTTACTAGCATCCGATTAAAATATTTCGTAAATATTAAAGCACGTTTCCAGTTAGGAACGTATAAAACAGCTTAACACGGTTTAAACTTTATTAATTTCCGAAAATATCAAACATTAATAGCAAACTTGGAAAGAATGAATAAGAATGAATAGCGATTTCTAAAATGAGGGAGGGGCTACAAATCCAGTTAGCAAAACTGTGAGAACAGATTGCAAAAGCGTGCGCACGGTTTATAAATTCGTGGGTATGGATTGCAAAAACTGAGGGTACGGATTACAAATCTAAGAGCACGGATTGTTAACTCGTGCGTACGGTTTATTAATCCGAGCGCACGGTTTGTAAAACTGAGGGAACCGTTTAATAATCCGTGAGTACGGTTTATAAACTGAGGGGACGAATTACAAAACCGTGATCACGGATTGTTTTCTTTTATCCAGGGGGTGACCAGAGGGGCTCCGTAGTAACGTTATTTTATGGTTGCAAAAAATAAAACCTAAAAATAAAATTCCCAAAAAAATAACCAAAATATAACCAAAAACTAACGTTAGGGGAACGTTCTGTGTTTGCTGGGTGGTACGGTTTACAAATCTAAGAGCACGGATTGTTAACTCGTGCGTACGGTTTATTAATCCGAGCGCACGGTTTGTAAAACTGAGGGAACAGTTTAGGGGAGACCGGGGCTGGTTGTCTCATGGGTTGGTTGTCACACTGCTTATTCCAGACACACTACATGGCACTGTGGTACAATTTTGATATCAATTTGTTAGCCTTTAATAGCTTACTCATTTGCACTTGAAATTTTGCTGAGCAGACACAAAACATTGATGTTAGGAGACAATTTTTTATTTTTATGGGTCAGAGTAAATTTTCATGTTGGTGTTGTTTTTGTGTTGAGATCTTGTAGGATATTAGTCATTCAAAAACAAAACACTCATTGAAAAGCCAAAAGTAGTAGCTTTATTTTGAGTCATCTTTTAGCTATCAAGTAAAAGCCGTGTGGCAGCTAGCTTATCATGTTTGTCAAGAAGTCAGTTGGGGATGGTTGTCACATAACTTGCGGGGTTGGTTGTCACATAAGAATATTGGACATGTAGACCTTTTAAGACAGTTTGTCTGATTGTTTGTTTGTTTTTGTTTGCTGTTAAAATAAAAAAAGCATTAAATAAAGAGCTTTTAACACTAAAAATTATTTCATTTTATTTCTCAACACAATAGACAATAGGATTTATGCCCAGCTGCACTACTTCCTGAACTTCAGCTAGCTTCTTGTTTCCTGTCTGCCATTATTGGACAAACTGACCAATCCAGGCGTGCCCGACCTCAGTAATCCCAACAACAATAATCAGACTCACCTGGATTAATCAGCCCGTCCAACAATGCCAGACAGGAAACAAGGAGCCGGCCGAAGCCCATAGTGCAGCTGGGCATAAAGCCCATTCAAGTAACTGATCACCCACTTTAATCCCGTTAGGGGCATTAATAACAACTATCATAGGGGTGAATTCATATTAAAACTTATTTGCAGTTTCTATCTTAAAAAACTAAAAAGTTATACATTATCTTTTCAGATCCCAATTTATCATTGAAATCCTATTGAACCTCTATAGGGACAACCAACCCCATACCCTGTGACAACCAACCCCGTGATGGGGTTGGTTGTCACATTGTGTCAGAGTGTCTTTGATGGTTAATTACTTCCTGTTACCATACATTCGAAAAGTAAAACGTATACACATTTAAAGCCAAGACTCCAAAGTTTCATTTCATGTAGGAATTATTGCTGAAAGATTTTTTGAAGATGAGCAATTCATGCATGAGTAAAAATTGTGACAACCAACCCCGGTCTCCCCTAATAATCCGTGAGTACGGTTTATAAACTGAGGGGACGAATTACAAAACCGTGATCACGGATTGTTTTCTTTTATCCAGGGGGTGACCAGAGGGGCTCCGTACGTTTCAGTTGAGAGTTCTCTGTGAATTAAATAATTCCATCGGAAAATCAGCTGTGTAACGTTAACGTTTATTAAACGTGCGCCTGGCCATCACATTAGACAGATAATTATCTAATACGGCTTATGATAACTAATGTTTAATCACATTGACATTGTGGCTTCACTTAATAACTATTATTTTAAAGTACCTTGATGTGATTCTTCAGGTTGGACGGGGAGTTTTTAAATGACAAAATGTAAGTGATTTTCGGTAGGCGTAAGAGGCACTTTATTCGGTAATCGGGAATCTTTAATTCCAATGTACAAAAACATTTCTTACAAATACGGCCACGGATGTATAACGTTAGCTTTCTCACCCTGTTCATCGTCGGGGTGGTCGATTACGATAACGGGAGGTCCTCCAGTAGGTGCTTTCATTGCAGTTACAGTTGTGCTTCCTCATCCTTTGGCAACACTACGCTAAAATAAGAGCTGTGTCTGAAACCGTTCCCTCGTTCACTCATTCACTATTCCCCATATGGGGAATGACAGTTGAGTCCACTATATGGGGAAGCAGCAAATGAAAATGAGTGAGCGATTTCGGACACTGACGCAAATATCATGCGTCAGAGAGCTGTCGCAGAGATTCATCAAAAACACCTGTGTGGCTTTATTGATTGTGCTGTGAAATGGAAAAGTTTACTTTCTTACTGTTTTTCACATTTGTCATGTTTATTGTATTAGTTGATAATAAAGAGAACAAAACAACTGCTTATAATATTTATTTACTGCTGTTTATTTATTGTTTAATAAAAATGTGTATTAGATTTAAAATAAAAGATAACGCAATTATTTTTCATTTGTTTATTTTCAAAAAGTAGAAAATAACTGACAACAAGAAAATGTTTGGTGTTTACTGTCAGTATCCTTCAGCTGATTCAAGTTACGCGTTGGTCTCCCGTTGCATCATGGGAAATATGAGTGAACGAGTGTACATCGAATGTACCCTCAAAATCAGAGTGCATTGTGGGTAAAAAGTAGTGAATGAATGTAGGGAATGAAGTTGTTCACTCAGGTTTCGGACACCACTACAAAATGGCCGACACCCGATATAGTGCACTATATAGTGGATAGGGAGCGGTTTCAGACACAGCTAGAGTGTGCGTGAAATAGAGTGTGCGGAGCGTGCGTAAATCAAACTAGAAGCACTGATTCGCCAAAACCTCCTTTTTTGAGGTCGCACACATTTCTTGATTTAATTTTGTAGTAACGAGTAACGAATATGCTTAGTGGAAATATATCGGAGTAAAAGTATACATTTTATCTAGAAAATGTAGTGGAGTAAAAGTGAAAGTTGACATAGATTTAAATAGCGAAGTAAAGTACAGATACGTGAAATTTCTACTTAAGTACAGTCAGGGACGTCACGAGGATTGGAAGACAGGGGGGGCTTAGCCCACAGAGTATTTGTAACTTGTGTTGCATTTTGTGTTGCAGTGTGGGCATTTACTCATCTTTAGCCTACTTTTAGGTAACATCTACGTTTTTACTATTTAATTTATCACATTATATGATTAAAATAGTCTCAGGCCTAGTTAGAATATAGCTAGCATATTAAATATAATGAAAAAAAATGTAGTGTATGCTATGCATAGTGCCTAGACCTGCCAACAAATGCTTATTGTTATAAGAAATTCAAGAAAAGAAAAGAAAAACAATCCTTAGACCTATAGACCATTACTGACCTCAATCACACCGGGTCCGGCTCCCTCAGAATCAACTGGCCTGCCAATCTCCTGCAGCTGCTTCTCTTTCTCTCTCCTAAAATATTTTGTAATATCCATCTCATCTGCTCAATGAATTAAAGGATACAACAGTATTGCATTATAGTATTTTTACTTCGTTACATTACAACACTATGCAATTCTAGCAACATTACACACTATAACTAGGGTTTAAAAATGGGATCAGGAAGAACGTGACCTTAAAGTTGGTAGATCTCACAAAAACATAACACACATACATTATTTCTTTCTTATTACACGGCTCTCTGGAATGCTTGATTCTGATTGGTCAGTTGAGACATTTGCAGGTTCGTTCTTTTCAAATAAAAACCGCTCCAAACTAATAACGCATGACAGGGGTACTACTTGTACGAGTTAAATCGCTCCGCGCCAATAAAGATCAATAAAGATTACTGTTTGGCGCCATCTTGTGACAAACACTGGACAACCACGACACGACACAGACAGCTTACTGAGACTGAACTTGACAAAATAGAGCATGACAGCTACGAAGCCAACACACAAAAAAATACAGAATGGGCATTAAAACTTCTCAAAGACTGGCTAAAAGAGAAAAAATGGAGACAGACAAGTATGAAGCAGAGGATCTTAATAAGGTATTACGATCATTTTATGCATCTGTGCAAAGTTTCGCGGAAGGATAAAAATGCCAATAAAACAAATATGCCAATAAAATGTTTCAAATTCATATTCATGTCCAGTTTTTTTTCTTATGTGGCAAGTAGCCGTGTAATAAGCATATTGTAGAGGCAGCCGGTAGTTATTGGGAAATAACCCACCTAACAGGGAACGTTCCCACAACTTTCGCTAACGTTCTTTAAAGGTTGTGTAAATGTTAGGACAAAACGTTATTTAAATAATGTTTTTAGAACGTTTTTAGAACGTTATAAGTAAGAATTTACGTTCTGGGAATGTTGGGGAAAAACGTTCTTAGAACAATGTTCTTGGAACGTCCTAATGACGTTATTCATACTTGATGAACGTTCTCATAAAGACGAGAGAAAACGTTCTTAGAACAATGTTCTTGGAACGTCCTAATGACGTTATTCATACTTGATGAACGTTCTCATAAAGACGAGAGAAAACGTTCTTAGAACAATGTTCTTGGAACGTCCTAATGACGTTATTCATACTTGATGAACGTTCTCATAAAGACGAGAGAAAACGTTCTTAGAACAATGTTCTTGGAACGTCCTAGTGACGTTATTCATAAACGTTCTTAGAACAATGTTCTTGGAACGTCCTAGTGACGTTATTCATACTTGATGAACGTTCTCATAATGACGAGATAAAACGTTCTCAGAACAATGTTCTTGGGACGTCCTAGTGACGTTATTCATACTTGATGAACGTTCTCATAATGACGAGCTTGTTCTTTGTGTGTGTGTGTGTGTGTGTGTGTGTGTGTGTGTGTGTGTTTGTGTACCTGGTAATTGTCCCCACAAAGATAGGAATACCAGTATTTTTGTGACCTTGTGGGGACATTTTGACGACCCCATGAGGAAACAAGCTTATAAATCAAACAGAATGATGTTTCTTGTGAATGTGAAGTAGTAGAAGGGTTTCTTTGATGGTTGGGGTTAGGGAATGGGTTAGGTAAGGGGAATAGAATATACGGTTTGTATGGTATAAAATGCATTACGTCTATGGAATGTCCCCACAAAACATGGAAACCAGAGTGTGTGTGTGTGTGTGTGTGTCCGTGTGTGCGTGTGTTGTAATTGTGCTTCTATTCTTATGCTGTTGTGATAATATTTAAAAAAGAATATTACACCTGTACTTCTGCAATTATATCCTTATTTATGTATTTATTTATTGGCAAAACAATTACAAAAATCAAATAAAAAGTTATTTATTGCATTTGAAGCTTGATGCGTATATAAATAATTAAATAGCTATCTGGTCAACTCCTGGTAAAAAAACTCCTGGTTATGTTACTGTGCAACCCTCCGAGGTTTATCTGATCGCCATTTGCGCATGCGCACAAAACAACAAAAAGGTCTTGGAAACAGCAACAGCAGAACACTTCTAGAAAAGGTATAGTGCCAATGATTTTTCTTCTTATAGAATATTAAGTGTTAGCTTTGTTTAATTACCTTTATTTCAATTGTGTCACCTTATAATTTATATCACACGGATTATTTAAGGTAGAGCATTTCAATAAAGTAAAATACAAAAATGTAATATATGGCCATATATGTACTTATATTTTACATAGTATGACATATATCTATACATATATTTGACTTATCTGAGAACACAATATATGCCTGCAACATATATGTACATTTATATGTCCAAACATGTGAAAAAAATATTTGGTTCCATCAATATATGATACCATATATCTGCATATATTACACTATAGTATTGGTTTCTCGCATATATGGACAACATTAATTATAAATATGTCACATACATATTTGTTTTCCACATATCTATACATATATTTGGCTTATCTGAGAACACAATATATGCCTGTAACATATGAACATTTATATGTCCAAACATGTGAAAAAAAATTTGGTGTCATCAATATATGATACTGCATATATTACAGTATAGTATTGGTTTCTCGCATATCTGGACAACATTAATTATAAATATGTGACATACATACTTGTTTTCCATATATCTATACATATATTTGGCTTATCTGAGAACACAATATATGCCTGCAACATATATTAACATGTCCAAACATGTGAAAAAAATATTTGGTGTCATCAATATATGATACTGCATATATTACAGTATAGTATTGGTTTCTCGCATATCTGGACAACATTAATTATAAATATGTGACATACATACTTGTTTTCCATATATCTATACATATATTTGACTTATCTGAGAACACAATATATGCCTGCAACATATATTAACATGTCCAAACATGTGAAAAAATATTTGGTGTCATCAATATATGATACCATATATCTGCATATATTACAGTATAGTATTGGTTTCTCGCATATATGGACAACATTAATTCTAAATATGTGACATACATATTTGTTTTCCACATATTTAATAAATGTATGTAAACATACATGCATGTGATACTGATGCATTTTTAAAGCTGTGGCATATGGTTATGGTACTTTGTGGATGTATTTGTCAAAAATGACAAAGAAAACACTGCATGTTTGTATTAAAAATGCATTATTAGGAAGTCCTTTTAGTTTTGTGATATAAAGACCCCCCCCCCCCCAGGATCACCATCAGACAGGTTTTTGCTTTTATACAGCAAGTAAAAATTATCTGGTCAGATCATCTTTAAATATGTAAGTGAGTGTTCAAGAAGATTTGAAATGTATGATCATTATGGGGAATCAACAGCTATTTTAATTACTTTGAACAAAAATGACTGCATTAGTTTACCATCATCAGAAAACTGCCAACTAAGTCTGTGTATATTAACAAACAGTGAAAAGTTGATACTGATTATTATTAATAATCACAAATCAATTACATTATTATTTTTATTTTATTTTTTTATTTTATTTGTGCAGGGATTGGTAAAGTTAATAAATAAATAAATAACCTAATGTTATTTTGTGGTTGCTTTTATATCTTTTAGTATAGTGTTTGTTTAGCGAATTTACACATTATTATTATTATTATTATTAAATCGTGTTAATGTATTGCTTTATTAATAATAAATAGTCAAAAGAACATAGAATTTCCTCTACTGCCTATTGAATGCGCCACACCCAGTCCAGTAGGAGGCGCTAATGACCCTTCAGTTGCCAACCGCCACTCAGGCCAAAAGCGCAGAAGAACAAAATAACCGGGAAAATCTGACAGGACTGAGAAGATGATAACAGCACAGCGGGGTTTCAGAAGTAAGTTTAAAATATTTAATATATTTTGCACAAGTTTCTTGCTGTCTAGTTTGTTACAGCCTAATTAGTCATTACTGTTAGGGGAGGTTTGCAAGTTTTTGTCGTAGTAATCGTGTAGCTTGCGGTTTACTATGGTTTCATACTTAATTTTTCTTGGGTGTTTTTGTAAGTACGTCTTAATTAAATGTTATTGCACAATGCACAAAACTGTTCAGAATCTTTCAGTTTATATTATTCTGGTTAACCTAATGAAGCATGTTCTTAAAGGAACAGTGATTAATAAGGCACTTACTTATGCAGTTAATTCATAATTTACAAAATACGATTTGTTTAAAAAAGGCAATACATTTATGTTGCCTAACAGTCACTTGAGAAATAATTCTAGAAAAATAACGTGTACAGACATTTTCACAGACATTGTTAATGTAACTGTTACATCTGCATGTAAATTATATAGATAAAAGCAGCATTCTGGCAACAGGTGGTGTGCTTTAGTTAATATATTTAAAAGGTTCATATCTAATGCATTTTGACATCCCTTATATTTATCTTTATGTAAGAGTTATACTATTATTTTAGTGAGAGGGTTATGTTTGTGTTTAAGCAGACATTGCAAGCAGGCCAAGCACTTATGCCTGACATGGCTGGAGTCAATACTACCTCACCAAAATTACAACTAATGTTTGGCTCAAACCTTGCCTAATCGCAGTGTTTTTCCCTTTTATTATTTCTCTTTTTGTAGGCCCATCAGAGTGAATTTCTGAGTTCTTTCACATATGCTGTATGGTAAGAGTGAATTTCTGCCAGTTGATACCGGTGACAGGTGTTAATTAATTTTATCTTTGTATTTTTTATTAAAGGTCAGCGAATGGATGGATTATCCAGTCACGGTACATAATGAAAGGTAAATGGCAATTAATTAAGTAATGTACTAAATGTATAAACTGTAGTGTATTCAGTAGCTACTAATCACATTACCTCTATCACTCTCTCTAAAAGACTTGACTGAGTTAGAAGAAGCTGAGCGACTCTTCAGAGTGAAGATGTTATGGTAATGTAAATCTTACTATTTTATATTGTAGTTATATATATTATATCAGAGACAGCACGTCATTTTAACCCTGTTTTATGGTTAAAGGGGTTTTGCACCCTAAAGGCGCTTTTCCATTGCATAGTACCCTACAGGTAAGGTCGAGTCAGCTTACTTTACTTTGGCTTGGTTAGCTTTTCCATTGAGTTTAGCAACACTTCAGAGTGGGAGGGATTATAGGGGTGTCAAATGTATATAGCACGACATTCGTTGCTCGACTTATCGAGGCTGTTTTCTAAGATGGCTCCTGTCTGTATATGCGTAATGTACTGTCTTTATAAAGGATCTTCTTATTAGGGCTGTCACTTTTGAGAAAAATCAAGCACACACATCCCGCGCTTGAGCGTGTTTCTCAAAAGTAATTGTCACTGACAACAAGCACATATACATAACCTATGTATGCGCGCGTGCATATACATTAACCCTGCGCGTGCTGTTTGCTTGACCGTTTTTAATGATAGAGCACACAAACCATTGATATTTGAGAAATAAAACTTACCGCTGAGTTAAGCAGATCTTACTTCACTCGTCTATGTGACATGTGACAGTCAGCACGTGATCATTTTAAATCAGTTTACAAGACAAATGCTGTTGTTGTTTAATATAAAGTTTACATCAGGGCTTTGAACCTGATTTTTTTTCCCAATTGGTTCGTTCCGAACAGAAACAGTATTTTAAAGTTTCCGTTTTTTGGTTCAACCCTAAAGTTGATGTTCCTGAACCGGTTTGGACAAAAAAATAAAGTTCCCGAACCGGTTAATAACGTTCCATGTCAGCTGTGGGACATAAAAATAAGTAGGCTGATCATTAGGACATTATTGTTTTCGCCAAATGTATTTTATACATCAAGAGTTCAGATCTTTGAAGGGCATATGGATAATCATGTTTGACTGGAGTTAGGGCTGTCACTTTTGAGAGAAATCAAATTCGAACGGATATCGAATATCATGCAATGTATCCGAATATATTTGAATATCTAGGTGCCCCCCGCGGGCATCAAAAAAAAAAAAAAACACCATAATGGAGATTCAATCACAAATTTATAAACAGTGACAGTCATAAACAGGAATGTCTGAATTATTATTTTTTACTTTTAAGACAGCAGGTTATCAACTTATGAATAACAACTTGTATGAAAAAAAACTATTCAGAACAGGTACAGACAATAACTTAAACTGCAGCAGGAAGCCCAAACGAAATTCGCGCCCGCAGATTTCGGCGGAAAACTCTGCGGATTTAATGCGCATCATTGATGCGCGTCATTGACAAGCAAACATATCCGCGCTTGAGCGTGTTTGTGAGAAGCAATATCTTTGACAACAAGCACACATACATAGCCTATCCCACGCGTTTGTGAGCCGTCATTGACAAGTACATTAACCCTGCGCGTGCTGTTTGCTTGACCGGTTTTAATGATAGTGCACAAACCCTTTGATATTTGAGAAAAAATTTAACTTACCGCTAAGTTAAGCAGATCTCACTTGACTCTGTTGTCTATGTGACGCGTGACAGTCAGCACATAATCATTTCAAATCCGTTTACAAGACAAATGCTGTTGTTGTTTAATATAAAGTTTACATTGCGTTGTAAAAATGATGAAATTATCTTCATACATGCTAATTTCATAATGTGAACGTATTAGCACAAGCTTTTTACTCTGCTATAATATTTAATATTAACAATAAAATGTCATTTTATATACAAACTATAATTCTATATTGGCATGCACATGAGGTTCATGTTGGTCCAATTTGATTCCCTCTCTTGCGCACAGTTGCCGTCGTCGGTCCCACTCTCAGCCTCCTTCCTATTACGAGGTGTCACTTAAAAAAATGCGCTACACATGGTATTTTAAAAACCTGATGGTTTATTTATTGTTCGAATATGGATATTTCATGTCATGTTCGAATGCATATTCGAATATCGAATAAAAAGTGACAGCCCTAATTGGAGTTGGGCCGGATACATTCAAATGCATGTGCTTCTGTGTGTACAGAATTTTTTTATTTTAGCGCCTTTTTGTAGTTAAATTGTTTAAAATCACTTAAGTGTTAAAATTTGCACGCCTTTGAAACACCTGCAAATGATCAACTTTCACCCTATTAAAATTTGCGTATTAATCCGATAATCGCAATCGAGCTGAACTGTGGGTCGTGATTCCTGCGATCCGTTACACCACTAATTAGTATTAAAAATAAACAAACAAACATCTTGAGATACTTGATAGCCTACAATATTTACCTCTTATGATTGAGCATTAGAGACTTGGGCTTGAGTAGGCTACCTGCTGGTGGCAAGCTTCTCATTTCTCTGAGTGAACTTCACAGAGTCAAATTGCACAGAAATCTTGTCAAAGAACTAAAAAAAAAACGTTATTAACCGGTTACCATTATTTTCAATTAACGGTTCTGTTCTGGAACATATATTTTTGGAAAGTTTCTGGTTTCGTATCTGTTCCTTGCAAAACATCAAAAGTTTCTGGTTTTTGTTCCTTGAACCGGTTCAAAGCCTTGGTTTACATTGCGTTGTAAAAAAGATGATGAAATTCTTCATACATGCTAATTTCACAACAAAAATGTGTTGAAGGGATATTCCACTTTTTTTTGAAAATATGCTCATTTTCCAGCTCCCCTAGAGCTAAATATTTGATCCAATCCATTGAATCTGATCAGACCATTAGCATTGTGCTAAAAAATAACCAAAGAGTTTCAATATTTTTCCTATTTAAAACTTGACTCTTCTGTAATTACATTGTGTATTAAGACCGACGGAAATTAAAAGTTGCAATTTTCTAGGCAGATATGGTTAAGACTATACTCTCATTCTGGCGTAATAATCAGTGACTTTGCTGATGTTACATGGCTGCAGCAGGCGTAGTGATATTACGCACTGCCTGAAAATAGTCCCCTGCCATTGAAAGTAATCAAGGGGACTATTTTGGGGCAGTGCGTAATATCACTACGCCTGCTGCAGCCATGTTACATCAGCAAATTCACTGATTATTACGCCAGTTTGAGAGTATATTTTCTCGGTAAGAATCAAATGTTTAACTGAAAAGCTGAAAAATTTGCATATTTAAAAAAAAAAGTGGAATGTCCCTTTAACACAAGCTTTTTATTCTGCTATAACACTATAAACAATAATATATGTTATTTTATATACAAACTATAATTCTATCTATCTGGTTCGTGTTGGTCCAATTTAATTCAGAGCACTTGTTTGGTTTGGTGTTTTCATTTTCATTGTAAGCCTTTAAAAAGTAATTATTTTAGATGCAATATTTACGGCTTAAATTCTCTTATATATTTTTTTAAATATTTAAAATCATTCCGCAGAATTATCAAAAAATTTTCCACAGAAAAAGCAAAAAAAAAGTTTACATATCGACTTACACTGTTCTCTTTGCTTTTTAATTTTAATGAAACACAGCTGACTAAAACATAAAGGATTTAAAATATTCAATACTGTCCCTTTTGTTAGTCGCCACCTGTACGCCTCTAGTGGACATTTAATCTAAAGCTGCAACGATTTGTACCCGGAGTAACTTATTTCAGGGTATGCAGAAATTTAGGCATAGGCATGTATCACGAGTGAGCCTGGGTTGCTCTAAAGCCTATGTTATAGTTGTGCGTAAGGTCTACACCGTAGCCATGCTGTAGGTTATCTGTAGCCTGATGTGCACCTCACCAAAATGTTAACAGCGCGTCAGTTCTACGCGGACCGCAAGCACTGTGATTGATCCACTACAACCCCTCCTGTCAGATATAAAAAACATGTGTCGTAGGCATTTCCGTTTGCGACGGTGAGAAAAAAGATTGGCCAAGTTAAGGAGTGTTTTAACTCAAACTGCACCAAAAGTTGCCTATTTTTTTCCATCACTGCTGGTCTTCTCAAAACATACACAACAAGCTGCTTCTTCTTTTTCGTTTGTGAGTTAACTGAGTAAGCTGCTTCTTTTGCGGTTGAGATGCTTCTGTGGTTTTAGCGAGGATACCGCCCACCAGGAATCTGTGCTTGTGTTTGCGCGTCGACGCAGATTTATATATGAAAACCAACTAGGGCTGGGACAACGCGTCGACGTAATCGACGACGTCGACGCAAAAAATAAGTTGACGCAAAATATGCGCGTCGATTCATCAGACCCAAAAAGGTGGCGCCGTAGAATAGTAGCAACGCGAGTGGCTTCAGTCCATGCCGGTTTCACACTAGGCTTGCCGCGATAGTCGGTGAAACGGTGATAACCGGTGCTTCAGCCTCTCACCGGTTATATCACTTGCCCACCGCGTCACCGTCTTTCACCGTCGTTTTGATATTTTCGTGTAATTAAATAATTTAGTTTCGTTAGAGAGAGCAAACACTTACAACTGAATGTGTCTGTTGTCTGAAATCAGCGGGGCTGAACGCGCGTCACGTCACAGTCACAGAGCAGCCGCAGGTGTCAGATTTCATTTATTTCTGTCAGAGTTTGCGAGGCGAGCTGACTGACCAGATGATGACAGAAGCTGCATGCTTACTCGTGTTTGTTATAATATACATATATGATGTTTAATATAAGCGAGATCGTTTTGTTGTTGTGTTTTTCATCAAGAAAAATATAAAACCCATCATTCAAGCAGCGCTTTTATGGAGAAGTAGCCGGCTGCTCTGCTTGGGACTGGCGGGTTCTTTGAGAATTACCTGCTCACATTGACTCAAGCACTTAAGTAAACCAGCTGTTGCACTCGCATTGCACGCAAATTCATACGCGATTTAACGCAGCTTACGCAAGCGCTGCATTTAAACAGTTTTCAAAAGTGAAAGTAAAATGTTCACGTCTGCATGCGCATTTATAAGCCCCTCCCACTCGGTGACACCGGGATCACCGAGTTTGTGACGCGCCGATTAACCGGTGGGAAAATTACGTCACCGCGGCAACCCTATTTCACACAGCAAGTGTGAGCAGTACGTGCGGGCGCGTGCTTTTTTCAGCGCCCATGTTAACAAGCATGCACCCTGCCGCATGAGCAGCGCGACAGTGCTGCAATCGTTTCTGCGTGGGTTCTGCTGCGCTGCTCACGCTCAATTATGTGAAAGTGCTTTGTTTATGGTTTAAATGCTCGTGGATTGACGCGAAAAAGAGTCATTTTTACCATAAAATCATGAATGTGATGCCAAGTGTGTTTTAACAATCATGATTTTGAGCAATTTAACAGAAAGCAATGAAATATGTCACTGTTGCCAGAAGACTGCGCTTTCATTCACTCTCTGTACAGCAGTAAATGAGTCCTAATCTATCTTAACAAACTTAAGAGAAAGAGATTTAATAATATATGTGCTTCTTAAGTCTATAATTGTGTTTATATCTGTCATTAAATGGACTAGAACAGCACGAAAACAATGTGGATTAAACAAATAAAAGTTATAAAAGTTACACTGACCATCAAAAGGTACATTAAAGAGGTTTTGCTCATAAATGCATGTAAAATAAAGTAATTTGAACTTGAGATTTTTATACTGTTACTAAACTGCACAGTATGAGCTGCAAACGCTTTATTGAATGCTACCTCCGGCTAAGAATGCATTATTTTGCTCTTGTATAGTCTTTTTTTATTTTGAAATTTTAAGAGCAATGAACATATATTGAAATGTTTACATTCAGATATGTAAATCAACATGTATAAATTGCTATTAGTTAATTAATGGGGAGATAATCGAGAATCGAATCGAAGTCGAATCGGACAGATAAAATGAATCGTTAGATTCATAGATGCATCGAAAAAAATAATTGCTAGATTAATCGTTTAAAAAATAATCGTTTATCCCAGCCCTAAAACCAACACATAGCCTATGCTGAAGGACATACGCACAACTATAATTAGCCCTTAAGCATCACCTATTCTTTTAAGAAATGTTTCTTTAAAGGGATCATGACAAATATTTTGTTCTTTGAGGTCCACATTATTTTTGCCCAAAAATTTCCACACGTTTTCACAAAATAAGGAGATTGTAAAGAAATGCTAGTTTTTTATGCTTGTTACTTAAATGTTACTTATTTTATGCAAAACTTTTTAGAGGCCTGCCAAAAGATCCACCCAAAAGTGCCAGTTAAGGTGTAAGAAGAGTGCATTGCAGACACCTTGAAGTACGTTCCTTATCGTGATTCAAGAGTGAGTCACCCCCCAGAATTATGACAGAATTATAAAAAAAAGTTATACTTTTTTTTTTATAATAACACATTAGATAAATCAAAGATGCAAAAATGCATAACAAAAATACAGTTTTATTTCAGTTTACAAAAACGAGATGACTGAAAGTGCATATTCGTTATTTTAAAAAGGAACAATGTTTTGTTTTTATTGTGAGTGTACACACTGTTGAATGTCTTAATCCTATCCATGTGACCAAAAATAAGTATTTAAGCAGTGGCGACCGGTGACTTCTCTTCTAAAATATGTGTTTGTTACGTTATGTGAACCATGTGCATCATGCGTTTTGTTAAAATAAGTGCCTCCTGCACACACGTCGAAACGCTTACTTAAAGGAATAGTCTACTCATTTTCAATATTAAAATATGTTATTACCTTAACTAAGAATTGTTGATACATACCTCTATCATCTGTGTGCGTGCACATAAGCGCTGGAGAGCGCTGCGACGCTTCGATAGCATTTAGCTTAGCCCCATTCTTTCATTGGTACCATTTAGAGATAAAGTTAGAAGTGACCAAACACATCAACGTTTTTCCTATTTAAGACGAGTAGTTATACGAGCAAGTTTGGTGGTACAAAATAAAATGTAGCGCTTTTCTAAGCGGATTTAAAAGAGTAACTATATTGTATGGCGTAATAACACTTATGGGAGTACTTCGACTCGGCGCAGTAGCACCCTCCCTCTCCCATGATGAGAGGGGAAGGGGAGCGGACTTTTCAGGCGAGTCGAGGTGCTCCCAGGAGTGCTGTTGCGCCATGAAACATAGTTCCTCTTTTGAATCCGCTTAGAGAGGCGCTACGTTTTGTTTTGTGCCACCAGGCTTGCTCGTGTGGCTGCTCGTCTTGAGTGGGAGGGACGTTGATGTGTTTGGTCACTTGTGGCTTTGTCTCTAGGTTGTGCCGTTGAGTGAATGGGGCTAAGCTAAATGCTATCGAAGCATCGCAGCGCGCTACAGTGCTTACGTGCACGCACACAGATGATAGAGGGATGGATCAACAATTCTTTGTTAAGGTAATAACATATTTTAATATTGAAAATGAGTAGACTATTCCTTTAACAATAACTCTGATTACACATGAGATTAAGTTTCTGACAAACAAAAGCGTCTCTTTTATCATAAACCCTTTAGACACGTGTGCACTTATTTTGACAAGAACCATAATGCACATACATTCACATGATGCAGAACAAACATTTTGAAACGACGAATCACACACATAACCGGCTACATACATGTGACATGCTTCGCATCGTGCGCCCTCGAAAAAGTCGTCACCAGCCGCCACTGATTTTATGTAGTCTCTGCTGTTAAAACGTCAGAGTCTGTGAATGCGTCGGAGCCTCACACAAAAATAATATCAGTTATAGTATTGACATTACAATTTAATTATTAAATGCTTCACAGTCACACATGTTTAACAATCAGTAGTGTGAGCTAGACCTGTTTGAGTCGTGACTCACTCGGATCTTTTACCCGGATCTTTAAATTAACTCATGAGTCGCGAGTCTCTAGTATCATTAACCCGGATCAGTTGAGTCCTACTACAATTCAATGTAAAACCATAAACAGCCCCACCACATACACAAACCTCTTTCAACATTAATAATGAGACTTTGCTCGCTCTACAGATCCACTCGTAACCGTCTGATCGCGCGAGAACTGACCCGAGATTCTCACTCAGATTCCTGCCTATCCTGCCTTTAACAAAGATACTGGAACAGGAGCTAACTATAAAGCCTTGCTTGCATAATAAATTATAGATTAGCAAATTGTTTCATTGTAAAGATGAAAACATTTGCATTTGTGTTCACTGACAGATGTATGTTTCTCTTGTTTAAAGGAAATTCATTTTGGTTAGACGTTTATTTGTCATTTTTAATGAATGCCATAAAAATCTGTTTTAATTTGTAATTGTGTAAATGTAAAAAAAATTATTACAGTTTTATAGCTACTTACATTTTATAAAATATATTGTTTCTGAATACCAGAAAACTTGAAAAGATTAGCTAATATTTTATAGTTTATAATAGCTGTTTTGATTTAAGATTTTATATTTGTCGTACTCATTGCACTGTATCTAATAAATTTTATTCTATTTACTTTACAGATGGGGCATGAAGACACAGGCCATGGACAGTGCTAGTTTTCAGCACTCACATCCCACACACACACAAATTTATAAAGTTCTCACTGATTCAATGTTTTTATTAAAGCTAGTTATGTTTTGCTGTCAATTTATATTTTATTGTCGTAAGTATTATGTTATTAAGTATTATGTTATATTTTATGTCATTTTGATCTGTTAATGAGTTACGTTGCAGCTGGAATGTTATCATTTAATAAAATTATGTTAAAAGAGAATGAAGGATCACTGCTAAGCTCAAAAACATTTTTTTATCTAAACTTTGTAATGTTCCAAATAAATGTTCTCAGAACGTTGTATTTTTAAAAAGAAATGTTGGTAGCAAGAACGTTGTGGGAGCAATGTTAAGCAAACTGGACATTTTAACGTTCCAAATGAATGTTTGTAGAATGTTATATTTTTAATTAAATTTAGGTGGTTAAGAACGTTGTAGGAACGTTATGCTAACCATAAAATAACGTTCTAGCAACGTTAAGCAAACTGGACATTTCAACGTTCTTAGAACGTTCCAAACAAACGTTTGTGGGACATTATATTTTTAATGAAATTTAGGTGGTAAGAACGTTGTAGGAACGTTATGCTAACCATAAAATAACGTTCTAGCAACGTTAAGCAAACTGGACATTTCAACGTTCTTAGAACGTTCCAAGTGAACGTTTGTAGAACGTTATATTTTTAGTGAAATTTAGGTTGTAAGAACGTTGTAGGAACGTTATGCTAACCATAAAATAACGTTCTAGCAACGTTAAGCAAACTGGACATTTTAACGTTTTTGGAACATTCCAAATAACGTTCCCACAACCAAAACGGAACGTTAGGAAAACGTTCTCAGAACATAAATTTGTTAGCTGGGAAGCCCCTTCAGTGTGATACAAGACCCTCCGCTTCGCGTCGGGTCCTGATCACACTGTCGGGGCTTATTTCCCAATAACTACCGGCTGCCTCTACATTATCCCTTACTTACCGTATTTTCCAGACTAAGTCACACTTTTTTCATAGTTTGGCGGGTGCTGGGACTTATACATGTTGTTTCCTCTTCAAAACGCATTTTTGAGTGATGCGACTTATACTTTGGAGCGACTGATCCTGAAAATACGGTATTATTCACATGACATTATTACTGCTCTCTCTCTCTCTCTCTCTCTCTCTCTCTCTCTCTCTCTTTCTCTCTCTCTCTCTCTCTCTCTCTCTCTCTCTCTCTCTCTCTCTCTCTCTCTCTCTCACACACACACACACACACACACACACACACACACACACACACACACACACACACACACACACACACACACACACACACACACACACACACACACACACACACTCTGGTTTACATGTTTTATGGGGACATTCCATAGACGTAATGCATTTTATACCACACAAACTGTATATTCTATTCCCCTAACCTACCCCATTCCCTAACCCCAACCATCACAGAAAACTTTCTGCTATTTCACATCCTCAAAAAACATAATTCTGTTTGATTTATAAGCTTGTTTCCTCATGGGGACGTCAAAATGTCCCCACAAGGTCACAAAAACACTGGTATTCCTATCACAACGTGATAATTACCAGGTACACACACACACACACACACACACACACACACACACACACACACACACACACACACACACACACACACACACACACACACATTACTATATCTATATCACTATATCATGTTGTGTTTCATATTTTATGCTTTCCAAATACTTTCCATCATTTATCTACTGTAGATATATTGTATATGTAGCATAAGTAATCAATGAATAATCATGATGACATGCATACAAATAAAACATTCTCTCTCTCTCTCTCTCTCTCTCTCTCTCTCTCTCTCTCTCTCTCTCTCTCTCTCTCTCTCTCTCTCTCTCCATTGTTTTAATCTGTATCATTTTTTAAACATCTTATAGAAAACTTTGTGATATAATTTAAAATTTAAATAGTAAAGTTTACTAATAGTAATAAATACACCACAAACTACACTTTTATCACAAAAAACATGGTTAATTTTCGTAAGGCAACACATGTTGGGTAATATTTTAATGCACAATTACTGTAAATGTACGCTTTTGCAAACATATCCTTTATTACAATCCTTATTTTTAAACATTTGATCAGATTTGTGCAGTTTTAAATATCAGTCTTTGTCACTGATGTCTTTATCACAATAAAACATTTATACAGAAATTAAATTATAGTAGGGGGTTAATTGTAAATGGTGAAAAATGGTTTGTGCTTATGTTGGAGATAGACTAATACATATGTTGTATTATGGATAAACAGAAATATTTTTCTTTATGACTTATTAATGATCCGGTTGGGTTAAATTTTTATATCTTTTCACTGTCATGCTGACGACATGCAGATTTATATTCCAGTGTCGAGATCAAACCAGGACGCAGCATATGTTCAGGAGACAAAATCTTGGTTTGACAAGAATTTCCTATTCGTGAACTCAGACAAAACCGAAGTCATTGTTTTTAACCCTTCTGAAATCAGACCAAGAAACGTCCATGGTATTTTTAAGCAATTTTATTCACCATTAGTTCAGAATTTGGACGTGAAAATAGATAGATCTTTAGAGGTCCCATATTTCTAAGCTTTCTAGAGTTTTATTTTAGAATATATATTTGCAGTTTAAGTGCCAAAAACAATCTCTCTATATTTTTTTACAGCTCCTCTTTCAGGAGCTCTTTCTGGAGTTGTTTTGGCCTGTAATAAGTAATATTCATGAGCTTCTCTTGTGATTGGCCTGTTGTTATATGAGTGAAATACATAGTTGAAATAACTTAATGGAAGTAAATGTTAGTTTCTGTACACTAAATGTTAGGATATAGAAAAGATTTTAACCTTACCAACTCAACAAACCAACAGGGCCGGTTTCTGTAACTTAAGAAAACAAACAACGTAATATCTATCAACAGATAATCTATCAAAACTGAAAGCAGGTGGTGCCGCTTTACTACTAATCTACAGGATGCGCCTGACAATCGCTTGCAATTTATCAAGCAGCATTACTTAAAACGTGCTTACTTAGGGGTTGTGAAGTTGAGGTCGGACCCAACAAAGTAAGGACTGCAACAGCTTTGATGAGTAAATTCCTGGAGAAACCAGCATTGAACTGCCACATTGAAGCGGTCACTTGTGAAATGTTTAGAACAGACGGCTAAAGTCGAACTAATTGTTGAGGAATTACTGAATAAATGAACATTAGCCATTGTTCTCGTATATTAATGTTTTTCAGTAGTCAGTGCAATGCTACTTCAAGCATGCTGCACTGTAAAGTATTTCTGTAGACATTACAGTATTACTGGCAGCGGGTTGCCAGTACTTTACTGTAGATTTTACATTTATGTTATTTACTGGCAACATTTGTTCAAAGTAAAAGTGACACCATGTCATTTTTCAACCTTCATAATAAATTTTCAAGACCCTTGTGATAGTACTACCATAGCCTGACGGGGTCTGTTTGGTTTTTATTCATACTTTAAAACTTAGGGTTTCGGGTAGTAACCATAGCATAAAAAATTACAAAATTCGACTGCTTTACGGCATACGTCACTTCCTCTACACAAATTTTTTTACGTGAATTTTGCTGGAGGCTACTTAAGGAGTGTAGAGAGCAACTTCTACTATGTGACTCTGTGGCACCGTGTTAGTGTCGCGGACCTATGATGGGGCGACCTGGGTTCGAATCCCCTTTAAGGCAATTTTTTATATAAACTCACGATCTTGATTCATACATAAATGCGATCTTCTTTATAAATATAGTTCCCTGTATTCAGATGCTGCATTCACGTGTTCACGTATTTACCTTTCTTTTACTGTCTATGGTATTTACATTACAATCCAGAATGCTATAGCAGTAAAACTTGCTCAAACTCACACAGTGTAAAACCAAACCCTATTCATTCACCAATCAGATCCGAGCGTTTCTCTCTTCTCTCTTCTTCATTTGCTGCGTTCCGCTGTCACTCACGTGACGTATTACAAAGCGGCAGACCTAAATACATCGGTTTACTTGGATTTAGAGCGACGATTCTCACACAAAAGAGAGGAAAAATGAGCGCCATTGCGGAAAATCCTGGTGGCGAGGGAGAGAGAGACAATGCAACAACATTTGTTTCGAAAAAGGCAAGGAAATACTTCTGGTCGTTTCTCAATTGAGGTCAAATATGCAGGCTGAATACATCATCAAGCCTGGTTTATTAAGGTAAACTGAGCATTACATTCGCAAGTCATAAGCATACTGCAACAATTTACGAATAGTCACCTTTAAATTGTTAATATTCTGAAATAAGAGAGTCTTGATGACGTATGCAGCTTAGAAATACGACATCCGGAGGCTGCAACCTTCAGATTGAGAAATGGCTTCTGCCACGAGTTCCTCATCAGAAAGTTGTAACATGACTGCGTTTCTCCCGGATCCCTCAAAATGTTGATCGTTTAGCGTCTTAAAGGTTTAGTTTTTAGTTTAGTTTTAAGGTTGGCCAGTCCTTTTCCTTTGCGACAGTGCTGCGACGCTTGTGGCCTCTAGGGGCGCTAGGCATGAAAAATACATGTCTAGCACCCCCTAGTGGCCAAAAAGTTCCGCGGTGTGCCTTTAAATGAACATGAAACATTTTCCGTCTTTATCTTCTACAGTAAGTTACTGGCAACCAGCTGGATAATTACTAAAATTTTTTTACAGTGTGTGCATTTGACTCTTAAATGTTTTGAAACGTATATGGTACTTACATAGCCCCTAGACCTCAGTTATCATGAAAAAACCTTCAAAATTTCAGTTCTGACAATGTGACCTTTACAATTCAATAAGCAAATCAGTGCGATAGTTGGTTCTAGCTTTTTATCTCCTGTCTCTATCAAAAATCAAATCCTTTCTACCCAAGTGTTCTTTGGCTGTCCATGCCTTCATCACGTCGCGCCTGTACTACTTTAATTCCCTAGTCGCCATTTCACAATCCCAAATAATGGCACATTAACAGATCGCTGAAAATGCTGTGGCTAGATTTCTGAAAGGAAAGAGAAAAATCTCTTCTGAAATCTGTTTTATGGTATGAAAATTTGTACCCTTTGCCTATTCTTTCTATTCAGGGTTAGGCAAGGACAGTCAATTACTTCCCTAAGTATACCAATCCCACATTACCTTAAATAAGGTAGAATTCGACAGATTAGATTATACTCACATAATTGTCAGAAGACTTCCCCGTGGTTGATTATTTGAGCTTATACCACGGGTCTGTTGAATGCTGCATTCTGATTGGCTGAGAAATGTTCTATGGGTGTTGATTATTTTTCTGTAAACCGCACACCTAATTTTTCAAATGTCTTAAAAATAGGCACCAGAACAATGTTTGTGGTAACCGTGGTATAAGCGGAATAATTGACTCCGGTCCTTTGAATTATTTGAAAATAATGCACACCTGCGGTGTAACGGCACTCCGCTTCGCGTCGTGCCGCATTACCACCTTGGTGTGCATTATTTTCTTATAATTCAATGGCCCGTCGTCAATTATTCCTTACTAAGTTCACGCAAGCACACTTCTTCTTGTCTTTTATAAATTTTATTAATACAATTTAGTTGCGATTACAAGTTTTGCCGAATTTAAGAAGAAAAAGAAAAAGAAATAAAAATATCAAGTTAACTAAAAGTAAAAGACAAAAATACAAAGTCTAAAAAGTACTAAGTCTAGAGCACACAAGATTTCAGGCTGTCAGATAACGGAGATGCTGGATGCTGCGTGGTCTCCAGATCTGCCTAACCAGCATCAATTTATAGGCACGGTCTCAGGTCAGAATTCCAGGAATCATATTCAGGGCCTCATGGCACGCCTTTGATCCTTACGTCTACTGGGAAAGTCCCCTAATATCTTAAATATATCTCTTTGTCGTTCTTCCCCGAACTCCTCTGCGCTTTCACCCATGAAGACAGGTCTTTAAATCATGCTTTAAACTGTAATGTATCCCTTATGCATTGTTCTATCTAATACATGCATCAATCTCTCTACTCTTAATAAACTAGTAAATACAAAACCATATATGTGTCACTTTGTTAAACATGCAATTTAAGAGCTGTCATGCATATACTCCCAACTCAATGATTATAATACTTTACATCAAAGCAACCCTAGGCGTATTAAGTAAAATAAAGAGTTTAACATAGTAAAAGGAGTATAAAATAACAAACCACAGGTTTATATTGCTCAGAAGAAATACATATAAAACTAGGTGTATTATTTGGCTTATAAAGGTTGGATAATTTGCATCTTACACAACAAATCTTTACAGTACACTGGCTTCCTACAAATTTTAGAATTGATTTTAAAATTCTCCTACTGGAGTCCTGAAGTCTCAGATGGAAATCAAAACTCCTTCTTAAAGTTCCCTGTACTCGACAAATAGGGGGAATCGAGCATTTGAAATGGCAGCCCCAACCTTATGTCTGCTGGCGCTAAAACCACGCCCACATCCATCGTGATTGTGTTAGTGGCAGGGCCACCGTTTTAGGCAGCCCCAATAAATACTCCTGAACACAGAAATGTAGAAAAAATGTATTCCACAATTTAGTATGCATAGTTGCACACTGTCTTTTTAACATTCAGCAATACATTTATAATGTGTTTGAAAACAAACTTTAATACTACCTTCTTAAAGAGGTCAAGTTTAATCATAAAGTAGACAAAATAGAAATAACACTTTTTGAACAGTCCCTTGAGGAAAATAGCAGGAGATAATCAGTTGAATATAATCAGACACAATGGCAGAAAGCTAATTAAGAATAAAATACTGGCTCAGGTATAGCCTATAAAGTCTCTTTCATCTATTCATCGAAGTACAGTATCAGCTTCTGTCTGACTGACTTGCAGCCTTTAACAGAAAATATTTTTTCCTCTGGAGGGAAAAATGGCATCTGTCTGCCCACTGTTTCGGCAAGATCAGGGTATTGAGGTATACTGATGTTCATATTGACCATTTCAGCCAGAACACATTGGCGTACATGCTTCAAGTGCAGAGGTAAGAAAGGAATAAAATGATCCACCAGGTGATTTTTTATGATACTAGAGCGCCAAAATCCACTGCAGAATAGACGAGCATTAAAAAAGAAATTATGGAAGAACAAATGGAATTATATATGACAAGAATGTAACAACATACTATCTGGTAAATGGTGTCAACACATTTTTAATACATACTGCTCTCATCATTGAAGATATTCTGAAAGATTTGAGTCTCCATTCCCTTGCTATTCATTTGAAGGTTTTCTCTGTTTTGTCCTTCTCTCCACCAATCCAGAGTTATTTTATTGATCACATCCCCACCCGCATTGCTACAAATATAAAGAGAGCTTATCATGGACTGCTGATCAGTTTTGTAGAGTATATTTATCCTATTAGAGCAGGGTTCACCAATCCTGCTCCTGGAGGGGCGGTGTCTCTCAAACCCTAATAAAGCACACCTGAAGTAACTAATTAAGCTTCATTAGGGGTGGAGCTAAACTCCGCAGAGACACCGGCCCTCCAGGAGCAGGATTGGTGAACCCTACAGCATTACCTGAGAAAAATGAAGCTTGCATTGCGGTATGACACTCCATCCACATGAAGTGTGTAGTCCAGAAAAGGTTTTATGGTTTCGATCAGCCGTGGATTCATCTTGTCCATTTCATCAAATACAAACATAGTCCGAGAAAAACTTGATACATTTCCACGAATCCAATTCTTTAGTTTTTCCTAAATATACATGCATATGCCGGTTAAATCAATAGACCCTGCACTTAAATGTACTATTGAACTGGTTTTATATTTATTGGTTTAATATACTTTAGGCCTAGTTGGTAAACATTAAACAAAAAATGTAGATCCATTATAAATAAGGAGAGTTTAACTAGATGCGCAACCAGAATTACTACAAACCCCTCCCTCCCCCCGACTTGACACTGTTAAATAAAATCTATTTTCATGAAAAACTTGGAGTGAATTTCGAGGTGAAATGGCAACCCACCTTTAACTGGTTAGATTTTTTTTAGAGGAAATGAAAATAAATTATATTTTATACACTTAATAGCATATAAAACCAATCCAAGTTCTGCACATAATAACAAAGCTTTTGTTGTTGGATGTCAAAATTTTTATTGGTCATAATACCCGTAAGCTGCGGCCAATAAAAATTGGGGGTCTGGGGTACTCTAAGTTCGAGCCAATTACCAAGCTCCTCTCCCCGGACAGTAAGTTACACCAAATATGTTTACCAATTTAATCTATCTGACTTATTTGTAAGTGTGAACTCGTGAAACAGTTTATGCAGGGTTTTTTTTATATTTTAAATCACTTCCTACATACATCTAAAGGGCTGTTTCAAAATAAAAACATTTGACAATCTATTAAAGCTCTGGTCTATGATTTCAAAGATTGTTCATTATTAAAAACCTCGTTTGCTGGTTATGGTTCTACAGTAAAATCCTAACAATATGAAGAGAAAAAAAAATGAAAAAAATCCATTCACTCTATTGGGTGTAAAGCGGCAGAGAAGTTGACCAATGTAAGCTGTCCGGCCGGAAAACTTACATTGGTCAACTGCTCTCATCCAATCCCGGCTCCACTTGAAACTCCACCTTGCGCTCGCGTCTCCACCCCATCGCACCCCACCCCGCCCACCTCATGCGACATGAAATTTCTGACAGTGTATGGTAGCTAGCAAAGTAGCAACAGCTCACAAATGGGAAAAAAACAAACCAACAGCAGCAAGCGGCCCCTGCCTTGCCCCTACAGCCAAGGTTGGAGGAAAGAGAAAGTCTGTAGAAGAAAGAGCAGAGATAAAAAAATAATGTGAAAAACACCAGACTCAAAGTCAAATTAATATAGGGTCCACCATTGACCGTTGGAGGAAGCTTCAGGGAGATTTGGGACTGAAAACTGACGCTGACACGGCTGACTTTTTGTTGAGCAGGTACGCATCTATTTATACTTTTACGGTGTGAGGTGTTACATAAATATCTTTATATCAGTCTGACAACATGCTCATGCTGCCGGACGGCATTGGAATGTTAGCCGTTTAGCATCGCCTATCACGGGTCAAAGTAATTATATTTCTTGAAGTGCTTGCAGGTCTAGGCCTAGCAGGTTTCTGGTCGAGCCAATCGGAATTTGTGTGTGCTGCTAAAACAATGACTCAAAACCTTAGCAATACTAACTAATAATATGGTGCAATTAATGTGCGCTAGGTAGCACTTTTGACCAGGGGAAACGAGGCTCAGGAGGGGAAACGTATGCCAAACGTTGTTGTGAAAATAAATAACGTCAATCAGTCATTGTAAGAGTTCATTCCTTCAAGGCTTTATGTGTTCACTGCTTTTAGCTAAATCTCGGAAAATCTCTGTTCCGATGTTTACTACTGGTGATCACAGATTGACTGAGTGACTTGTTCAGGCAGGAAATATTGCGAAGCTTAGATACTGTGTGATATAAAAAACAAGATGTGTTGACGCATTTGTCATGAAGCGCAGCTGTGTCGTTTCATTTTCCAGCTCCCATAGAGTTAAATATTTGATCTTTACCGTTTTGGAATCCATTCAGCTGATCTCCGGGCCTGGCCCTACCACTTAGCTTAGCATAGCTTAGCACAATCCATTGAATCTGATTATACCATTAGCATTGTGTCAAAAATAACCAAAGATTTTAGATATTTTTCCTATTTAAAACTTGACTGTTCTGTAGTTACATCGTGTACTAAGACTGACGGAAAATTAAAAGTTGCGATTTTCTAGGCAGATATGGCTAGAGGACTTTGCTGCTGTAACATGGGTGCAGCTGGCGTAATGATATTATGCAGCGTCTGAAAATAGTCCCCTTGGTAACTTTCAATAGCAGGGGACAATATTCGGACACTGCATATTTTCGGGCAAACCACCCAATTTAAACGAATGAGTAAAAAAAAATTCACCCCCCTCACAGTTGTCATAAAGAAAAAAATTAGCTATATGGACCAAAATCACTTTTGTAACAGGCTGTAAACATAATTTGTTGCTGTTACAGTTTTTCTCAGTCGCTTCGGCGCACCCCCCACATCACTATCCACACTTGCACAACAGTTAGTTCAACCTCCACAACCTTTAGTCATTTGTGCACATCATAGCAGCAGCTTCTCACTCCCTCGAACAAATTGCAAATGCTTTTGGACATGCATCAATTGCTTTCATACAACTCTCTGCTGTTTTATAACATTATAATTTTATTATGTCGTGTCAGTCAAAATTAACTATACTTGTGAATGCTGAATAGTCATTCCATATAAAACGAAGAGTCCTCATTTCATTGCTTGAGCCATTACATACTGTATAAAAATGTTGAACTAGTTGTCAAAATAATTTTTTTAAATCTTTTTTTTCCTGAAAATGTCTCCTAAATAGAAATATTTCTGAAATTTTGTGGCCAGACAGAGAGGAATGTCTGGATGTGCAAGAATGATTACAGTACTATGTATGTTGTATGTTCAGTTCCAATATTTACCGCAATGTTGTTTACAGTTGTGCACAGCTCTATCCAAAGGGAATTTATGTTTGCTGTATTTTTTCCTTTGCACAATGCTCTGAACAAATACGAATTGCAAAGAGCAAATGCAGTAAAAATGTGAAACATACATACATATTTAGTGTAACATGTCCAAAAGCATTTGCAATTTGTTCGAAGGAACGAGAAACTGCCACCACGATGCGCACAAACGACGAAATGTTGTGGAGGCCGAACCAACTAAATGCAAATAGTGATGTGAGAAATGCACCAAAGCGACCGAGAAAAACCGTAATGACACTGACACTTTCATTGACATGAATACTTGCTTTTGTGGAATGACCTATCCATTTTGAGCAAGTGACACGCTTTTGCAGGTTATCAACTAGGTTTTGCAGTTTGAACTAATTGTTTTGAGAAATGAGAACTGCATTAACTGTTGTGCAAATGTAAACAGCGATGTGAGAAATGCACCAAAGCGACCGAGAAAAACTCCAACATGAGTCTATGGGAATGGACTCCCTTTGAAGTCACCCTCTACCGGCCAATAGATGAATTGCAGTTTAAGTCACTTCCGTGTTGGCTTCATCAGATAGGTCGGAAGGCCCATAAGTTAACATACTTTTTTCATATACACAAATGTAAATGGTCTGAAAGGATACCCAATATCACCTACTTCAAGGGTGATATTGGGTAGGATGAAGATATATTTTGAAACCTTACAAAGACTCTCAAACCGCAAAGCAATCAGAACTATGGACATTAATAAAGACTTAAATTCCTCTTCTTTAATTTAAATATATATGTAAACCCTTTCTGGTTTTTTTTCTTTCTTTCTTTTCCTCAACTTTCAAAAATAGTTTTCTTATAACGTTAATATGAATGTTATTGTTTGCAAGATATGATGACTAAGGCTTAAAGTATTACTGATTTATGGTGATATGAAACTCATCAAAGCAGTATTTGTGAAACCGTTATCTATGTTGTTTATATGTGAAATGTATACAATAAAATAAATAAATGTAAAACGTTGACACGCTTTAATCTCTAATAGGCATACGCTTTATGTAGTCTTGTGTAGTCTGTTTAGTTTCACATTTGTTTTAATTCTTATTTCTTTTAAAAAGAATATATATGATCATTTAATTATACACTTCAGTGTGTCCAGTTTTTTTCTTGTTTAGCACCTCGGGAAACACCCCTGCTAAAAACAATTGAAACCATCACAGAATTTCTATTGGATTTAATGTTTTCATGGGAATTGTTTTGGTTGTAATGGAAACTACAATGGTGTCTGCGGGTCTCTAATTGGGTTCTATCGGTGGAGGGCATTACGCTACTTTCCTAAATACACTACAAAAATAAACTTAAAAATCTAATTGTTCCTATTGATATTTCAATGGAAATCATTATAATTTCTGTGATGGTTTCTATTGTTTTTTAGCAGAGGCAGTTTTATCGTGTAAGCTGACTGAAACGACAATAACTCTGAGATCAAACCTTTGCATTACAGTATATTACAGTATGTTACATTGAAATTCACATCATTTACTTACACTGTATATGTCGACCTTGGATTTGTGAGGAAAATGATGCTCGGATATAAATGTGATAAAGTGTTTGCTCTGTTCTCCTTTCTCGTAAATGTTTCTCGCGATGATTTTAGCGACATGGTTTTTCCCCACTCCTGTGGTCCCGTGAAAAGAGAGGACCAACGGTTTGTTTGGGTTAGGGTCGGTCATAAATTTCGAAACAGATTTCAGTACCACCTCTGACACGATGTGCTGCCCATAGAGATTCTTATTTAAATCTTTCTTCAGACCTGAAAAAAAACAAAGATAACATTTTCAATGACATTTGTTTCTAACGGGTGGAAACAGTAAACGTTGAAGAATAAAAAAACAATGTTTGCTCACGTTCAGAGTCAAAAGACAATAAATTATCCCCATTTTCAAAAGAATAGAAGTACGTGTACCCTATTCCAATGATCGCAACAAAAATCGAAGCAACAACAAATACTAAACCACGGCACATTTTTATTGCTTTTAGCAATTTCTCAATATGCGTTCTTGTTTGTTAGCTGGTCCGCCCTAGGTGTTTCCGCTTAACTTTCATTTTGCTTTAGTACTACGTCTGGGACATAGACTGTAAAAAAGGACTGGGACTGCTAGTTTCGTTTTCTCCGGCAAAAATCTGCAGGTCGAATCAGCGAACAGAGGGGGGGCTACCCAGCTAACAATTTTTGGTTCCCAAAACGTTCCCCTAACGTTAGTTTTTGGTTCTCAAAACGTTCCCCTAACGTTAGTTTTTGGTTCCCATAACGTTATTTTCCAAGGTTTGTTTTTGGTTAGCCAGGAAAGTTTTCTTTACAGAAATAGAACGTTATTTTTAGGTTATTTTAACGTTTTCCTAACGTTAGGAGAACGTTAAAATAACGTTATTCTAACGTTCTATTTCTGTAAAGAAAACTTTCCTGGCTAACCAAAAACAAACCCCGGAAAATGCACAGCTGACATGGAGTGAAAAATGATCTCACCAGGGCGCGTTGCCGCGGCTCCGTGCACGCACTGACAGAGCGCGCAAGACCCCAGCCCCAGTGAAGAAGTGAAGGCTTACAAAAGTACGGCACGTCTATTAGTACATCCCATGCTGTGTTTTGGTTGGTTTTTATCTATCATATCTATCTAAAATAAGTAAAACACATTTCCGTATAAGGAGGAATAAAATAATTTATTTAATACAAAATCTATAATAATTAAATTATGCTATACTGTCTATTATGTCTATTAAAATATTATACCATTATATAACACAGGTTATTTTATATAAAAATACCTCAACACATCACATATTATGTATTTAGATAACATTATATTTTATCAAATATATAATAGTGACTTCAACACAATAAAGAAGAGTTAAAACAGATATTTATTGAAAATATATAAACATGTAATTCACTTTAGTTTAACAGACCTTACAGCAGCCGCCTCTCCATTATTAAGTAACAACAATCAGCATCTCTCTCTCAGTTTTTACAATAATCAAAAGCTTCTAACTTCATATTCTCTTCATGGAAATAATTAAAATATATTTTCGTTTTCACATATTTAAGCTACTAATGAAGAAACAAAAAAGAAATCGCTAGAATGATATACTCTGAAGTTAAAACGCAATGAGAAATAAATCAGTCACTTTAGGTTAAAAGATCTTACCACAGTTAGTCGGCTATCCGTTTTTACAACAATAAAAAGTTTCTAACATTATATTCTCCTCAAATTCTCCTCAAATCGATTGGAAATCACTCGTATATATATTTCTTCTCACATATTTAAGTTACTAAATCAAGAAAGAGACAAAAGAACCGCTAAAATAATGTTAGTCTCTGAGGTAAAAACGAAAGGACCGTTATTTTTTAAATTAACGACTTTTCCTGAGCACAAGATAAAGCGGGTACTCGTGAAGAAGGCGGTAAGCTCGTGCAGACAAGCACGCGCATATTAGACGTGCACACTAAAGGAATAATGGGTTTAATTATGCATTCACTTCATTTCCTAAAAAAAACACATAACCAAAAAATAACCATTAGAGAACGTTATGTGTAAGTTATTTTTAGGTTATTTTATGGTTCCAGAAAACCAAAAAATAACCAAAAAATAACGTTCTGTATAAGTTATTTTTAGGTTATTTAAAAAATAACCACCCTGCAACGTTATGGGAACGTTATTTTATGGTTCCAAAAAAATAACCAAAAAAGAACCAAAAAATAACGTTCTGTATAAGTTATTTTTAGGTTATTTTAAAAATAACCACCCTGCAACGTTATGGGAACGTTATTTTATGGTTCCAAAAAAAGAACCAAAAAAGAACCAAAAAATAACGTTCTGTATAAGTTATTTTTAGGTTATTTTAAAAATAACCACCCTGCAACGTTATGGGAACGTTATTTTATGGTTCCAAAAAAATAACCAAAAAATAACGTTCTGTATAAGTTATTTTTAGGTTATTTAAAAATAACCACCCTACAACGTTATGGGAACGTTATTTTATGGTTGCAAAAAATAAAACCTAAAAATAACGTTCCCAGAACGTTATTTTTTGGTTCCCAAAAAAATAACCAAAATATAACCAAAAACTAACGTTAGGGGAACGTTCTGTGTTTGCTGGGTAAGAACGATGACGTTGAGGTCGTGCGTCAGTTTGAGTTGTAGTTCAGTAATGGCAGCGGAGAAAGACGAGAGAAAATCTATTCGGTCCGTTGTTGCAAAACTAGCGAATATACAGAAGTTAAAGCCGGAGCAAGAACCAGGTTTGCTAAGTTTTGTTGGTCTGATTATTCGTACTTGTTGTTTCCGGCCGGTTTTGGCGCATGATATACGTCACGACCACACGTTAGCGATCGCCAACCGGCGCAATGTCAGAGAATGTTTCTGAAAAGGTTCACGACCACTTTTGTGGGAAAAGAAACTAGACTCCCCATTGACTTAGGGTGTATTCACACCTGCCTTGTTTGGTTCGATTGAATCGAACTCAAGTTCGTTTCCCCTCTTGGTGCGGACCTTTTGGGCAGGTGTGAATACAGCAATCGAACTCTGGTGCGGACCAAACAACCGCACCGAGACCCAGCTGAAGAGGTGGTCTCGGTCCGGTTCCAAACGAACTCTAGTACGGTTCGTTTAAGGTGTGAACATGTACCGACCTCGATTCGCACCAAATGTATTATATTATTGTTATTCTGCTAGTGTGAGACGCGCTATCAAGCAGTTTATGTCGTGCATGCTGTACGGCAATGATTTTGAATACCTTTATTGTAATAATAAACTTTTTATTTCTTTGCTTAACTTAGGTGAGTTTGTCCATGTTTATATTGTTGTTGTTTTATATTCATTAAGAATGCAAGCCAATAATTTGTTTAAAAAAAATCTAAGGATCTTAAGATTTTTTTATGTTATAAGGCGGGTACAATGTTTTCTGTCTATTCGTTTTGTTAAATAAGCGAGTAATTTTACTAATTAATTGTTGTTCTGTTTTAATAAAAATAAGAATAAACGAATGGGTTGGAATAAACACATATAAAGCATTCATAGTAATGGAAAATTATGAGACGCGCTATCAAGCAGTTTATGTCGTGCATACTATGCGACAATGATTTTAAATACCTTTGTTGTAATAGCAGAATATTATGCATACAAACAGAGCATCTAAATCCGCGTAATTTAACTTTTCCGCGATTGCGGAACAAAACGCAAAACCTGCCAACCTGCATTATTTATTTCATGGCAAAATAATAGCAGTAATTTAAAATGTCTTATTATATTTTTTATCAAATTATCTAATATTCTTTGATACAGAGTTAGACAACTTGGTAAACATTTCTGGCTTTATTTTACTTCAATCTTTCTCCAGCACCCTGCACCCCATCAGCAGCAACACCGCGCCCCACAAACAACAGTCAATCAAAATCTCCTGTGCACATATTACTACATTTTTATTTTATTTTAAAGTTTTTAATTGTTATCTAGTATAATGAATTATTTTCATACATACGTGAAAGGTCTGTGTGCACCTGCTGTCTCACATAAATGACAAAAACTGGGTGAAGCAATAATGCATTTCAATTTACTGTTTTTAGTCCTTATATTAAGTTGTTGGAAACTTGGGACACAAAAGAAAGGCATCTGTCCACTACCATCTCATCTCAGCGTTAGCAAACTTGTGCATGCTGTCAGCGCGTGAGGACCGATCTTTTTCCTTTTAGGCTTTGAACTTGAACGGTCCGGTCACAACTTTTTAAAAAGCAACCGTAAAAAACCAAGATTACGCAACGCACCTCTCTCAGTGTTGACGATAAGGATTGATTCATATGTTCTCATTAATATCAAACATTTATCAAATATTTATGCGGCTGAAGTGGTTAATTATTTTAATATCATTTTCCTTAAATCATCTTGGCAAACCACTGTATGACAGCTGTCTAGGTTAATCAAAAAACAAACGGTGTATCTGAGGTTTTATTTATTTTTCATATTTTCATTTTGTTTCTCTGTTCTTATTATATCACTGACTGTTTACTTAATTATTTAATTACTTGAGAACTTCTAATTTAATATTATACAAGCATTGGTATCCTTATTAGAGAGAAAAAATATAGATTTTTGCGCAAATTTCTGGAAATTACTGCTACAAAATTACCTTCATTTTGATCGCAAAAATCACAAAAATAAATCGCGAAATAATGGAGGGACTGTTTGAATAATCTGAATAGCTAGATTTGTATAAATAGCCTAATGAAAGCCGTATACTGCGCATCTCTCTATCCGTGCGGCTCAAAAGCCTGATAACTTTTTACCTGATACATCTTCTGCACAGCGCAACTGTCAGAACATGCTGTCTATGATGTCTTTGCAAAATATATATAATATATAATAATATAATATCGTTTAGATGACATTAAATTGTGTGCTTCTCAATATAGTGTCGGCATTTTGGTTTACCTGCTGATAATACCAAATCAGTAACAGAACAAATATTGCATTATGAATTATCTCCATTATTTTGCTCTTCCTGCTTTCCCCCACCTGATAATTTCTGTCCAATGAATGAATGACCTTAATGCACATGTGGTTATGTTTACAAATTTTGGTTCACTTGCAAAAAGGGCAGTGTGAATGCGAACCGCACCAAAAAATAAAAAAATAAAAAACATTTGGTCCGGACCAAAGCAAGTGAACTAGCGGACTTTCCTGGTATGAATACACCCTTACATACAAAATAGCGGAACAAAGCAACGTTCATACACATCCGGCAGGCATAAATAACTTAGGCAATCGCTCAGATTGGGCATGTTGAGTGGTTGTCTGTCCACCCTGCTTGCCGTGGAGCGCCGGAGATGCATTGACATGTTTGATTTGGTCGATGTAGAGGCATGTCCCTTTCATTCTCACAGCATCAAATTGCGTAACAAATTGTCTTACCCGGACATTTACTCGTACCTCATAGAGTCAACAGGGAAGCTAGTGAATGATTTTACTTCATATTTGAAAGTTACTTCATATTTATATATTATGTCTTTATAATTAGAGCAGTGGTTCTCAAACGTTTTCAGTGTGCGGCCCCCCTTGTGTACGGTGCATTCCTTCACGGCCCCCCAAAGAAAATGTATAAAAAATTTGGCCCCGGCCCCCAGTTTGAGAAGCACTGATTTAGAGTACTGAGTGCACTTTTTCGTCCAGCTATACAACTAACTGGCTTAGTGATATTTCCAGCAATCACTGGATAGCGCTGTTACACAAATTTGACGCTGTGAGAATGAAAGGGACATGTTTTTATATTGACCAAATTAAATGTGTTAATGAATCTTTAACGCTCTATGGCAGGCAGGGTGGACAGATAATTACTCGACATGTTTAATTTGTGTGATTTTTTAAAGTTATTACGCCTGACGGCTGTGTACGAACGTTGCTTTGTTCCGCTATTTTGTATGGAAGTCAATGAGAAGCCTACTTGTTTTTCCCCAAAAAGGGGCGGTGACGAAATTAACAGTCAAGTACCCGGATGTGCCGATAGTCCGTATGGCAGATCCGGAGTGACTCTGGGCAGATCCAATTTTAAACTTCAACATATGACACTCCTTAACGGGAGAACGCTTTGCAATGGAGCGTGGCCAGACTCTCTGTACAAATGAAATGAATGTACGACTTGGACCAGGCTACTTATTTGTAGCCAGGCCCAACCACTGTAGATAGGCAGAGCTGGGATATGATCAGTTGTTTATCATAATATAGCCATTTGGGTCACATTTGGCAAACAGAGTAATAGAAAAAAAGCCAATTTTTCTTTATCGGAGATGGCCCATCATGGTGTCGCGTCCCATTCCAGCAGTGCTTTCATAAGGTAAAAATTAAGCTGTGTAAAACATGTCTGGCTGCCAATTACTCTGAGTTTGTGCTTTCCAAAACCTTGGAAAACCTTGGAGTGGGCACCTTTCTCGGTCTGAGTATCATTGTTTTTTGGTCCATTTACAATTTGATATCTTTATTGGCTAATAAAATGCCAGTCAAAGGTTGGAATATCAATTCAAATTGTAGGCTTATGGTAGCAGATTTTGTCAGTGTGTTATAGTAGAACTATCTTATTTTACTGATTGGAAAGATCTGAAGTTTGCACTGTGTTTGCTTTTATATCACAAATTAATTGGATTAGATTAAAGTCCGACTGAGAGGGCAGAGAAAAAAGGAAATTACCTTTCATAGGAAACCTTGGTGTAACTATACAACATTTAATAACATAACAAGTAACACTCCAGGTTTAACTGCTCTATTACACCAGTAATTAGGACTTTTCACTGCCAGGCTAGTGTGAGTCAGGGTTTCAAACAGCCCAAGCAAGCGGCTGGAGCCCAAATGTAGTGTAAATAAAGTTGTATTATTTCACCTTTTGCATTTTTTGTGAGAAAATAGTATTGTAGTTTTCAAATATGGGATTAGTTATCACAAAGGCGCTCTCTTTTTATATTTTAAACAGAATTCCGTTATGCTGCCTATGAAGGCTGTCCAAATGCATTTCTCAGAGCTGCCTTCATCTACCATAGTCATTGCCTCATGAGGCAGCATAACAACAAGCCAGATGCCTAAACTTTCGGATGCAGCCATCGTTGCATGAGCTTTCATTTCCGGTCTGACGCATTCTCATGTATATGAATGAAAGTCAATGAAATGAAAAGTCTAGTGTGACCTCAGCACAACTGCGCCCAACTGCAAAATCTGACGAGGCCACCTGAAAGCAAGTCAGATGTAACTTGAATATGAGCCAGTTTCAATGTTTACCGAGGTTTTAAACAGTCAAGGTTTCAAAACCACTAAAATGTTCTGTGATACTCGTGTCTCCAAGATATGAGCTGTGTTTATAAAAAAAATCATTAAATCAGTAAGTCATGTGATTGATTTGATGTTTACATTAATATACATTACAAAAATATGATATATTTTTTGAAAGCATATTATAATTTAAAGACTGTATTTTTACCTGGAATTTGAAAATAACACATTTTAGTGTTGCAATGGCAATACCGCAACACTGTGAAACCGTGCGATTTTTTGCTAATGGTTATTACACCCCCAGAATCTTATACCGGCCCATGCCTACTCTGACACTTTATTTGACCGGCATGCCATCTGTTCCTGGAGGTATATCAGGAGATTATCATAGCATGATCAGTTGAATATAATTGACAATTCAATCCAGTCATTTATATAGATCAGTGATTCTACCATAAGCTGCACAATCATTGCACAAAACATATCTCTTAAATAAAAATGAGGCAAAGGAAAGACCCGTATCTGACAGTTATAGATAGGCTACACATACATCTTAGATCTGAAACAGCATTTTGGGGCCCTTAGCATTATGTTTGTTAATCATGTGTTTGTTTTGTGATTAAACTTCTCTTGTGTTTCACTGACTGTTCTTCATATTTGGACTGTGGGACAACCAACCGTATTTATGCTTTCAAACTAAGAATTTTATTTAAAAAACAAATGTACAGAGTAACCAGGAGATGGCGCTGTGTGCAAAGGTTCACCTGAGACCCTCACCTAATTGCTCTGTGATAACCGCAACCATGCTTAAAGGGGCCATAGCATGAAAATCTGTTTTGTTCCATGTTTAAGTGCTGTAATTGGGTCCCCGGTGCTTTTAATCAACCTAGAAAATGCGTAAAGAACAACCCAGTAACTTAGTTTTGGTAAACCATTCTCTGTTAAGGTAATTGAAATTTGGCTCTTCTCTTATTATAATAATACCACCCCTTAATCTGCACTATTCAACAATGGCACTGCCTTTTAGTGCAGCGAGAGAGAGAAATATAATCGACAGCACAATTGAGTTTCAATTTCAACAAACCACCATCATTGTGATCAGTGTTTGCATTTCATCATTTGCATTTTAAAACGGCACATTTTTGCTTGCACCTACAAAGTGGGAATTTAAACATGTTATATTAAAATATCTATATGGTATTTTGTGCTAAAACTTTACATATGTACTCTGGGGTCCCCAATTATTTTACATCTTACAAATGTCTTGTGAAATGGGCCCTTTAAAAAAAATGTTGTTATGAAGAAGAGCATAACATAAAATGGCATTTAGTCTAAAATTAAATTACTTAATATTATTATTTGGAAATTTTACTGTACAAATATTTTGCATGTTTTTATTAAAATCAATAACAGACACTGATGTTTGTCTATCATGACATGGTAACTGCATTATGGTGTATCCAGTGGCTGAGGTGAGATCTCTTGACTAAAGGTGAATTTATAATAGATTTTAAACATCGCTAAAGTGGAAGTCTGGTCACATATATACACACATACACACACACACTCACCTAAAGGATTATTCTCATTAATGCAATTATCTAATCAACCAATCACATGGCAGTTTCTTCAATGCATTTCGGGGTGTGGTCCTGGTCAAGATAACCCCCTGAACTCCAAACTGAATGTCAGAATGGGAAAGAAAGGTGATTTAAGCAATTTTGAGCTTGGCATGGTTGTTGGTGCCAGACGGGCCGGTCTGAGTATTTCACAATCTGCTCAGTTACTGGGATTTTCACGCACAACCATTTCTAGGGTTTACAAAGAATGGTGTGAAAGGTGAAAAACATACAGTATGCGGCAGTGTGTGGAATGGGCCGACTGATTCAAGCTGATAGAAGAGTAACTTTGACTGAAATAACCACTCGTTACAACCGAGGTATGCAGCAAAGCATTTGTGAAGCCACAACACGCACAACCTTGAGGCGGATGGGCTATAACAGCAGAAGACCCCACCGGGTACCACTCATCACCACTACAAATAGGAAAAGGAGGCTACAATTTGCATGAGCTCACCAAAATTGGACAGTTAAAGACTGGATGTTGCCTGGTCTGATGAATCTCGATTTCTGTTGAGACATTCAGATGATAGAGTCAGAATTTAGCGTAAACAGAATGAGAACATGGATCCATCATGCCTTGTTACCACTGTGCTGGCTGGTGGTGGTGTTGTAATGGTGTGGGGGATGTTTTCTTGGCACACTTTAGGCCCCTTAGGGCGCACTCACACTATCCAAACCAAACCGCGCTCGGGCGCGTTTGACCCCCAAAGCCTCGTTCGTTTGACTAGTGTGAGTGCTCTGTTCCGCGCCCGGGCGCGTATTGGTTAATCGCGCCGCGGCCGGGTTGCAGAGGTGGGCCGGAGCGCGGTTCACTTGGGCTCAGGCGCGGAAGGCTGTGGTATGAGCGCAATCGCGCCTGAGCGCGATTCAAAAGGTGAAGACGTCAGTTGCGCGACCACTCACCTTCATCTGCCTCCGTAAAAACCTTTTGATGCGCGCAGCGGGGTTACGTGAATGTCCGCGCTGCGCACGTGACAGATCAACTAAGCAATATGATGACATGTGAGAGGGCTGTCTGTAATCGCGCACCAAACGACTCCAAATAAAAAAACACAGACCTATCATTACGGTGGGTTCCAGTGTTCAGTGAGAGCTTTACTTCCTGTTTTTTTCAAAACAATCGCATCTTATTGACGAAAGCGCACCCGGACTCGGATCGATAAAAGTACAGTGTGAGTGCGTGCACATGGGGGAGTAGGGAGGGGTGACATTCGCGCTGGGGCATGGTTTGGTTTGGTTTGGATAATGTGAGTGCGCCCTTAGTGCCAATTAGGCATCGTTTAAAGGAGCATTTCACTCGTAGAAACATTAATCTTTATTGAAAGTGTGTCATATTTGTAGTCGAAATGTAGCATACATTTAGAATTTGGTGCCTATTTGACCGAGAAAAGGGGTGTTTGTAGTCTCACCCCCTTAAAAAAGATAAAGGATTTCTTTCTTTCAATGATGCAAAATGATGCTTTTTACATCATTGAAAGACGGAAGTGCAATACGGAAATCTGTATTTCTCCTGTCTCAGCGGCAACTGAGGAAATGATGCACGACCATTCAAAAACATGACTGGGGTTCTAACTATACAAAGCTTAATGCAAATAGGTGAAGTGTCCCTTTAAATGCCACGGCTTACCTGAGCATTGTTTCTGACCATGTCCATCTCTTTATGACCACCATGTACCCATCCTCTGATGGCTATACTTCCAGCAGGATAATGCACCATGTCAGAAAGCTCAAATCATTTCAAATTGGTTTCTTGAACATGACAATGAGTTCACTGTACTAAAATGGTCCCCACAGTCACCAGATCTCAACCCAATAGAGCATCTTTGGGATGTGGTGGAACTGGAGCTTTGTGCCCTGGATGTGCATCCCACAAATCTCCAACAACTGCAAGATGCTATCCTATTAATATGGGCCAATATTTCTAAAGAATGCTTACAGCATCTTGTTGAATCAATGCTATGTAGAATTAAGTCAGTTGTGAAGGCGAAAGGGGGTCAAACACAATATTAGTATGGTGTTCCCAATAAAGGGTCTCTCAATTTTAAATCGAAATCGATCGAAATTAAGTCACAACCTCGAACTTCGCCCCCATGTCACGTCCGGTCGGCTTGCCAAGCGGGGGGAAATAAACCTCTCAGAAGTGCCTTTAACAACATCAGTCCAGTGGAACGCAATTTATATTTTAAACACGAGGGATGTATTGCTACAGCTTCTTGAAATGCATATCATAAACAGGATTACTACCTGGATATCTGTCTTCGGACAGAGCGCAGCTCTCTGTACGTGCGCGAGAGAGCCACCAAGATGCAGCGGGTTATATTTTAAAGAAAAGGGATAGTTTGCCTCAGCTCGCATGAAATGCATAAAACTGAACAAATACGTAAGGATTACTACTTTAGTTTATGTTTAGACTTTGGACAGATGCGAGAGCGCGTGCACGTGAGACAGAGAGAAGCGCAGCTGCTTATGACGCAATGGTTTTATTTCAGATGCTAGGAGTCCAAGACGCGCGCATTAAGTCAATGTGCGTCCAAGAAGGAATCCTCTCTCTACAAGCTCTCTCGCGTAAAGTGAAGCCCACAAACCCCCATGCAAGGAAAAGCACGCAATGTGCATGTTAATGTGAAACTATAATAATAATAAATAATAATGGCATATCATTTTTTGTATTCAATATTCTCATTTGATTATATTTGTTTCTTCGTGTTTTAATTGGATTGTAAATTGACTTTGAATTATGACTTCCCACCTGGCTAATAAATTGTGTTTGGATTTATTCTGTGTTGCTACAAAAGTTATTGACATGACTAGTAAATTACGATGTATCCTTGTTACTGCAATGACTGAAATCAGGCTAGTACCGGACTAAAATCCCAGTTTAGATGGCATAGTGGTACATCAGCGGAGGATTTTGGAGAAGTAGAAGCTGCAAACTGAGTGCTTCAAAAAATCCCCACATTTTATTTTGTGCCACCATACTTAGGCTACTTGTGTAACTACTCATGTAACAGTCTTTAAATAGGGAAAACATGAAAGTGTTTGGTGGCTTCTAAATTCATCCCAGTTTGGATCCTACGGAATAAATGGGGCTAAACTAATGCTAACACATTCACAACATGCTGTACAAAGATTAAGTACACGCAATGAAAAAAGATAGGTATGTATTAATTTGTTTTAAGTTGAGGTAAGAACATTGTTGGTGGTGTTTTCCTTTAAGAAGATTTCAAGGAGGCTTGGCAAACAATTAAAACATATGGGCAAACTATTCTAAGACAAGGCTCAGGAGAAAGAAAGGCTACAAAATATTAGTTTAAGAGTGGATACCATTTTTTATAACAGATAAAATTGTAGTCATTTATGCATTGTTACCTGTTTACCTGCTTAGTTTTTAATGAATATAAGAATAGGCTGTATTTTGCCCTTTTGCCAAATAATTTAGTAAAATAGATACGGTGTTTTCTCCATTTCGTACCATACTTTTTGAACCATGTATTGAGTATCATATTTATATGGTTTCCAAATACCTTCCATCACTTTTAGCACCTACTGTAGATAGATAGGCTATCATGTACATAATATACAAAGTAATGAATAAAAGATTGTGACATACTTAAAAATAAAAAAGAAATAAATTTGTAGGAAAATGAAAAACAAAATAAATATTTAATTATTAAATGAGAACAAGAATACATAAATACATATGCACATAAATAGAGATTAAAAGAATACAATTAATTAACACATATATTTTTATTATTCATTGGGTTATGATACAGTTGCCTTCTTCTGTCACATGTTAAATAAATAAAATAAAGTGCATTCCAAAATATGCATGTTTTTTTTTTAACTGCATTTTAAATGTGTAATTTACTTTATGCTGTGTTATTTTAATTGTCTCAAATACAATTTTTTTTTTGGTTAATTTAACCCAGTGGCTGGGTTCGTTCGTTTTTGACCCAACACTGGGTTGGAAATAACCCAGCATTTTTTAGAGTGTGTTTAGTAAACTACAATGTATCAGTATCGTGAGTATACAGTACCAACTTCTGTTTGACTAACTTGCAGCCTGTAACAGAGAAGATTTTCTCCTCTGGTGGAAAATACTTCATGTTTCCAGCCACTCTTTCTGCCAAATTACGATTAACCGGGATATTCAAATTGATCATTTCATCCAGAACACATTTGCGTACATCCTTGAGTTTCAGAGGCAGGAAAGGAATAAAGTGATCCACCAGGTAATTTTCTATTAGACAGGAGTGCCAAAATCCACCTGCAGAACAAATTGATATGTTCTTGTGTGAACTGAGTAAAAAGATTACATAATACTGTTTAGCTGTTAGTGCTATTAGTAAATGGACTAATAAATTCAGTATGTTCTTCTTTACAAGTATACTTTACATAAACTGAAATGAAACCCTGAAGGGGTTCATATAACAATTTCTGAATTAACTCCAACCATCAGCAAGTTTTTAAGGCAATTAAAGTCAATATACTTAAAAAACGTTGTATTCCTGATGAGGGTCTTGGGACAGAAATTTGTGAATAAAGATTTGTGATACGTTTGCAAAAAGGTGTGCAGGATTTTTCAGTTTCCAACGCAATATATGTTTTAATACATACTGCTCTTATCTTTGAAGATGTCCTGAATTTCACTCTCCATTCCATTTGTGTTGATATGTAGTTCTTCTGTCTCTTCACCCTTTCTCGAGTAATCCAGAGCCAGTTTGTTGATCACATTTCCACCTGTTTGACTACAAATAACACAGTTTATCATGGACTGAGTCATTGCTTTACTTAACAGTTAGAACAGAAAGACTGATTTTACATGCAAAATAACATAACATTTACTTGCAATACAATATGCTGCAATAGCTTTTATTATGTAACTGATGTTTACTGATTTTATATCAGTTATAGTAAAAATAGTAGAACGTATGCAATATATACAGCACAGTAAATTGCAGTAAGTTGTACACTGGTATTCTGTTCTGAATAAAGGCACATTATTAAGATCAAATCTCTTGACTGAGGCATCACCTGATAAAAATGAAGATTGCATTGTGGAATGACACTCCATCTAGTTTGGGCACGTAGTCCAGAAAATGTTTTATGGTGTCAATCAGACGTGAGTTCATCTTCTCCACTTCATCAAATATAAACATTGAGCGAGGAAAACTTGATACATTTCCATGAATCCACTGTTTAAGTTGAGCCTGCATGTACAGAAGTAACAAATCCTCTTTTTCACGGTGCTCAGTCATGCTCCTTGAAATCGGCCTTCCAACAGACAGGTAACACTGATCTTACAGTAATGACTATTCATTTTAAGCATAACAGTAGGCCTACTACGTGCCATTAATACTAAGAACACAAATAAAATATTAACAACAATAATTTTAAAGTCATTAGCAAATATAAAGAGTCTGACTTACTTCATATAGCTCTACCTGGGCTATGACTGGGAAGTGATATGTGGCTATGAATGTGTGGACATGTTGGCTTTTCTCCCCCATTTCATAAATATTCCTTGCAATGATCTTGGTGACGTACGTTTTTCCTACTCCTGTTGGTCCATGTAGAGAAAGGACGAGGGGTTTTGATGGATTTGAATCTTTCATAAACCAGGACACAGATTTCTGTATCATTTTCAGTGCAATGTCTTGCCCATATAAGGAATTCCTTAGATCTTTTCCAAACTCTGACAATTTTAAAATTAGTTAGTGGCATACCGATAAAAATTATCAACCATTGAAATATTTTGCACATTAAAGCTAACTTAGTTCTTCTTACCTTTAGCATCAAAAGGTCGTAAATCGTCTTTGTCCCGAAACACATTGATAAAATCTAAGAATCCTGACTCAACTGTTACAATAGGTAACAGAAAAAACAGCACAAATATATCTTTGGATTTCATTGAAAAGGCTCTTCTCTGTGCTGCTTTCCTCAAAAAAGACGATGGTTTTCATTTGTAAGGATTTTCAAGAATGAAGTTTGGCAACAGGTATAGCCATATGAGGTGGTAAATTCTTTGAATGGAACAGAGGTGTGTCTTTAAATGCTTTTGTACAGTATTTCCTCTTTAAGGACAAGCAATCCACATACCATATCTAAGCAAATACTTCTTATAAGCAATGAGCTATTAAAAAAAGGGATAAAAACCAAACTATCAATCACATATGGCTTTCAAATTTCAATTCAGAATGTAATATATTATCCCTGAAATTATGAAACCCTGCTCTGAAGCAGGATGTCATTTTTACCTCGATTCAGGTGTTTTCATTACACAGATCGTGATATAAGGTATGTGCACTTCAATTTCTGATTGGCTGTCCGTTGCTAAGCATCGAGTCATTCTAACCCTGCTTCGTTTCACGCTGCATGCGCTTGGCACCGCAATGCGGGGTTAACCCCGCAAAAGCATTGGTAACCCTGCTTCTAAAGGGTTTTTTACACTCGAAAAAATAAACTTTGTGTTCTTCTAAACCCCAGGTTAACATAATCATGGGTTATCTGTTTCATGTTTCACACTGCTGACACTTAACCAGGGGTTAAGAGATATGGCGGCTCATGACTGCTCATCCGAGGGGGGCTAATTCAAAGTAAGTGTTCGGAGTGTCATGTGTGTTGCTTGCATTTTCAAAATATGTGTTTGTTGTGTCATGTGAACCATGTGCATCACGTGTTTTGTCAAAATAAGTGCCTGCTGCTCAAGCTTCAAAACCGTTGATGATAAAAGAGACGCTCACATTCACAAAATACACGCAAGACACTCCCTTAACAGTAAACTCTGATTACACTTAAGATTATGCGAGTATCTGGCAAACTCTTTTATCATAAACCCTTTAGACACGTCTGCAGCAGGCACTTATTTTTTGACAAAAAACACGTGATGCACAGGATCACTCAACACGCAGAACACATATTTGAAAAAAATATACTTTTTTATAAAACACAATTACAGTCACTCTGTAAAAAATGGAATAAAAAAACGAGAATGTCTTCTGGAGCTGGCACATGAAAGTATCACTTCCACTTTCTATTAATCAACAAAGGGCTGTAAAAGTCTTTCATCTATTGATCAAGATACATTATTAACAGCTTTTTGATTGTCTTGCAGCCTTTAACAGAGAAGATTTTTTCCTCAGGAGGGAAGAAGGGCATCTGTCTGGCCACTGTGTCTGCAAGATCAGGGTACTGGTCTTTATTGATGTTCATATTGGCCATTTCAGCCAGAACACATTGACGTACATGCTTCAGTTCCAGAGGAAGGAAAGGAATGAAATCATCCACCAGGTGTTCATCTATTAGACGTGAATGCCAAAATCCACCTTTAAAACAAACAGTGTTTATGTGTTTTAAGTGAGTTGAGCAATAAGAGGATGTTTGAGCTAAAAAGTTGGGAATCGATTAATGAAATGTTTTATTCCATGCATGGATTTTTATAAAAAAATTGTTAATTGTTTCCGTATGCTGAAAACCGTGATTGTTTCTAAAGGTTATTATAGAAAAGTAATTTCTGAATAAATTCCAATGCAATTTGATTTAATGCATACTGTATTTATTGCTGAAGATATCTTGATAAATTTGAGTCTCCATTCCCTTGCTGTTCATGTGAAGTTCTTCTCTGCCTTTACCTTCCCTCCAGAAATTCAGAGCTATGTTATTGATCATCGTCTGACCTGTATTGCTGTAAATGAACACAGTTTGTCATGGACTTTCAATACTTCATCTGTTTCTGTTTTTGTCATGAGGTACATTTAAAAACACAATATATACAGGAGCATGCTATATATTAGCCAACAGTATCACCTGATAAAAATGAAGATTGCTTTCCTGAATGACACTCCATCTACATGGGTTGTGCATTCCAGGAAATGTTTTATGGCTTCAATCAAATGTGGGAGCATATCTGTTTGTTCAAATATAAACATGGAGCGAGGAAAACTTGATACATTTCCATAAATCCACTGTTTAAGCTGAGACTGCATGTACAAAAGTAACAAATTCAATGATCTGTATTTCATAAACTTGATGTTTTATTCACAGTCCTATAATGAGTTTTCTGCAGTCAATACATAAAACTGTGACTTACTTTATACATCCCTGTCCTGGCTCGGTATGGGAAGTGATATGTGGCTATGAATGTGTGGACATGTTTGCTCATTTCCCCCATTTCATAAATATTTCTTGCAATGATCTTGGTGACATAAGTTTTTCCCACTCCTGTTGATCCATGTAAAGACAGGACCAGTGGTTTTGATGGATTTGGAGTTTTCATAAACCAAAATACAGCTTCCAGTATCAATTCCACTGCAATGTGCTGCCCATATAAGGACTTCCTCAGATCATCCTCAAACTCTGACAATATTAACATTGATTAGTTAAAATTGATCACCATTGACTTCACCAATTCTCAAATATTCAATACAAATTTTGACAAATTAAAGCTAATTTTCTTTTGCTTACCCAAATAATCAAAAGGTCGTAAATCATCTTTGTCCTGAAACACATTGATAAAGTCAAAGACTCCTGTCTCAACTGTTATAATTGGTAACAGAAAAAACAGCAGAAATATTTTTTCTGATTTCATTGTAAAAGTTGCTTCACTGCATGCAGCGCTCTTAAAGTTGCATTTGTAATAAGAAAGTGGGATGGTACACATTTTCATTTAGGCAAATACTTTCTACGAATGAAGTTCAACAACCGCACCTACATTAAAGTTGGGTGGAGCCTCACAAAAACTAATTTTCCATATCCTTGAGAATAAATGATAATTGATGACAGTACAGTGGCATAAAAAGACCTCTTTAGGCAAAAAAAAATCACCAGTGGGATAGATCCCCCCATCTGATGGTTATCCCCCTAGAATGATTATTAAAAACTATGTGAATTATGGGGCACACTGGCAATCTGGCAGACCAATTTCAATACACTTCATACTATTTTGTCCATAATACTCACTTAAAGGAACAGTATATAAGAAATGTATATCAATTAATCATAAAATGGCCCTGATATGTCACTAGACATTAAGAAATCATTTTCATTTCAAATACTTATATCACTGACAACAGTGGTCTGGCCAGGATATTGTCATATAAAAGTTGCAGCCCTCAACTGATGTTTAAAAATTACTATTCATTTTGTAAAAAATCATTTATAAGTCGTATATTATTGTTAATGATGAAGGAAAATACACTTTATACTTATATTTTTAAATACTTAACATACTTATATTCACGTGTGCAGAATTAGGCACATTTTCTTTTACAGGTAAAATGGAGCAAAAAAGGTTTAACAAACAATGGAAAATTATGTATGTAATGTATTGATGACAAGAGACCGCATGTGGTTGAACTCAACAACGTTTACTCATGTCTGGATCTATATACAAGATGGTAACTCAATAGCGCCTCATAGCGTACACTCATAACATTACAACATGTACACATACATGACATCTCCCTTTTTTTTTTTTTTTTTTTTTAAACACCACTAGAGAGAAAGAGAAAAAAAATATTTGAGTAACACAACTTGTACTTTAAACTGAAACTTTGTTACACCTTCTTACACTAATGTATCACTTCCGGTATCTACTAGGCACTCTGATAGGTCTACCAAACCTTGACAGTCTCTCATGACCCACTGAGTGAGATTGACTATTTCTCACGGGTGAACTCTTGCCATTCACAGATGAAGTAATGCACTTGCATTACTGTCCACAATGTTTTCCTGCTCTGAATTCTGCTCCAAAGCTGGAGAATCAACAGGTAAATCTTCCACAGCTTCTGCTGGAGTTGAAGAAAACTCTGTCTCCTTAGTTTTCAGTAAATGTCTTCTATTCCGCCTGAAGACGTGACTGTCTGGCGTTTGAACAATGTAAGATCTTGGCTGTTCAAGTTTGTCAAGAACTACTGCAGGTTGCCATTTGTTACCCTGTCTAATTCTCACACATTCACCTTTTTTCAGATCTGGCAGCTTCCTTGTCCCACGATCAAAGTACTGCTGTTGTCTGACTTGTCTTTTCCTCAGTCGATCACGCACCCGTCTGAAAACTTTGGGCATCAACAGTTTATTTGACACTGGTATCTTTGATTTCAATCTTCTTCCCATTAATAACTGTGCAGGAGAAAGACCTATTCCATTCAACGGTGTGTTTCTATACTCCAAAAGAGCAATGTACGGATCTCTGTTACTCTCTTGGGCTTTTTTCAGCAGATTTTTTATTGTTTGTACTGCTCTCTCTGCTTGACCGTTTGACTGTGGAAATCCTGGACTTGAAGTAGTATGAATGAACTCCCAGCTGGCTGCAAATGCTCGCATTTCAGCACTCACAAACTGTCTTCCATTATCAGAAAAGAGTTCATCTGGCACTCCATGTCTGGCGAACATTGATTTGAGAACAGCAATAACTTGCTTACTTGTCATATCATTTAACTTCGCGATTTCAGGGTACTTGGAAAAGTAGTCCACACAGAGAATGTAATCAGCATCTCGAAAATGAAATAAATCCATTCCGACCTTTGACCATGCTCTTTCTGGGACAGGATGTGACACAAGCGGTTCTCTAGGATTGTTGTTTCTGTGCTTATTACAGATGTCACACTTACTTACAACATCCTCAATTTGCTTTGCCATCCCTGGCCAAAACAAGACATCTCTGGCTCTTTCCTTACACTTAACGATACCCATGTGTGCTTCATGAATTCTTTCAAGCATGTCGTCTCGCATTGCTTTTGGAACTATTAGTTTTCCATTTTTGAACAACAGTCCATCTGCGTAACTCAGTTCCTCCCTAAACGTCCAGTACTGCTGAATGGGTTCGGGTACTTGGCTTCTTGAGTTTGGCCAACCTGACTGGACCGCTTCTCTGACTAATTTCAATTCATCATCCTTTGCGGTTGCTGACTGAAACTGTTCCTTTTTTTTGCTTTGATAGAGGTAACTGGTGCACTATAAAGCTCACATCCATCTCATCCTCGTCTTTGCTGTCTGGAGTGCACTGCACTGGAAGATAAGCTCTGCTCAGCGCATCAGCAATGTGCATCAGTTTTCCTGGTACATATCTCACCATTAGACTATACCTTTGCAGTCTCATCAGCATTTTTTGAAGTCTGGCTGGAGCTTTATGTAGTGGCTTCTTGAAAATTATCTCCAACGGCTTGTGGTCGGACTCAACCTGAACGCATCGACCATAAAGGTATTGGTGAAACTTCTCACAGCCATGCACAATTGCTAATAGCTCTTTTTCAATTTGTGCATAGTTACGCTCACAGTCTGTTAGTGCTCTCGATCCGTATGCTACTGGCTGTCCGTTCTGAAGTATAACAGCCCCTAGCCCTTCTGAGCTGGCATCCACAGACAGGGTAACTGGTTGGTTTACATCATAAAATTTCAACACTGGTGCTGTACTGACAAGCACTTTCAGACGATTAAAGCTGTCTTGTTGTTCACTCTCCCAATGCCAGTTTGTTTCACCTTCTAACAGCTCTCTGAGAGGTGCAGTCACTTCTGAAAGGTTTGGGATGAACTTTGCTAAGTACTGCAACATGCCTAAGAACCTCTGTAGGGCTGACTTATCCTGTGGTTCTGGCATCTCCAGAATAGCTCTCACCTTTTCTTTGTCAGGTTTCAGACCATCTTTGCTCAGCACATGACCAATGTAGCTGATTTCGTTGAGACCAATTTTGCATTTGTCCTTATTCAATTTCAGGTTTATGCTTCTCAGTTTCTCTAACAGCGCTCTCAGTCTGCTGTCATGTGAATCTTTGTCCTCTCCCCACACAAGAATGTCATCCATCACATTAACAACTCCTTCCATTCCTTCCAGATGCTGTGACAAGCACTTTTGGAACACCTCTGGAGCTGAAGATATTCCAAAGGGAAGCCTTGTAAAACTGTACCTTCCTAAGGGTGTATTAAATGTGCATAGTTTAGAACTGTCATCATCCAGCCGGATCTGCCAAAATCCTTGATTTGCATCTACTACAGAAAATACCTTGGCTCTGGGCATTTCTGCAACGACTTCCTCAAGCGTCTTAAGAGGATAGTGTTCTCTCCGTATTGCTCTATTTAGATCCTGAGGGTCTATGCAGATTCTAATCTTGTTGGGCTTTACTATTGTCACCATACTATTTACCCATTCAGTGGGCTCAGTCTGTTTTTTGATGACACCCATCTCTTCCATACGCTTCAGTTCTCTTTCAATGTCTTTTTTTAAAGCCACAGGAACTTTTCTGGGAGCATGAATCACTGGCATGACCTCAGGATTTGTCTGAATGTGGTGGACTCCCGGAACACAACCCAGTCCTGTAAACAAATCTTCAAATTCACTCATTATATCATTTGAAGTGTCTACATTTGTTTCATAGATCCTTTTTATTAATCCCAATGTATTACAGGATTCTCTTCCCAGAATAGCACAGGCATTTTGCTCTATCACCTGAAATTGAAGTGTATACAGCTTGCTTTTGTACTGGCATTCAATGCATTGCTGACCCAATGGCGACATCTTGTGGCCTGAATATGTCACTAATTTACAATGTGATTTTTTCATGCCATTTCTGTCAATATTCAATGCATCCAGTTCTTGCACTGAAATTACATTACAGTCTGCACCTGTATCTAACTTAACAATCAGTTTCTGGTTGTTTACCTTAAGGGTTTCAGTCCACTGTTTCACTCCAGTTTGCAGTTCTTTCTTTTTCACCTTATCCTTTTCATTGATTTGGTACAGTTCAGTCTCCATCAATTCAATTGTTCCTAGAAACATTTCATCATCTTGATCGATTCCGTGAATTCTTCGTTGTTTCTCTGTTTGTGTGCGACTCATGCACTTCTTTGCATAATGATTCTTTTTGTGACAGGCTTTGCATATCTGTCCGTATGCAGGACATTTCTTTGGTTCGTGCTTGTAGCCACATCTTGTGCATTCTGCTAGTGATTTCTTTGGCTGAACATACTCTTTTTCCCTTTTTCCAATCTTTTGCTTGTGAATTTTTTGCACGGGAATTTCTGTTTCCTCTTGCAGTGATTTAACTGGTTTTGACTCACCTCACTGGCACGGCAAATATCCACTGCCCTTCGTAGGGTTAAATCAGGTTCCCGCAACAGTCTGCCTCTGATCTGGTCATTTGTAATGCCACAAACGATTCGGTCCCTTATCAGTGACTCGGTAAGTTCTCCGAATTCACAGTCCTTCGCTTTGTTCTTTAAATCTGTTACATAAGCATCAATCGACTCTGCTTGGCCTTGTGCTCTAATAAAGAACAAATGTCTCATGTATGTCAGGTTTTTCCGTTGTTCATAGTATTTGGCAAACAGCACTTTTCATTTGTCAACTTCGTCATCAAATGTAAACGTGTTGAATACCTTGATTGCATCTTCTTTTGCAACGTGCAGAAAAGTGGCACACTTATTTTTTCAGACTTCTCTGAGATTCCACTCGCGATAAGATAAAGTTCAAATCGCTGGATCCAACCTCTCCAGTTCTCGGCTAGGTTTCCTTCCAAGCACAGAGCTCCCGGGGGCTTTAGCTGATCCATTATTTATCATTGACTTTCTGACACCATGTAATGTATTGATGACAAGAGACCGCATGTGGTTGAACTCAACAACGTTTACTCATGTCTGGATCTATATACAAGATGGTAATTCAATAGCGCCTCATAGCGTACACTCATAACATTACAACATGTACACATACATGACAATGTATTTTTCATAAGTCTGCTAATATTAAACTGTACTAGCGAGCGTAGTAAAAATGTAACTTATAGAAGAGAGTATAGAAGTTAATAAGCCAATGTCAGCTGACTCCATAGGGGTTGAAAATACTTATAGGAAAATACCCTGTGGGAAATAGTCCTAAAAAAACACTTAATAGAGCCAGTCATAGCTAATTCTATAGAGGATATAATATATATTAGATACTATATTATAAAATTTTATGGAAATTAAAACGTTATATATAGGCAGGAAGGCCAGTAGATCATTGGTGTGATGACTGTCACGACAGCAGGAATTGGGTCCGTTAAGCCCGATTTATAGTGGTGCGTAAGTTCTACGCCGTAGCGACCGTGAAAACAAAGATGAGCCAAGTTAAGGAGCGATTTAACTCAAACTGCAACAAAAGTCGCTGTTTGTTTACTTCCATCATTGCTGGTCTTCTCAAATCATACACAACAAGTTGCTGTTTCTTCTTCATTTGTGGGTTAACTTGTCAAGCTTCTTCTTCTCTGACGGTTGGGCTGCTACTGTGGTAACAAGCGTGGATACTGGTTTGCGCGTGTGTTTGCACGTTGATGTGGAGGACAACGCAAAAGTATAAATGAAAACCGACGTGGACCCTACCCCGTTGCGGCTACGCCGTAGGACCTACGCACGACTATAACGAGCCTAGTCTCAGTGTCAGGACGAGACAGGGAAAGAGAAACAAAATCCTATTAGCGAGGGGCCGTTCGCATGTAATGCAAGTATAGTGGTTGAATATCTGCTCGGTTCCGGACAAGCTAACTATTGCAGGATATATATTAACAAGACGAATTATGTGAATGCTTTGTTAAAGAGAAATGTCTTTAGTTTAGACTTAAGGGGATCGCACACCGGCCGCGCAGCTCAGCGCCGCGCAGCGCCGCGTCGCGCCGCGTCGCGTCGCGCCTAGGAGAACTCGGAGGTATTGTAAACCGGAAGTGCACATTAAATAGCGCGAGCTTCGTCAGATAGCGTCTACTTCAAAATGTAAAATATACGTTAGCAGCCAATGTTAATCATTAATGATGTGGGACACTTATGATGTTATTTAATGTTAATATATGTGAGTGGCGCTCTGTGGCGCGACAGGGATTAGAACAACTTCCTGAGTCACAGCTGGGCGGCGCGGACAGGCGCCACCTGGCGGCGCCGGTGTGCGTACACTCATAGAAAACAATGTGTTAAATTTTTTTAGAACGGCGCGGCGCTGCGCGGTGCTGAGCTGCGCGGCCGGTGTGCGATCCCCTTTAGTGTCTGATTCTCGAACATTGTTTGGTAAATCATTCCAGAGCTTAGTAGGAAAAGGATAAACCACCTTTAGATGCTTTTGATATTCTAGGAATAATTTAGTCACCAAAGTTTTGCAAACGCAGGGTACGTGATGGATTGTATTCTGATAATAGTTTTCGAAGATACGAAGGTGCTAGGCCATTTAAGGCTTAAGTGATTAGCAATATTTTAAAATGTATGCAACATTTACCTGTCAACCAGTGTAAAGTTGCCAAAATTGGGCTTATGTGATCATACTTCTTAGATCGAGTGAGCACTCTTGCAGCGGCATTTTGAACCAGCTGAAGCTTGCTTACCTGATTTGTGTGACACTGCTTGAGTAGCGTTAGCTAATAGTTATTACATTTAAAAATAAGGTTCAAATTTGATTTTCAAAAAATAAATGGCTTTTAAGAAGAATATTAATATTAGGTTTTTACACATATCCCTGCAAGTACAATTTTGGCTGTATTATTTGTGGCTCCTTCAAAAATTGCTCTGGCGAAATTTTATATTTATTAAATTGAATAGAAGTCGCTATTAAATTTCTTTATCAAATAAATAATCGGTGATCCTCTGTCTTTAAATATTTTAAAGAGGACCTATAGTCCGATTCACGATTTTGCATATCCTTTAGTGTGTATGTGTGTAGTATTAGTACATGCTAACGATATGCAAAATGTACAAAACAAAGTAAACGATGACGTGAGTTATCGTCTCTCCAACATAGATCTCTTTTCTTGGACTACAACAAACACACAGATAGGCAACAAGTTTACTTCCTGGGATTGATGATGTAGTAAAGATCGACGTTATCATAATTCCTCCCGCTTGGAATCACAGCCTGTAAGTTAACTCCTGTTAGCATTGCATTGTGAGCAAATCTTTCAAAAATGGTAAGGAGCGTCACATTTCCAGGTATTCAGGCCAACCGCGGCGTACAGATTGGCTGGCCAATTAGGGACATAGGGCTTTTCAGATCGATGAGTTTTGTACAAAATTGGTGCATTTCAGGAACACAGTATCTGTATCTACAAAAACCTATGGTATGTGGAAAATGTGTTTTTAACCATAAACCACGTGAACACGTTGTTGTATTATACCAAATACACAAAATAACATTCTGTTTTTAGCAAAGAAATATGTGCTCTTTTAATGATCTCCTCACATTCAATCAGAACTGTACACGGATTGACACATTGCTTTTGAGCAAGGAGGATGTAAATTTTCACATTCAGTGAATTCTGTCAAATGAACCATGAAAGTATTTACACAACAATTGCATATGTTATAAGGTATTTCATGACATTTTAAATGCATAACATATATCCAAAAATGTAAATTATGAGGATAATAAAAACTAAATGTAAGGTTGATGGAAAGCCACATCAGAGCCAAATTTAAACTAAAGTGTTTCAGTGTACCATATCAAATGTTATAAATATAAAAATAGCCACCCAGTTCTGCAAGATTACATTCACTTTCCCTTACATTCATTTGTTTAAAAAGTATAACTCCTAAACTCTTCTGATTAATTGCTAGCACAGTGGTTCAGTGGGTAGCACTGTTGCCTCACAGGAAGAAGGTCCCAGCTCAAGTCTCAGCTGGGTCAGGAGGCCTTTCTGTGTGGAGTTTGCATGTTCAACTTTACTCTAGGCACCCAGATTTCCTCCCACAGTCCCCAAACATTCAAATTAAGTGAACTGGAGATGGCAAATCCCAACTTGTGTGGATTAACTTGTGTGTACTTAAATATTTAGCTGCAACTTTCTTTTGACAGTCTTGCAGCCTTTAACAGAGAAGATTTTCTCATCTGGAGGGAAGAAGGGAATTTCTCTTAGAGCTTTGTTTACAAGATTATGATCAACAGCGATGTTCATATTGGTCATTTCATCCAGAACACACTGGCGTACATGCCTCTCTTCCAGAGGTAGGAAAGGAATAAAATGATCTACCAGGTGATGATCTAGTAGACACGAGTGCCAAAAACCACCTGTTAAACAGAAAATATTTATGTTTTCTTGAGCGAATTGGAACAAATGTAATATAAGTCATTATACCTGTACAACAGTTCTTTCTGGTTCTCGAATCTGATTGGCTAAGAGCTATGCGATATTGTACTGATAACGGCACAGTAACCACTTCACCTATCGTATCATTCCGCCACCTAGTGAATGGAGGTCCTTTAAACAGGCTCATCTCTGAATGGAAAAACTGCACGCACACACGGACACACACAAATGCGCTGTTTTTAATCACTCTCCATGTGTCTCATTAGTTCACTAGCTCGTAAATCAGTATGTGAATCCCAATCGGAAGTTATTATTCCGTCAAAGATCAGCGCTCTGAAATGTTAAGTTAAAGTTAATGGGAGTAATGTCTTGTCACATCGTGTGAACGATTAACACTTAGAAAGAGGAATGTAAACACTCGTTTTTTTCTGGAGCGATCTCTCTCCTCAGAACGCGAAAACACGGTGGAACTGCAGGTAAGCACCGCAGCTTTTAAATGTGGACATTGATCATTTATTTTATCTAGACTTGACTATTAAAACATGTTATGAGATATTGCCACTGATATATTTATAAGCAGCATGCAAAAACATCTCTCTGACACTTATAAAAAACAGTTTTATATAGTACTGACAAGAACGAAGTCTAATGATAACCGAGTGCTCGTATCATGTTAAGATTAAATGGGAAAGCAATAGTAACATTATATAAGTATAGTTTTATTAACTTTTACCTCGCGTCAAAACAATAACAACACAAAAGACAATAAATATGAATAAGAAAACAAGTAATAGTTTCATTATGACACCAAATACTGCTGATTTGATCTAATTTTGACGATCAAACACAGACAGGGCGAATATCAGAGCCAGGGAATCCCTGTCAGAGATGTAGCCCAGAGAGGGCGGTGGTCAGCGGGGCGAGTGAACACTGACGTACGCTCATGCTTTGGTTCTCATACGTACCGAATCTCACTAAGCAAACGTTCAAACAGGCGCTATCTTTACTAATCGACTGTAGATTTAAATATAATACATATACATTCTCGACTGAACTAATCTTAAAACTACACTTTGTAACCAAGAAACATTAATATAAAGAAAGCCTGTTCCGTCCATTGAGTTATCATGAGATTCAAAGCAGCAGAAAGTGTTACCTATCATTCTGGCTGCCCTCAAATCCGTGGCGGAAGAAGTAGTTCTCAAACAAAGAGGCTTTTAAAATAACTCCGTTGTTGTTTTCTAGTTTTTGTTTTTCAAACGTGTGCCGTCAAACTGTTGTATAAAAGCAATATCGCTCTCGGAGCTCAAGAGGCCTACGGCCTCGTGCCTCTGGCCTAATCACACACTCCTACTTGAGCGATATTGCTTAATTAATATTATGTGATGTTATTTATGATGAGCGTTAAAGTTTTAGGGTTTAACAATATGGTAAGTGAAAGTGACGTATTTGCCAATGTATGGTAACCAGGGCATGAAATTAACACCCGACCACGTGCCAAATGCGGGTGGATTTTGCAATTGGCGGGTAACACTGTCAATCTACCAGCCACATTGGCGGGTAGCCAATGCGAATCAATGATGTGCGGGTCATTGTATAAACAACCCACTCCCGACCGACATTTTAAACTAACCCGCCCAATTTTTCAACTCGACCGACTGACCGCGGCCTGAATATCATTAAAATATTTTTGGATGACTCGTAACCGGCACCCGCTCATTTCTTATCAACCCGCGCATATCACCGATGCAAATTGAGTGATTCATTGAAAGGATGCGACTGCTGTTTCGCAACGTTCATGCGATTGGAAAGAAGATGAGGCACTTCTCTGTCTACGTTTGGATGTGCGAGTAAGTATTAAACTGTTGGTGAGATGGGAAGAGAATGCAATGCTGACATAGGCTACAGTTCAATCACAGGTACACAGATGTGTAGTGCTGCTGTGACGGATCAGAACTCTTGATGTGTAAACTTTAGAGAGAGAGTTGCGCTACTATGCCTTATACTGTAGTACATTAACATACATTTTGCGAATAGAGTAATGAAAAACAACGCATGTGTGGCGTTTATGTGCGCAGTTTGTGCCCCCTCTGTCTCTGTGTGCGTTCGCGGGTTTAAGGGCACTCAGTACTAGGGCACATCGGAGAGACGCGTTCCTAAAAGCATGCGTACATAAAATCTTTCTGCTCTTGACAGGGCACATATAAACAAAATTATCTCAACAGTATTCATTTTCTAATAAAACATTTCTTTATGTCTTAAGTGTATGTATAGAGAGTCAGAAACCAGTCTGTGCTGGTCTTAAAGAGACAGTAACCTCAATTAACCTACTTAAGTCATTCATGTTAATCAAACAACCTAAGACAAAGAGAAATTCACTTTTGTAGCTCTGAAAAAAAATTATATTTAATTCATACAATAAAGACAGTGTTATCATTCACTATTCAGGCAAAAAAAAAAAAAAAAAAACTGGCAGGTAAAAAGTCTCTGTGGCAGGTGGTCAAAAAAGTTAACTTCAGGCCCTGATGATAACCCATAATTAGAATGTATCTTCTTCTGCTGAAATGGGTTGTTTTAAAGGGTTAATTATAAGCAGTTTCTGAATAAGTTTTGATTGAATGTTATAATACATACTTTTTCCATCATTAAAGATATCTTGAGAAATTTTAGTCTCCATTTCCTTGCTGTACATCTGTATTTCTTCTCTGTCTTTCCCTTCTCTCCAGAAATCCAGAGTTATGTTATTGATCACATTCTGGCCTGCATTGCTGTAAAGATAACATTTTTATTATGGAGAGTAGGTCTATCACAAAAGGACCAATAATTGAAAGAAAAATAATTGAACTTGCATTATGATTGTTAGATTGCTGCAGCATGATTTATGTTTAGGTATTTTACCGGTTTCTGATTTATTTAAAAAGTTTAAACACGTCCAGACACTGGTTATGTTTAGATTAGTATCACTGTAATACAATTACTGTAGTTATGCAGCTGGTTGCCAGTAACTTACTGTAGATTTTAATTTATGTTATGTTTTTTACTGGCAACCGTTTGTTCAAAGTTAAATGAACATTAAACATTAACAAGTCTTTGTCTTTACAGAATAAAAACACCCTCGTGCAAAGTATTCTGGAAACCAGAAATCCTCATAAACCTTTTTCTGTTTATTTCCCTTCGGAATTGGGTTCCCAGAATGCTTATTTTAGTTTTAGTAAAGGCCAATTCATACTGATCACGTTTGTTGGAGTCTGTTGGGTCAGTATGAAACCCCTGTTGGCAGTTGTTGGATCAAAGTAAATGAGACTTTAGGGGCTGGACACACCAAAACTTTTAAATGCGGCTGAAAACGTCTTGAGGACGCCGAATGCCAGCTGTTTTCAGCCGAGCGCTTTGATAGCCGTGATACTTGAGCTGTGAGCCGGTTGACGAGCGGAGCTTTTCACTCAAAGTTGAATCTCTTTCAACTCTCGACGCTCAGAGGAAAAAAACGCTAGCTGCTGGCTTATTTGGAAAACGCTGAGTTTCCATTAGAATCAATTGAAAACATGCGCCGGCCGCGGGCGTAAAAGCTTTGGTGTGCACGCTCCCTTAGAATGTTGGGGTTTGTTGGAGTTCGCTGCAGTTGGTTGTGGTTGCACCAGTGTGACCTTTAAGATAAGATAAAGACTTGTTAATGTTTTGTTCACTCAATTTTGAACAATTTGTTACCGTAAACAACATAAATTTAAATCGACAGTAAGTTACTGGTGTCGCGAGGCTCCATCCCTTTGTTTGTGGCTATTGATACTCATTGATTCTTCACTCCCAACCTGATTGTTGTTATGGTTATTCATTGTTTCATGTTAAAATACCCTGGCTGCATTCATCCCTGACAAGATGTTGCACAACATTTTTAAACAGAAACGGTGATGCGTGGAACAACCTGTTTTGATGACGCAAGAGTTGCAACTACGGTAGCTGAGAAGGCCATTCTACTTGTTCTTTTTTAAATCTTTTGGAGACTGATGAAATTGTTATAAATACTTTATACTGTAGTATGCTCGATCATACAGTCGTGGCCCTTGTCGTCTAGAATGAAAGAGAACATTCCAACTTGCATCCATTGTACCGCATGATTTATTTACATGCTGATTGGACTGCAGTTCTGACACACCCATCAACAAGAGAAAATGTATCTCAAACTCTGTTGCACACTGGTGTTTTTCCAGGAAACATGTCCTTTAACCCAGAAACTGTAGCAAAACGTGAGGTCATGTGACTGCGGGTAGATTGCTACTGTTCAACATTCTTGTAATTGCAGATGTACGTAGTTTGTTTTACAGTGTTTGCAAAATAGTATGCAGCAAATACATATACTCCGTTCTCATCAAAGCCCTAATTTTTATCGGCTCCATTAAAAGACCAAACCCATAGTCAAGAGTATTACCTGAGGAAAATGAAGATTGCATTGTGGAATGACACTCCATCTACATCAGACACATAGTCCAAAAAAGCTTTTATGGTGTCAATTAGATGTGGGTTCATGCTTTCCATTTCATCAAATATAAACATGGAGTGAGGAAAACTTGATACATTTCCAATGATCCACTGTTTAAGCTGAGGCTGTGTGTTCAGAAATAAATAAATAAACTTTCTATTATCAAAACTATACTAATTGAAATACGAATTGAAATAAGGTTATTCCTTACTGTACTTCTCCTTGAGTAATGTCCTTACAGTAATGTCAAAGTCATAGATTGTAAAAAGTCTGACTTACTTCATACATCTCTGCATGGGCTTTGTTTGGGAAGTGATATGAGGCTATGAATTTATGGACATGTTTGCTCTTTTCCCCCATTTCATAAATATTCCTAGCAATGATCTTGGTGACATGAGTTTTTCCCACTCCTGTTGGTCCGTGTAAAGAAAGGACCAGCGGTTTTGATGGATTTGGATCTTTCATAAACCAGGACACTGATTTATGTATCGTTTCCAATGCAATGTGCTGCCCATATAAGGACTTCCTCAGATCTTCTTTAAACTCTGACAATATGAACATTGGTTTAGTGACATGCAGACAAAAATGTAGACTCTTAAAAATGCTAGATTATTTTTTAAACAAGTGTTTGGTTAAAAAGGAACAAACCCAACCGTTGGGTTAAATTAACCCAGAAGATGTTTTATATTTGACCCAACAATGTGTTAAAACGGCCGAGCAATTTGTGTTAAAACATCCCAGCATAGGTTAAAGTACAACCCAACAGGTTGGATTTGTTCCTTTTTGACCCAATCCAGTTTAGCTTACCTTTAGCATCAAATGGTCGTAAAACATCTTTGTCAAAAAAGACATTGATAAAGTCAAAGAATTGCATCTCAACTGTTGCAATAGGTAACAGAATAAACAGCACAAATATTTTGGCAGATTTCATTGTAAAAGTTGCTTCCTGTGATGATTTTCTTAAAGTTGCATTTGTAGTGAGTAAATGAGATTGTAATGATGTAGTTAAACAACCACACCTTATTACGATAGAGATGGGTGGAGCTTTTAAACAAATTACGTTTTTCCATAACCTTGAGCAGTATACTCATTTTTAGGTACATTATTTCACTTTTAGCTAAACTCGACTCTCTCTCTCTCTTTTAGCTTTTTTCTTGTGATTTTGAGGGTTATAATTCTCAGATCTGTATCTCTATATGCAATGTCTCTGATTTGTTTAAAATTTGTTTACTCAGCGGGTGTGGTTAATGCTACGCTAGAAAGGGGACGTGTCTTTACATTGCCATAGTAAAGTGGGGTAAAAATGTTAACGCAATTATTTTATGACACTGTAAAAACAATCTGTAGAAATGACAGTATTACTGGCAGCTGGTTGCCAGTAAATTACTGTATTTAAAATTTGTTGGCAACAGTTTGTTCAAAGTTAAATGAAAATCTTTATCTTTACAGAATTAAACTAAAATAACAGCCTCATGCAAAGCATTATGGAAAACAAAATCTGAAGTAAAAAAAAAACAGAAAAAGGTTGATGGGTTCCCAGAATGCTGTGCTTGAGGCTGTTATTTTATAGATTTATTCTGTACAGACAGAGACTTGTTAATGTTTAGTTTACATTAAACACACTGTTGCAAGTAAATAACATTTAAATCTATAAGTTACTGGCAACCAGCTGCATTAATGACAGCATCAGATCTGTCTAATCTCTTACATACTCTCCCACTAGAAGTCTGAATCCAAGCTCCTCGTCTTGATGAACTTGGTGAAAAAGGATGGGAAAAACCCCACTTTTGAAGTAGCTGGTCCCACATTATGGAACAAACTCCCTTTCAACATTAGATCGGCATTTTCTGTGCCTGAATTCAAATCCTTGTTGGCATCATCGAGCCACAGTTTTGGCCCCACCCAAATAATCCTGAACACAGAAATGTAAAACTGTTTAATGGTGTTTAACTCCAGTTCAGTTCACACTCTTTGTAATGTGTTTCAGCAATACATTTATAACATTGATAATGTGTTAAGAATCAGTTTTCTGAAACGACTTTACAAAGATTTTAACAATACCATTTTACAGAGGTGAAGTTTAATCATAAAGTAGACAAACAAAGGTGAAAAGTCAAAGTCGAGCTATACTGTCATGCAGTGCATCTTATCAGAAATAACATTTCCATCAACAGTCCCTGGATACAGTAAAACAGGAGATTATTATAGCATAATCAGTTGAATATAATTAATGACAGTCACTCAATTGGGAATAAAATAATGTATAAAAGTGTCTTCTAGCGACTGGCTCAGGTATATAAATAAAGTCTCTTTCATCTATTCTTTAAAATACAAAATCAGCTTTTGTCTGACTGACTTGCAGCCTTTAACAGAAAAGATGTTCTCCTCTGGAGGGAAGAAGGGCATCTGTCTGGCCACTGTGTCTGCAAGATCAGGGTATTGAGCTATAGGGATGTTCAAATTGGCCATTTCAGCCAAAACACATTGACGTACATGCTTCAGTTCCAGAGGTAGGAAAGGAATAAAGTGATCCACCAGGTGTTCACCTATTAGACAGGAATGCCGAAATCCAGCTGTTAAACAGAAAGTGTTTATGTTATTTTAGAAAAAATGTTTTACAAAATGGTGTAAAGTGACATTTGTGCTTAGGTTGGGAAAGACCCATAGTGAATATGTTGTACTCTACTTATAAACAAGTTTTTATGTCAAATTGTGTCAATTATATCTTCTTCTGCTTAAAGGGTTTGTTTATAAAGGGGTTAATAAATTAGCATTTTCTGAATAGGTTCTAATGTTTTAATACATACTGTCTTCGTTATCAAAGATGTATTGATAAATTTTAGTCTCCATGTCCATGCTGTACATCTGTATATCATCTCTTCTTTTATGTTCTCTCATGAAAGCCAAAGTTATGTTATTGATCACATTCTGGCCTGCATTGCTGTGAACAGACACAGTTTACTATGGAGAGTAGGTCTATCACAGGGGTCTCTGACCTTTTTCTGAGCAAGGGCTACCATAATGGATACTACAATCTGGAGGGATACTTTTTTAGTCTACTCAAAACCTTTTTGCTTTACTTGTAAATTGTTTTATCATTGTTTACCGTATTAACATACATAAAAGAAGCTAAGCCAAATATGTTATAAATGAATATTAAAATTGAGGTTATTAACAACACGGACTTCATGCAGGCAACCATGTTGGACACTACTGGTCTATCATCAGTTATAACAAAAGAACCAATAATTAGGAAAAATAATTGAACTTTCATTATGATTGTTAGAGTTCTGCAGTATGATTTATGTTTTGGGTATTTTGCTGATTTTTGATTTTCTACCGGTCAATAAATGTAAACACATGGTTATACTCAGAATAGCATACCTTCATAATGCACCATAATCCCCTCAACTGGATTTTCAGTTTGACAAACAACATTTTTATTGACTTATTTTTATTTAGACTTTACCAAATGAGAATAAAAAATTAACTTTGACTTTATTTCTGATAGCTGGAAATCAGTCATAAATAAAACAGTGACATTATGTGACACACATAGACACCCAGAGCAATGGGCGGCTATCCCTACAGCACCCAGGGAGCACTGAGGAACATGTGACTTGCTCAAGGCCACATGAGTTGTAACCTAGTCTCAGCCTTAGACTGAGGATACGGTATATATTCCACAGTTTGCAGCAAGTAGTATACTTGTACAGTGTTCAGCCAGTATATTTATCAGATCCCAGAGAAGACCAAACCCATAGTCAAGACGATTACCTAAGAAAAATGAAGATTGCATTGTGAAATGACACTCCAGCTACATCAGGCACGTAGTCCAAAAAAGGTTTTATGGTCTCAATCAGATGTGGGTCCATCTTCTCCACTTCATCAAATATAAACATGGTGCGAGGAAAACTTGATACACTTCCATGAATCCACTGTTTAAGTTGAGTCTGTACAGAACAAATAAATGTTTTACATTTCTTAAATCTAAAAACGAAAACTATATTCATTATAATCCTATAATGAATTTATTTGTATTTTTAAATGTCTCACACCTCCTTGAGATTTATATACCTACAAACTTTAGATCTAAACCTGATTTAACACTTCCCTTTGCATTTCAAGTTGCTCAGCTGCCACATAAACCTTACTTCACAACAACAACCCAACCCTTTACCTTCAACTTGCTTTGAAGTTTTGGAGTTTGATTAGATAGTAGTACAATTTAACAACTGCTATTTAATTCTAGTACTAATAATAATAATGACAAAGTCATCAGTAAATATAAAGAGTCTGACTTACTTTATACGTCTCTGTGTGCTGTTTGAGTGGGAAGTGATATGTGGCTATGAATGTGTGGACATGTTTGCTCTTTTCACCCATTTCATAAATATTCCTAGCAATGATCTTGGTGACATAAGTTTTTCCCACTCCTGTTGATCCATGTAAAGAAAGTACCAGGGGTTTTGATGGATTTGGATCTTTCATAAACCCGGACACTGATTTATGTATCGCTTCCAATGCAATGTGCTGCCCATATAAGGACTTCCTCAGATCTTTCTTAAACTCTGACAATATAAACATTGGTTTAGTGACATGCAGACAAAAATGTACACTCTTAAAAATGCTACAAGTGTTTGGTTAAAAAGGAACAAACCCAACCGTTGGGTTAAATTAACCCAGAAGATGTTTTATATTTGACCCAACAATGGGTTAAAACGGCTGAGCAATTTGTGTTAAAACATCCCAGCATAGGTTAAAGTACAACCCAACAGGTTGGATTTGTTCCTTTTTGACCCAATCCGGTTTAGCTTACCTTCAGCATCAAATGGTCGTAAAACATCTTTGTCAAAAAAGACATTGATAAAGTCAAAGAATTGCATCTCAACTGTTGCAATAGGTAACAGAATAAAAAGCACAAATATTTTGGCTGATTTCATTGTAAAAGTTGCTTCCTGTGATGATTTTCTTAAAGTTGCATTTGTAGTGAGTAAGTGAGATGTACTGTACCTGTTTTCTTTCAAAACATTGTAAGGATGTAGTTAAACAACCACACCTTATTACGATAGAGATGGGTGGAGCTTGTAAACAAATTACATTTTCCATAACCTTGAGCATAAATGATGACAGTATACTCATTATTAGGTACATTATTTCACTTTTAGCTAAACTCAACTCTCTCTCTCTCCCTTTTCTTGTGATTTTGAGTGTTATAATTCTCAGATCTGTATCTCTATATGCAATGTCTCTAATTTGTTTAAAATGTGTTTACTCAGCGGGTGTGGTTAATGCTACGCTAGAAAGGGGACGTGTCTTTACATTGCCATAGTAAAGTGGGGTAAAAATGTTAACTCAATTATTTTATGACACTAAAAAAAACAATATGTAGAGATGACAGTAGGCAGCTGGTTGCCAGTAAATTACTGTATTTTAAATTTGTTGGCAACAGTTTGCTCAAAGTTAAATGAAAATCTTAATCTTTACAGAATTAAACTAAAATAACAGCCTCATGCAAAGCATTATGGAAAACAAAATCTGAAGTAAAAAAAAAGCAGAAAAAGGTTGATGAAGATTTCTGGTTCCCAGAATTCTGTGCCCGAGGCTGTTATTTTGTGGTTTTGTTCTGTAAAGACAGAGACTTGTTGATGTTTAGTTAACATTGAACAGACTGTTGCAAGTAAATAACATACATTTAAATCTATAAGTCACCGGCAACCAGCTGCATAAATTACATTTATACATTTATACTCACTAAAAGTCCAAGTCCTTATTCACTACTGCTTTTAGTTTATAATGTCTGCTTTGAATTTGATCCTTTATTTTGGTTTCTGATTTTGTCCGTTTTATCTTATGTCTTATTTGTTGGGTTTTTAAATTTTGTGCTCTATTAATAAACCGAACTTGAACTATAAAAAGCAAAATCAAGGAGCAGTTAAAATCTCATAACACATATAGGAAAGAAAATACATTTCCTCCAGCAAACCCTTGGTACTGTATTTACATTAGTGGAGAGAGCAGAAATGATCAACAATCAGTTAATATCAAAAAAAAATTTTTTTTAAAGGTATCTTGTAGTCGCTGCACAGGTATAGATGGTTTCAGCAGTAACAACATAAGCGAACGGCTTTCGTGGCCATAACTTCCGTTAAACTCCCCAAAGAATCAATAACAACAAATTACTTTTAGAGTTTATTTTTGATAACAAGCAAAATAAACAACACGTAGATTACCTTAGTTCACATCATATCTAAAGCGTATCAAAAACTACACTGGGCTACTGTGTAAAATGTGTACTATATGATGTATGCAATTTTAACTAACGATCGGCTGCCAAACCTCCCATCAAACAGCGGTAATCCATGATCACCGCCTTTCCTCGTCTTTTTTTATAAATTATGAAAATGCAATAGAACTTGTCAGTCAGTTTAAAATGCTTTAAAAAATATTTATATGGATGGATAAAAAACACTAATCTATCAGGACTGAGGAATTAGATCGAAAAGCTAAACAGGCTAGAAATAATAGGCAAATAAAAACATTTAAAGTCTGTGATATTAAGCACCTAGACAAATTTGAATGATTAAAAAACGCCAAATAAATAAAATAAGTAAAAATTTTGGGAAAACAGGGAAACTTTTCTGTTCTCAGTTGCTGGGCGTGTCTGCTGTCGGAACCACGCCCACTCACGGAAAGCTGGAGGCTTGGATTGTGTTAGGGGCGGGGCCATGCTCGGTGGCTCCAGTGCGTCATCGAGCAACAGTTTTAGCCCCGCCCAAATTATCCTGAACACAGGAATGGTGTAAAACTGTTTGACAGTGTTTAACTCCACAATTCAGTACTACATAGTTAACAGTATTTGTAACGTTTTTTTAGCAAAACATTTATAACATTGATAATGTGTTTAGAATCAGTTCTCTGAAATGACTTCGACTTCATTGTTACCATCTTAAGCCCCATTCGGACAGGATTAGTTTTACAGGGGTAGATGGTGTAATGTAATTTTACCACAGGACGTCTGTGATAGTAATGGTCAATTAGGACGGGATTAGAAATCTCAGTAACTCGTTTGCGCACCGCGTCACCTCTTGTCTTCACGTGCACGTTAACTTGCTTCCTGATATCAGATGTGCAAACAACATGACACAGACGAGGAAAATGCGAAACACTGTGTTTAATTTCAGTTTGGGGAGAACGTCAGTTTTATAAACAGTTCCGCGCCTCTGAGAAGTAAATTTTTTTTTTTTTAAAGTTTGTGTTGTGTTATTCAGGAACTGACTTGCCATTGACTTGTTTTTCCGCCTAGAACACAAGTAAATGCTTTTTTAAGCATTTTTATATTTAAGAGAAACCCACAAATTAAAAGGAAATGACGCGATTTATGTGTATATTTACAGCTGGTCTATTTGCACTGGATTAATTTTACCTGCAGTGTTGCCAGGTTTTCCCGCACAATTGGGTTATTTTGAAATTACAGTTGCGAGAAAATTTTGGAGCCACTGGTTGCGTTTTTTTTGGGCTGGTTTAATAATGTGCTGCGGCCGCGAAAATGTTTATCTTTAGACTTATAAAATGAACGTTCTTTATTTTCCTAATGTGCATTAATCCCATAAGCAATACCTGGCAACCCAAGGACCGCCGCAGCGTCAGGAAGTCAGTGGAAAGGTGAGTGGAGGGGCACGTTTTGCTCTTAATATCACGTCAGAAACAAGAAATAACCTTAGGTAAGGAGTTACGTCTATACTGAGAGGATACTTACAGACCATGTGAACCCATCTTTGTATGATCTTTTCAAGTTAAAAAAATATATAAATTTAGAGATAGTGGGCCCTATTTTAACGATCTGAAACGCAAGTGCGAAGCGTAAAGCGCAAGTGACTTTGTGGGTGGATCTTGGGCGCTGTTGCTATTTTCCTGGCGGGAGAAATAACTCTTGCGCCAGGCGCAAATCAATAAGGGGTTGGTCTGAAGTAGGTTCATTATTCATAGGTGTGGTTTGGGCGTAACGTCAAATAAACCAATCAGAACGCTATCCAACATTCCCTTTAAACGCAAGGGCGCAAGTTCCATTGCGGGTTGCTATTATTATGACGGATTTACCAGGCGCACGCAAGGAGCGGTTCACAGCCGAGGAGACCGAAGTTCTTGAGCAGTCAAAGACAGAGAAGTTGTTTTGTATGGGGATAGAGACAGAGCGCAGCGCGTCACAACCTGAAAACCACGCCCACCGGGGGGGAAAGCAATCCAACAGTCTCCATTGACTTTGTATTGCAAAAGGCCGCCTCCTTGTCATTTCTGGCTTATAACAAAAAACGGAATAATGCCTAAAAGCTGCTTTGGGACAATATGTACAGCTAACAAGCCAAAGAACCCAGAAATAAGTTTTTATAAGCTGTCGAGCCGTAAAACCCAGTCTTTAAGGAGAATAAAGTGGATCGCCGATTACGTTTCCCCCTATTGGACGCAGTTTTACTAATAGGAGTACTATGAAAAGTTGCCTGTTTCCATTTCTGTGTCTAAACGCTCGTTTTTTGAAGTCGACAGCTTATAAAAAATTATTTATTTATTTTTTTGGCGTGTTAGATGTACACCTTGTCACACAGCAGCTTTTAGGTATTATTCTGTTTTTAAGTTTAATCTGTAAATAAGTTTTTATAAGCTGTCGACCCCAAAAAACGAGCGTTTAAAGACACAAAAATGGATACAGGCAACTTTTCATAGTACTTCTATTAGTAGAACTGCGTCCACTAGGGGGAAACGTAGTCGGCGATCCACTTTATTCTCCTTAAAGGCTGGATTTTACGGCTCAACAGCTTATAAAAACTTATTTCTGGGTTCTTTGGCTTGTTAGCTGTACATATTGTCACACAGCAGCTTTTAGGCATTATTCAGTTTTTTGTTATAAGCCAGAAATGACAAGGAGGCGGCTTCTCGCAATACAAACTCAATGGAGACGGTTGGATTGATTTCCCCCCCGGTGGGCGTGGTTTTCAAATTTGCATAACGGCGCTCTGTCTCTATAGGAGAAACCCGCCCAAATCAGGTTAAACAGGCCTGAGAGGAAATAGCCACAATTGTCTCATCAGCTGGCATCCCCTTCGTTGCGCCAAGCGCTATAATGATGTCAGGAGACGGGGGGAATCCCAAGCTACGCCGTGTAACGGGAGGTGGATCTGCCTCTACAGAGGACCTGACGCCAGCAGAGGACATCGCTGCGTCCACCCTCACCGCTGAGAAGGTTTGGGGGCTTTGAAATCGGACCCAAGAAACGCAAGCAAGGTCCAACCGTACACTTACAAATCAAGTTCATATACATTAAGGTTTCTTATGAAAACATTTTAATTATTATTTACATAAAATAAACGTAATACAGCCACACAACAAACTTATGAAAATATTTTAATCGTTATTAGCATCATAATTTTTCAACGCAGCCACAAAATAAATACAAACTATCACCACAATGCTCACCACTATGATTTCCCTTATCTCATGTGTTAATATTTTTTATTGTAACAATTTATGATTTGCAAAAATAACTGTTGCATCTGTGTAGATTAGATAAGCAAAGTGTGTGCGCGTTGTGCGCGCTATATGGTCAAGCATGCGCCCTTAAAATAGCATAATGAACCACGCGCAACGCGCCACTGACTTTAAACTAGTTTTTTTTTTGGTCAGTGGCGCAATTGTTTATTGAAACTGCAAAATAGCATCAGGGATGGTTTGCGCGGAACACGCCTCCTTTTTTGCGCTGAAACGCCCATGGAGCGCAAGTTCATTCCCTAGTTTTTTGTTAAATCAGCTCAGATTTACAAGTCATGTCAACAGAGATGGGTTGTCACAACTTATAAAATATAGTTGAGAAAAGTCAACTAAATTGTATAAGTTATAACAACTCACCTGTAGTTTTAACAACTCACCTCTTGTCAAGATAAATAATAGTAAGTTGAAATGACTTGTAAATCTAAGTTGATTCAACAAAAAATTTTAAGGCAGCAAATTATTTTTTACAGTGTATAAGCAAAGGTGAAAAGTCAATGTCGAGCTATACTGCCATGCGGTGCATCTTATGAGAAATAACATTTCCATCTACAGTCCCTGGAGGTACCGTGTAGAAGGAGATTATCATAGCATGATCAGTTGAATACAATCAGACACGATGACAGTCAATCAACTGGCGACTGGCTCAGGTAAAGTCTCTTTCATCTATTCATTATATACAGCCTCAGCTTCTGTTTGACTGAATTGCAGCCTTTAACAGAGAAGATTTTCTCCTCTGGAGGAAAGAAGGGCATTTGTCTGGCCACTGTGTCTGCAAGATCAGGGTATTGAGCTATACTGATGTTCATATTGGCCATTTCAGCCAGAACACATTGACGTACGTGCTTCAGTTCCAGAGGAAGGAAAGGAATAAAATCATCCACCAGGTGTTCATCTATTAGACATGAATGCTGAAATCCACCTGTAGACCAACAGTGTTTGTGTTTTAAGTGAGTTATAAAAAATTATGTTTGAGCAAAAAAAGTTGGGACTACAGTGCTCTTTTTTTCCATGCATGAACTGTTTTATTTAAATAAAGATTGCCCCCTTCTGCTGAAAAAAAAGAATTGTTTCTAAAATGTTTAAATAAATTTTAATACATACTGTATTTATTTCTGAGGGTATCTTGATAAATTTGAGTCTCCATTTCCTCAGTGTTCTGTATTTCTTTTCTGTCTTTACCTTTCCTCCAGAAATCCAGAGCTATGTTATTGATCACCGTCTGACCTGCATTACTGTAAATAAACAGAGTTTTTCATGGAATGTATTATGGACGTCTTTTATACTTTGTTTATTACAACAGTTAAACAACAGGAATAAAAAAATTGCAATATGTTATTCTGTTGATGTTTTATCCTTTTCTGTTTTTTTTTTTTGGTCATGAGGTACATTTTAAAAACACATACACACAAAATGATAGGAGTTCGCTATATAGTCAACTGTATCACCTGATAAAAATAAAGATTGCTTTTCTGAATGACACTCCATCTACATGGTTTCTGCATTCCAGGAAAGGTTTTATGGCTTCAATCAAATGTGGGTTCATATAATCTGTTTGTTCAAATATAAACATGGAGCGAGGAAAATGTAATACATTTCCATGAATCCACTGTTTAAGCTGAGCCTGCATGTACAAAAGTAACAAATTCAATAAACTGTAATTCATAAAATTAATATTCACTGTCCCATAGTGTGTTTACAGCAGTCAATACATAAAACTGTGACTTACTTTATACATCTCTGTCTTGGCTCGGTATGGGAAGTGATATGTGGCTATGAATGTGTGGACATGTTTGCTCTTTTCCCCCATTACATAAATATTCCTTGCAATGATCTTGGTGACATACGTTTTTCCCACTCCTGTTGATCCATGTAAAGACAGGACCAGTGGTTTTGATGGATTTAGATCTTTCATACTCCAGAATACAGCTTCCAGTATCACTTCCACTGCAATGTGCTGCCCATATAGGGACTTCCTCAGATCATCCTCAAACTCTGACAATATTAACATGGATTACTGACAAACAGACAAAATTGATCACCATTGACTTCACCAACTTCAAATATTAAATTAAAATTAAAGCAAATTTTCTTTTGCTTACCAAAAGAATCAAAAGGTCGTAAATCATCTTTGTCCTGAAGCACATTGATAAAGTCAAAGACTCCTGTCTCAACCGTTATAATTGGTAAAAGAAAACACAGCAGAAATATTTTTTCTAATTTCATTGTAAAAGTTGCTTCACTGCATGCACCGCTCTTGAAGTTGCATTTGTAATAAGAAAGTGGAATGGTGCACATTTTCATTTAGGCAAATACTTTCTAGGAATGAAGTTTGGGAACCGCACCTACATTAAAGTTGGGTGGAGCTTCACAAAAACTAATTTTTCCATATCCTTGAGAATAAATGATAAATGATGACAGTACAGTGGCATAAAAAGACCTCTATAGGCAGAAATCTCAAGAGGGACAGATGCCCTATATCTGATGGTTGCCTCCCCGTAAAATTATCATTAAAAACCATGTGTATTACATGTGTCTATGAGAACAAAGTTGTTCAGTAGTTGTGAAACAGCAGTAAGTTGCTGTCAAAGCTATTGTATTACTTTAAACATCAGATAAAGTGGGTTTTTTTCTTTAATACAGATGATGCTGAGTCATGATTAATTTAATGATGACAAAAAATTATGTATTTTTCATGAGCCTGCTAGTATAACGTTAGATAATAGTTATTACATTTAAAATTAAGTTCAAATTTGATAGAGACAGAGCGCAGCGTGTCATAACCTGAAAACCACGCCCAACGGGGGGGAAACAATCCAACCGCCTCCACTGACTTTGTATTGTGAGAGGCCACCACCTTGTCATTTCTGGCTTATAACAAAAAACTGAATAATGCCTAAAAGCTGCTGTGTGACAATATGTACAGCTAACAAGCCAAAGAACCCAGAAATAAGTTTTTATAAGCTGTCGAGCCGTAAAACCCAGCCTTTAAGAAGAATAAAGTGGATTGCAGACTACGTTTCCCCCTAGTGGACGCAGTTCTACTAATAGGAGTACTATGAAAAGTTGCCTGTATCCATTTTTCTGTCTTTAAACGCTCGTTTTTTGAAGTCGACAGCTTATAAAAACTTTTTTTTTTTTTTTGCTTGTTAGATGTACACCTTGTCACACAGCAGCTTTTAGGTATTATTCTGTTTTTAAGTTTAATCTGTAAATAAGTTTTTATAAGATATCGACCCCAAAAAACGAAAGGTTTTCAAATTTGCATAACTGCACTCTGTCTCTATTGGTGGCATTAGTAAATGGCTTTTAAGAAGAATATTAGGCTTTTCTCTGTATCTACACATATCCCAGTACAATTTTGCTGTGTCCCCTTAAAAAATTGCTCTGAAGAAATTTTGTTTATTGCCCCCCCCCCCATGCTGATTTACACAAAATTTACACCCATACTGTAAAAAAAATGCAGCACGAAGTTAAAACAACCTGGTTTTGCAAGTCAGTTCAACATACTATTTTAAGTTTTGGCTTAAAAAAAGTTGACATAACTTATAAACTTAAGTTGAAATTGTTTAACTTAATTTTTAATTTAAAGTAACATAAAAAGACAATATGTGTTGAAAATGCTGCAATTTGTTTTACAGTAACGTTAGCTCAGTGTAGTATTTGATCGGCTTAAGCTATGAGGTAATCTACTGGTTATTTATTTTGCTTGTTATCAGCATTAAACTACTCTAAAATGTTGTTATTGATTCTTGGTGGAAGTTTACAAGAAGTTACGTTTGTTTCACTGCTGAAACCAGCAGGACTGGTGATTAAGTGCAAAAGAACTAATAAAATAAATTTAATAGAAGTCCCTGTTCCATTTATTTATCAAATAAATCATCTGTTATCCTCAGCACTCAAAAATGTCTGGGTTATTTTTCACCCATTTTGGGTAAATATTGGACAGAACACATCGCTGAGTTAAAATGGACCCAATGCTGGGTTGTTTTAACCCAACTGTTGGGTTATTATAACCCATGTTTGCATAACAACAACACAACATTGGGTAATTTTTAACTGAGCATTGGGTCATTTTTAACTTTGATGTAAAATGACAGAAAAAACAGTGTTTGTGTATTATGAAAAATTTCTGTAATTTATTGTGTCCGTTATTTTACCGCATTTTTCTGACACCCCAGCTGCCGGAATTTTACATTTTTTTATGGATTTTTTAAAATGTAAAATTACAGAAAAAAATGTATTTTGTATTACGGAAAAATTCTGTGATTTATTGTGCTCATTATTTTACGGCATTTTTCTGGAATTTTACAGTTTTTTTACGGACTTTTTTTTACAGTGTGTGTTTTGTCCAAAATTTACCAAACATTGGTAAAAAATAACCTAGCCATTTTTAGATTGTGTCTTTAAATATTTTTAATGATCTTCTCACATTTAATCAGAATGTCACATGAATTGACACATTGATAACATTGCTTTTGTAGAAGGAGGATGTATTAAGATATTAAACTCAAATGTTTTACCACATTCAATAAAATACATTGATAGATATTTTGAATGGAAATATTTACACAACAATTGCGGATATGTTTATTGCGTATATTACAATTACAATTAAAAAATGTACATGATGAGGATGAAAAATGTATGGCTGATAGAAAGCAGCATCAGAACTGTAACTGAGGTGGCTCAGAGTTCCATATCAAAAGTTCCACCCAGCATGATTTCCATTATATTCCATTATATACATTCATTTGTTCATAGCTGCACTTTCATTCAATGATGTGCATCTCATGACACAGAGACAGAAGAAAGAGCAAACATTTTTTTGGCCCCTCTAAGGAATAAAAATAAAATAAAAAATCTATGTAGGTCTCTTCTAGTGGTTGGCAAATGTATAAACAAAAGTGGAGAAGTCTCTTTCATCTATTTAAGGTACAGCACCAATTTCTTTTCGACCGTCTTGCAGCCTTTTTCAGAGAAAGCATACTCCCCCGGGGGGAAATAGGGCAAATCTCTGGCAACTGTTTCAGCCAGATTATAATCTACAGGGATTTGCCTTTTGACCATTTCAGCCACAACACAGCGGTGTACCTGCTTCAATTCCAGAGGCAAAAAAGGAATAAAGTGATCCACCAGGTGACTTTTTAATAATCTGAAGTGCCAAAATCCACTGTTCAAACACATAAATATAAAAGATGTGATTTGTGAAGGAGACAAATTTGTTGTGTAATACAACCATATATTATGTTTAGAGTTTGTGGACAAAACATAGTAATATAATGATTTGAAAATAATCAAGATAGAAAATTATTTTGACTTTCATTCAATGTGAAAGGAATAATCATTGCTAATGCAACTTTAAAGTAGTAGTTTATACAAAAATAGTCCCCATTGACTTGACCATCATTTTTATTCAAGACCCCAGTTTTGGGGTGGATTACTCCTTTAACAACTTTCTAATACATACTGTTCTCATCATCGAAGACGGATTTTATTCTCCATTCCCTTGCTGTTCATCTCAAGTTTTTCTCGGCTTAGCCCTACTCTCCAGAAATCCAGAGCTATGTTGTTGATCACATCTCCACCTGCATTGCTACAAATCAAAAGAGCTTGAATCATGTACTGTTGAAAGAAATGGTGTAGATATTTATTCCCAGTTTAGAGCATCACCTGAGAAAAATGAAGATTGCTTTGCGGTATGACACTCCATCAATATGGGCTGTGTAGTCTAGAAAAGGCATTATGGTTTCAATCAGTCGTGGGTTCATCTTGTCCATTTCATCAAATATAAACATGGTCCGAGGAAAACTTGACACATGCTTATAAATCCATTGCCTTAGTTGGGCCTAAATACACATGCATGTTCCAGTTAGATTAATGACCCTATTCAAATGTACTAGTATAACTTACAGTAATGGTACGGGAGTTCATAATAGACAAACTTTATTTTTTTAAATTAGCAAATAAATATTTCAAATCAATATTTAATGTTCCTTACATTATTTATGAGGTAAATAGCCGTGTTAAGCAGGCAGTCGGGTGATATGGCGATATAAGCCCTTTCAGTGACCCTCTTCTGGGTCCTGATCACACTGTCCGGGCTTATTTCTGTGATTACAACCTTTTGTCTACATTATGACCCACGTGATACACGTCTGGATCCGAACCTTACTTATGGTTTCGTTTTTTTAATGGTCTGACTAGTTGCTAAACTGATCTCTTAAACAAATGCCTCGTCGAAAATAGCAAATGTTTTGGTTTCCTACGTACTCTATGTGTTGTTTTTTTGCTTGTTATATAAATAAACTACGTTTAAAGAACTTTGTTGTTATTTATTCTTAGCGGCGTTTACGGGAAGTTACGTGCGGACCTAGACAGCCGCTTACTTATGTTGTTACTGCTGAAACGGTCTATAAGAGTGAATTTTAATGTTTGTTTTAGGCTCTGCTTATTCTGTCTAATCTATTAAAAAAAAAAACAGGTCAGGCTATACAGGTTATTCAAGTAAACTAGAGCTTAAATGAAACATGATCAGCCGTCCATGTGGTATAATCTTATAACTACAATTCAATTGTTTCTTTAGTAGAAGTTCTGAATGGCTGGTAATTAAAAAATTTAGTAGCCAAATTGGCTGTTGAGTGAAAAAGTTCATTTCAAACCCTGATTATATTACGGTTTCTTATTATGAAAAATCTTATTATGATTTCTGTTCTTGCTCTTTGTTGGTTTGATGTATTGTCAAACAATAATTGTAATTAAACCAACCTTTACATCAATTCTGAAATACAAAATATTAAAATTCACTTAATTTACTTACACTGTAAATGTCGACGTTGTCTTTTAATGGGATGTGATAGTCGGCTGCAGGGGCGCCGCTAGCAATTTTGGGCCCTATGAAAGAATAGGGGGTCAGGCCCCCACCATACCCATTTCGCACCAAACATACAATCCAACATACTGTAGCTATTCAAAATCTTTGTCTGTAATTTAATAATACAGAACTATTTATTTTGCTATTGTTATTACCACAATTATCAGTATTTATAGACACCTACAATGTCTGCAGCTAATATAATTTATTGCCCAATGTAAATTTAATTGAAAAATACAGTACATTAATCGAATATTCAGAGAAAATGCAACGTTCTTAAATTAAAGATTAATGTGACCATGCCTGTGAAAACCCAGCTGAAGTATTTCTTTGTGATTTAATGTTTTCCACATAAATTCATCCTACATAATGTAAAGAACATTTTGTGAAAATATAAACTTGATATCTTTAATATTGACTGAGTAATGTCATGTTAGCGATTGAAATCATAGTGAAATTAATGCTTGAAATTAAACTGTGATGCTTTTTATTTCACAATAAGATTTGAGACTTTAGTCTGATTTTCACATGCAGTCTCCGTGACATACTTGAGCTGTTACACACACAACATTGTAACATTTAAAAATGGCGAACAACAACAATCCATCTTTTCTATACATTTACTTTATGCCTCAAAAATGGGTCAAAAATGTTTGACCAAAGCCTGTATTATAATTATTAGCATTATTTATAAGGTAAAGAACAAGTTTCACACACCAGCAGCTTCAGTAAAGCAAAAATAACGACAGATCATTAAAACTGTGAATTTGAGAAAACAGCTATACTGTTATTAAATGATTCAGACTGTTTTTTAATCAATGGGGCTCTAAAATGAAATGAATGACAACTATAGCAGATTACAACATAGATTTCCATTGATTTCTTAAACCTGTTGCAAGGTGAGAAGCTTTAATATACATAACTGGACTAGTTTAGCCTTAGTTGCATTTCAGTTTGATCACAATCAACTCGATTCACGACTGCATAAAAATCCTTCTTTGGCATATTGCGTTGCAAAACACGCGTGTAACCGATCGCATTTCTAGTTTGTTAATTAGCTTATACGGGTTACGTTAATTAAAACAGCTTATAAGGGCTGACTTCGCATTAGAATCATAACATAAAACAGGGAACGTAAATCACCTTGTTTATTTTTAAACTGAGGTGAACAGAGCGAAGACTTTACAGTGGAAAGAAAACTGCATTTTATTGCCCCAGCGTCACATTGTGTAAACTGCATTTATAGTAAGGAAGTGCACATATGCAGATATCATAGCAAATAGCAGTAAATAAACACACCTTGCTCTCTTGTGTGAAGTTCACGCGCACTGTGAGACCGTGGATTGAAGAAGGCGCTAACACGCAGAGTAAAGGCGGGGGCGGAGCTAAGAGGGCTCAGCTCAAGGGGGTTGCGTTTGCGGCGCAGTCCTTGGCTGGGGCCCTCAAAAGTTCATGGGCCCTTAGAATCGTCCTAACTTTTCCCCCCTTTACGGCGCCCCTGGTCGGCTGTAAAAATGACTAAATGTTTGCTGAACTCTCCTTTTTCATAAATGCTTCTCGCAATGAGTTTAGCGACATGGTTTTTTCCCACTCCTGAGGATCCGTGGAAAGAGAGGACCAGCGGTTTGCTTGGGTTATTGTCGGTCATAAATGCTGATACAGATTTCAGTACCACCTCTGACACGATGTGCTGCCCATAAAGATTGTTGTGTAATTCATTCTGCAAACCTGAAGCAAATCTGAACTGGTGACAGGTTTGTGAAATCAAAGCAATTCACCTGAGATACTGTAAACCTGAGGAAACAGCACACATTTAAACATACAGTAAGACAATATAAGGAATTTGCGAACTTTACCTACCCAGAAGTCCTTGCGAAAGAGCAATCAGACCAATCCGACGACAGAGGGGAGGAGTTCACACTGACGGGCAACTTACCTTCCTATTTCCGCCGTGACACTCGAGTCTGTCTCAAAACACGACTCCGGTGCACAAACGTGGACTTGCATTAAGGGTCCCTAAAGTCTGCACTCTATGATGTCATCAAACCACAAGTACCACACTCTGGACTTGTGGTCCTCCTCAGAGTCCACACTTTGATGACATCACTTAGTCCAGACTTTAGGGACCCTTGATGCGAGTCCACGTGGGTATACTGGAGTCGTATTTTGGGACAGACTCGAGCATCACACCGGAAATAGGTAGAGAAGTTGCCCGTCAGTGTGAACTCCTCCCTTCTGTCATCTGATTGGTCTGATTGCTCTTTTGCAAGGACTTCTGGGTTGGTAAAGTGCTCAAAGCCTGCTGCAGTGCGGGCTTCGCCGGAGACTGCATCAAGGGGGCAAAGGAGGCGCTGATGAGCACACTTCAAAGCCTAAAAATGACAGATGGGACACCCTACGGACTCGTAGACTAAGCGAGAACGCGCAATTTAAGGCCACGAGACCGAAAGTCCACATGAAGTGCGCCATTTGGGACAGGGCCCATGAAGCTTAAAGTAGGCGGTGTGCCTGCAGTCGCCATCTTGGCCACGCGTCACCTCGCATCACTCGCGGATATCTGAAAATGGGTAAAGAGGCGGGACGTGGGTGTAGCTGAGGTGACTGGTTGCTGAAACCACGCCCGCCTAGCTTGACTCTAGTGACGACAGTGGCTGTTCAACCGTCACTCAAGTGGCCACGCCCTTAATTATGCAGAACTTTAAGGCTTAATATCCTTTAAATGGATGAGTTACAAAAAAATTCACCCCCTCACAGTTGTCACGAAGGGGAAAATTAGCTATACAGACCAAAAACAATTTTTGTACCAGGCTGTAAACACATTATTTTCTACTGTAAAGTTGGCCATTTTAACCTGGAGGTCTATGGGAATTGACTCCCTTTTGGAGCCTGCCTCTAGCAGCCAGTCGATGAATTGTAGTTTAAATCACTTCCGTATTGGCTTCATCAGAAAGATCGGAAGGTTGCCCCTCCCCAGATTGCCACTGGATGTTGTAATGGAACAGGACCGCAACCTGCAAAACGATAGAGCCAGACTCGTACTTGAGTCCAAACGCACATTGGGTCGAACCCGTTTCTGATCTGTTTTTAGGGGTTGTTGCAGATATGTGCCAGCGCCGATCAAGCACCGCCTGATCATCAGTATCGGCTCAGATTCATATTGCAGATCTGGACCAAATCAGTGTCAGACGCTAATGTCTTTCGGTTACCTATGGGAAAAGTGATCTGGGCCAGATCTGTAAAATGATATAAATACTGAACTGATGGCAGTAAGATATTTAAGCTGAAACCTCTATCTGGCACGGATCTGGTTCACAATCAGAAAACGTCTCTAAGAAAGAAACGGAGGCAAGGGGCTTAAAACGGATCCAGGCCAAATGTAAATGCTATCTGGATGGGTACTACTAAACTGTCAGAATAAATGATCAAAAAAAATCTCCCTGTCACCTTTCAAAAAGTACACATTTGCATCTAAAGAGTTCATATTAGTAGTTCAAAGTTACATACTGGTACCATGATATGTGTACATATTTGTACATAAATATTAGGACCTTTTTAAAGTGTACTAGCCCAGTGTCAGTTTGGGACCCTTTTTTACCTTTTCTGTTGGTTTTAATAACAAATAAGACAAAAACCTGGACAAAAACATGCATAAACTTTTTGCAAACCATTCTCATTAAATGCATATAAATGGCACGCAGTGAAAAGTCGTGCAATAGGCTACATATGGCACATTCCAATTTTGCGTGCAATTCGCCAGTCTGGTACACCTATGGTGCATCTTTAGTGTTGTTTTATATTTATTTATTGATTACTTCATATTTTTGTCTATTTTTAAACGGGTCGCTTAGAGTTATGTTATAATTACGGTTTGGGTTAGGATGTCATTTTATTTAACACAAAGTTATTCTTACCCCAAACCCAAGCCACAAAAAAACAGTAAGAAACCATAAAACGACACGAAAATACGGCCATATTAAGTAAACGGGAAGGACTGCTGTATCATGCACACAAAATTGAAATTCGGTATAGGCCTATGTTTTACACGACTTTTAACACTGTGTGCTATTTATAAGCATTTCATGAAAATGGCTTTTAACATACTTCAATAACAATAGCTTTTTCATTATAGCATTTTTTGTCGCTGTCTGCTGAAATTTCTGTAATTTGAAATGACATTGCCTAGCCTGACGTTGTCATACTCATTTCTAGTCATCATTCATGTCGATCTTCCCGTTCTCAAAATCTTATGGGCGGGGCTAAGATCGGCTGGCACCCAGGCTAGACATTGCCAGTTTATACAATGACATTTTTGCTTCGAATTGAATAGAGGTGTGTCTATCCTACACCATTATTTGGGCATCTTTCCCCAGTGATGGCTATTTAAAAGTTGCTGTGCACTTTGCAAGTAAAAGTTAAAAATGGTTTTAAAGGATTTTTATTGTATCACTAATCTATCAGAACTGAGAAGGATCTAAAATCAAAACAGAAAAATGAAAATAAAACATTTTCCTTTAATATTTTATTCACACAAGTCAAGTTTTAAATAAGAAAAAAATCATGAATAAATAAGAATAATCATCGAAGACAAATGTAAAAATTACACTACTGTTATGCAATGCATTTTATGACACAGAGAAAATAAGTGTTCCAACAAAACTCCCCAAGGAAGCAGAAATTATCATAACAAAATCTAATCAGTTAAATATAACCAGACACAATGTCAGTAACTCTAAGGAATAAAATAATCTATAACAGCGTCTTTTAGTGGCTGGCACCGGTAAGCAAAAGTAAACAAGTCTCTTTCATCTAGTGATCGGTGTACAGCATTAACTTCTGTCTGACTGACTTGCAGCCTTTAACAGAAAAGATTTTCTCATTTGGAGGGAAATATGGCATATCTCGGGCAACTGTGTCTGCAAGTTCAGGGTAACGATCCACAGTCATGTTCAAATTGGCCATTTCAGCCAAAACACATTGACGTACATGTCTCAGTTCCAGAGGTAGGAAAGGAATAAAGTGATCCACCAGGTGATGATCTATTAGATTAGAGTGCCAAAATCCACCTGTACAAAATACAAGTTACAAAACACAAGCATGAAACCATTGGGACCAAATCTAATAATTGAATTATTAATCATTTAAAAATAAATAATAAGATGGAAAATTACATTTATTTTGTATAATACAAAAGAAATGACTACATACTGCTTTTATCATTAAAGACATGTTGAAGGATTTCATGCTCCATTCCCTTGCTGTTTATCTGAAGTTCTTCTCTGTCTTTACCTTCTTTCCAGAAATCCAGAGCCATGTTGGCAATCACATTCCCACCTGCATTGCTACAAATAAAGAGAGCTTATCAAAACCCTTTGGTCATAATTTTGTGTAGTATTGATATTTAAATCCACCAGTTTGACTTCATCACCTGAGAAAAATGAAGATTGCTTTGCGGTATGACACTCCATCTACAAGTGACATATAGTCCAGAAAGGGTCTTATGGTTTCAACCAACCGCGGATTCATCTTGTCCATTTCATCAAATACAAACATGGACCGAGGAAAACTTGATACATTTCCATGAATCCACTGCTTTAGTTGTGCCTAAATATAAACACATACCATGTTGGTTCAATAACCATGTTAGTATCTGGTTTAATTGAGTGAATATGTTTTATAAGAAATATAGATTCATTGTAAATAATAAATTATAGAAGAGGTACTACTATAATTAAAGTTTCTAAAGGAGTTGTTGTGTGGGTCATGTTTCATTTATGTTAAGCGTCTATTCAAACCTCTCCACATGAGACCGACCCCACAATAAAATAAAAATATATTTGCTTTCTATTATTATGTCTTGATTTATTATTATGGTGTTTTTTATGTTTGTTAAGACATTCTGATCTACATTTCTAAAGACATTAACAGCAAATGTCTTAAGTGAGTTAAGCTTTCAGGATTTGTCTCATTCCCTCACTCATCGCAAATATTTATAGTGAATTGTGGTGGCATTCATTAATTGTGTCGATGTGCATGTTTATCTTCCTTTAAGCCACAGTTCATATGAGGCGTTTTGGAGAAATATGTTGCGAGGATGATACAAAAACTGTCAAATGAAAAAGGTAGGCTTAGCTGGAAGAAGACCTGAATGTGGTTCTAGAGAAAAGTTTTCCTTTTTTCCCCTGTTTTTATACGCCATTTATGAGAATGGGTTGGGCTTTTATAGGGGATGGGAAATGAGACTTGGCTTTGCACATTATGCCAAAAACACACCCCTTACTCGCCAAAGGAGCCAAAATCTAACTTTTTCCATGTTTAAGTGCTATGACTGGGTCCACGGTGCTTCTATCAACCCATAAAATGTAAAAAAGATCAACCCTGAAACTTGAGTTTGAATTGCATCAAACCACCATCATTGTGATCAGTGTTTGCATTTCATCAGCTCATTTGCATTTTAAAGGACACACCCAAAACTGCACATTTTTGCTCAGTGTCAATTTTAACATGTTATAATAAATTATCTATATGGTATTTAGACATAAAACTTCACATGAGTATACTGGGGCACCAAAGAATTATTCTACACCTTTAAAGGGGCCATGGCATGAAAATCTGACTTTTTCCATGTTTAAGTGCTATGATTCCAGGCAACTGTGACAAATCTAATTGTGACAACATTTGATATTAGTGCTGTTCTTGATATTTTGCTGGTCCTCTTTATTATAAGACAAATCATTAAGCCTTAATGTAATGAATAAACCCATAGCATTTGCATAATTTACTTACACTGTATATGTCGACCTTGTCTTTGTGCGGGAAATGATGCTCAGATATAAATGTGATAAAATGTTTGCTCTGGTCTCCTTTCTCGTAAATGTTGCTCGCGATGATTTTAGCGACATGGTTTTTTCCCACTCCCGTGGGCCCGTGAAAAGACAGGACCAGGGGTTTGTTCGGGTTACTGTCCGTCAAAAATGCTGATACAGATTTCAGCACCACCTCTGACACGACATGCTGCCCATAGAGATTCTCATGTAAATCTTTCTTCAAACCTATAAATAAAAGTTTTTGATCATTCACATATTGATACTTGAACATGAAAACGTCTGAGACTGCTGAGATAACATTAAATGTTTTAACAACACTGTGTAGAATGTTTTTGCTTACGTTTTGGATCGAAAGTCAATAATTTATCCCCTTTAAACAATGTGTAGACATGAGAAGCAATGCCTACCAAAACTTCCATAAAACCTGACGTAAATGCTATATCAGAAAACAGCAATAAAACTATTAAAAAACACGACGCTTTCATTGTGGAGTTACTTCCAGTGTCCCAGTCTCGCTTTCGTTTCTAAAAGGATCTACTAAGAACCTCCTTCTAGCGCACTCCCTCCCTGCAAATATTTGGCACATTAACCAACTGATTCTTAACTTGAGAAATCACGAGACTTGCGCCCACTTTTGGATCAAAAGACATTTGCTTGTTTGAAATGCATTTATTTTGAGATCAGGTTCATTTGAAAATATGGTACTATTGTTGTATAAATCTCTGGCGCTTTAATGTATTGCTTGTTTATTTTATGATTAAACTCCTCCTTTGTTTCTGTGTCTCACTGTCTGGTCTGTATAATAAACTGTGAGATAATCCCATTGTCTTTTTTCACACTAAAAAGCTAATTTCATCCAGATGGATACATGTTTGCAAAGTATAAAGTAACCAGCAGATGGCGCTACATGCAAACGTTACGACCCTCATCTGAGCACTCTGTGGCATCCTAAATAATATATGAACGTATATTTTCTTAATATTTGTTAATGTTATTATTAGTAACTTATATTACAAATATTTAGCAACATACCAAGCTTAAAATTAAAATAACAAACGCTTTAAGGTAACTCATTTTAAAGTAGATCTATCTATCTATCTATCTATCTATCTATCTATCTATCTATCTATCTATCTATCTATCTATCTATCTATCTATCTATCTATCTATCTATCTATCTATCTATCTATCTATCTATCTATCTATCTATCTATCTATCTATCTATCTATCTATCTATCTATCTATCTATCTATCTATCTATCTATCTCTGCGCCTGGTACCTGCATTATGGCGCCTCTAGCGGCTGAACGCAGGAAGTGCATTGGGATCTCTTGACTGAAGGTGAATTAAATTACTTAAAAACGCTTTCCATGGTAAATCTGTTCATAAAGTATAGCTTAATGTTTGTTAATAACAAAATTATTAAAAAAAATTATCATTTGTCAAGAAATCGGTCTGTCTGTCTCTGTCGGTCTGGCCTTGGCAGCTGATGATGCCTCTAGCGGCTTAACAAAGAAAGTGCAGTTGGATATCTTTACTAAACGTGAATTGAATGAATGTGGAACGTTTAACATTGTAAATTTGTTCATAAAGTATTATTTAATATTTGTAAATATCAATATTAGCAAAATATATTGCATATTCTGTCTCTTTCTTTCTCTGTATGTCTGGACTCTATACGGATGGCGCCTCTAGCGGCTGAACTTAGGAAGTGCAGTAAAGGTGAATTGAATGAATGGGAAACGTTTCCATGGCTGAATCACAGTAGAGGAGGGAAGGAGAGCTTCAGACAAAGCAGCGAGAAACTTTTGGGACTGCTTTTCGCAAGTCTTGCTGTACTAAAGATGACTGTACAGAAGAAAGAGATGATCCAGTAGATTGCGCATCATCCTGTGGAGATAAAAGCGACGTTGAAGTGAATTTAAAGCGCCGATGTTTGAGGGAGAAGCTTATTTCTTTTCTACGGCTCCACAAACATTTCCAATGCAACAGGTTCGAGTGAGTTTTGTTATAATATTATCATTTTATCTAACAGTGCATTGAACATTAGGTCTGTGTTATAATCGCTGTGATAGATTTGTGAATTGGCTGCCCAGTGTGCACGTTTACCGAGTCATTAAAGTTACAATGTAACATAATATTACGAGATAAATATAGGCCTGTTGCATTTATGCATGCATAAATAAGTTAAAGGGTGTATGCATGTGCAATGTGTGCATGATACAATGCGTATGCTTATAGGTTCGCGTGCATTTAAAACTACAGTGTGCAGGAAAGCACATAAGGCAGTCTGTCTCTAGTAAATATCCATACAAAGTTTGCTCTTAAAGTGATCGTTTATGTTTTTTATAGGCAGCTTTGTCTTTTCATTCTCAATCTGGTGTTTATTGAATATATGATATATGATAAGTTGGGTGCTCACTTTGTATCTACCCCTGACACATGAAGTAGTGTCTACAAATATAGCCCATAAATGCCTTTCATTCTCCTATCATCAAATAGGAGTCACATCTGACCGCTGGTGACCCCTCAGCCAGCTGTTTTCGGGTGGATTTCTACCTCAGCACAGAGGAAGTGGTGTAAAACCAGACAAAATGGTACCTAACAAGTGGACTATGCATCCGATTCTTCACAAATCACCTCCTAGAAGTTGGCTTGGCATCCGGCTACGTCTAAATGAGTTGTCCCAGCATTAACTCTTATGTAGTATGCACATATTATTGTTTAGTTGAAATGTAAAGATGCTCACTCTGAATTCAGGTCTTGTCCTTCATGTTTATATTTAATATGATACACAAATCGTCCTTGCATTATTTACTCTATACTCCTTTAGAGACAAAAGGTAAAGTCAATATTATGGATCTAACATGGCATCCTTTTGAAATAGATGTCAGTACACGTTACAGTCGCTTTTGTTTGTTTTCGCTTGTGGTTTGTGCGTGTGCTGTTCTGCGTACTTATAAATTAATCATATTTACAAACAAAGCCATTGAAAGTTAATAATAATCCAATTTGGATCATTTCATATTATCTGCAATTCATACAATTTCAGGCAGAAGGAGCCTGTGAATGGACTTGGTTGTGGATCAGACAAATTGTGAAGTGTCCTGTTGTGTTGTTTTGTACATTCATGAATTCATCATTGTGAGAGGTGCTTGTCTGTGCAAATGTGCTGGATGTTGTGGAAGGCTGCTTTGCGGTCGCTAAGGTTTTCTGAATGGTTGTTAACATGTTGCACTGCAGATAATGGTGCTGTTTGTTGATGCACACAGCAAAGTTTATTACTTGGGGTCAGGGGTCACTAAGTACGAGCAACTGCGATACTGATGCTTGCCTTAGCAATCTTCAGGAATAAATACTAGCATGCATGTTAAAAAGTTTAACTAAGGAAATGACATAAATGCACAATTGAAAAATATATTTTGTTGTGTGGATTTATTTGAAGAAAGCTTTACTGGGTGATTCTCACGAAAACTTGGTTTTAAAAATGTCAAGCATGAAAATGTAAAAATTGCTTAAATTTACTTTTTTTCCCACCAGACATTGAAAAACAAAGTCTGGAGTAAATGGGAACATTAATTTAAAAACTTTTACTTATCATTTAACACTTTTTGTAACATAATTAAAAATATTAGTCTTAAAAAATCTCATTACCGCAACAGTCAGAAAACATCAACACTGACATATTTCCAAAATGACGTGACAAACCTGAAAGAACATAATTTGGAGATTCTGCACATGCATTTAAAATCAAAGTATTATGCTTCTATTAATTAAATTAACATTTAATAAGCATCTGTTGCGGTAATGATAATCAAAATGTCGTGTAAGCATTCTGACAAGACAATATTTCAAATTAACTGTAAAAAAATGATCTTACCTGGTAGCCATCTTGAAGTAACTGGTCCATGTGCTTGGTCACTCAAAATTAAACTTTATTAAAATTCTGTATGTGTGCTTAAACTGTTCTCAAAAAGTGTTGCGGAGGATGAGAACATCAGGCATGGACACATAATTTTCCTAATTTTTCTTCATTATTATATTATACATGAATATTCAGTAAATATTTTTTTGTCATCTAAAGTAGTCTAGCAAAACATCCATTTATTTTTTTTCTTAATATTTTTATGTTAATTTGATTAAATTACAACATAACGCATGTTCAAACACAGCCGGACACATTGCGGTAATGAGAATTTCAGCAGAAAATGAGATACAATTCCCAATTATAAATTCTTATGTTGAAATCACACATTGTGCAAGGTAGAACACAGTATTTGTGTTAATTCTGATGCTTTCTAATGTTACTATATTACACATTTTAAAGCTAAAATCATTAGTGCCGTGGTGCTTCAATGGTTTCGTGAGAATCACCCACCTATTGATAGGCACAGCCGCATTTACACAGGCTAAATGCTTTCTACGTCATTATATTGACCTCTGCGTTCGTAATAAGATTAGGCTTCAAGTCTGAATGTTCATTTATAGAAACCTTAAACTAAAAGTGTGCGGTACGCCAAAGGCTTCTTAACTCTGCGGGGCACTCAAGTTACTTTTAGTGTCCCAGACCACTGAAGCTTTCTTAAAATAATACATGCGTTTGATCTCACAGCGTCTGCTGTTGATGTCTGGGAAACAGCTTCAGGCTTACTTAATTTTGATTGGTTGTTGTACTTGATGGGTTGCATCTAGCGTTGTACATTCATTTTGGGTGCATGTTGGTGCATGATTGCTCCTTTAGTGTTATGTGAAGCTATCATTGCTAAATACTGCGTTTTAAGTTGGCTCCTCATCCAGTACTTCTCCCTCCCAAACACTGGCAAATCCTTCTGCTTCAAGACTAATCTTATTATCTGAAGTGTCAGCGAGTTTGTATTCATCCATTTTTTTGGGCTAATTGTTTGTGCACTGATAGTCAGGATAAATTTTTTTTTAAATTATGCTTGTAACTTCAATCACAGTAATGCAATCGATTATAGCCATTGCACGGAGGACTATAACCTAACTGTGCTCCATGTCCCAAAGCCAGACACGCATACACAAACACAGAAACGATTGCTTTCAGCTTTTCATGTCCTGAGATAATGTAATGAGCAGTCTCTCACAGCTGTTGCCTCCACAGGTCAGAAGTCTCTTTCCCATCATCCTTCACTTTCTCCAGCTTTCTGTTTGGTTTTATCATGCACCAGTAAGGCTTGAGGCTCTGCTATTAGCATATTGGTCTTTGTCCGGGTCCTGCCCTTGATCTAAACGTCCGTACAGCAATTAAACTCCTGAAATTAGCAGTAATTTTTTAATAATTTACCTGTGAACTGACAGCCGGGATCGATTGGTTTGTTTGACCGATGCTGCGGAGCCTGAAGGCTGAATTTGTGTTGCTTTAGTTCAGGGTCCAGCTTTGATGAATAACAATTATTTTCATGATGAATGTCAAACTACTAAAGGAACAAATTATTAGACGACAAGTAGTATGGTATGTGGACATCATTGTGAAGAATATTAAAACAAAAGGTTTCTAAAATGTTCTCTGAAGAACCATTTTTGGCTGTATGATTCCTTTGACATCTGAAGAACTTGTCTGTTTGCAGAAGGTTCTGTGTGGTGGAAATATGTTTTGACTATAAAATATTAAGAAACAAGATATTATTCTTTTAATAGGGTTCCCACGGGTCCTTGAAATCCTTGAAAGTTTTTGAATCTGGGAAAAAACATTCAAAGTCCTGGGAAGTTTTTGAAAATATACATACATAGATACAGGTCATTGAAAGTGCTTGAATCTGTTTTATGCAAGAAGTTTTCTGGAAAAAAATCCATATTATTTCCTGTGTAGTGTAGGATAATATCATAAAAATTCTAGACTTTTTAAGCACACGTGCTAAACTGTTCGCTTTAAATGCTTATATCTTCTGTATGTGAATGTTGATTTATACCAAAATGCTTTTTTGTATAGTTGTGTTTGACACATGAAAACGTCTCGGGGTACGTATGTAACTGTTGTTCCCTGAGAAGGGAACGAGACGCTGCGTCTCCCTTGTCATAGTTCCTGCGTCACTGTAACGCCGTCTTTGTCAATATTTCAGATAGCGATATACTTCCTGGCTCCCGCGTCACCCTGTCTTTTAGTTAAGCCTCACCATTGGTTGAATTTGATATACACATTCAGCCGCATTTACCCCTGGAGGCGTCCCCAAAGTGTCACTGCAGTGACGCAGCACGAGTTCCCTCGAAAGGTAACACAATGTAACCTTGCTCTCACTTGAAGTGTGTCCCCACATTTAGTCCTTGAATTTGAGGGTATTGGACCTGAAAAGTCCTTGAAAGGTCCTTGAATTTAAAGGTAACTAAGGTGTGGGAACCCTGTTTTAAGAACCTTTGACTCCAGAAAGATTTTGGAGAACCAAATGTGACCCTGGGCCTCAAAACCAGTCATAAGGGTCAATTTTTCGAAATTGAGATTTATACGTCATCTGAATAAATGGGTCAATAGGCCGATAGGACAATATTTGAACATTTTAAATCTGAGGCTGCAAAAAATCAAAATATTCAGCAAATCGCCTTTATGGGGCGTGCACACCAAGTCGCTTACACTTGTTTCAAATGGAAATGCCGCATTTTTCAAAAACGCCAGCAGCTGGCGGGTTTTTCTATGTGCTGAATGCCGGCACTTAAATTTTTTTTCTACTTTGCGTTAAAGCAACACCAAAGAGGTTTTTTTACCTTAAAATAACGTTTCCAAAAAAGTTTCAGTGGTTCATCCACACAAAACAGGGTGAATGGCAAAATTCCAAAAATGCCAAAACCGCACTAAAGAAGTTTCCAACCGTCGGGTAGCGGTCCTGTAGTTCGAGTGAAAACTACAAAAACTTGCTTTACGGCAGACCTACAATCCAATCAGAGCCAGCTATGCTACAGTATTTACGACAGTGGTAATGAACAATTACGCTTCTAACCTGTAGGGGGAGCAAAGAGCCAGAGTTCTTTAGTGTTGCTTTAAAAGTTCAGCTTATCAATGTCACTTCTCACTCTGCCTTCCAATCACAATGGAAGAAGGGCGGGACAAATATCACAACAACCAGCCAGCGCATTGTTCATTGACTGTTAAACAAAGCAAAAGTATTATAGCAACCAAAGCACTCGGCTGAAAAAAAGCTGTCAAGCGTCTACAGTCAGTGTCTGCCCGGCGTTTTAGCCGCGTTTAAACGCTTTTGTGTACACTTCTCCTTTAAAGTTGTCCACATTAAGTCCTTAGCGGCACATATTACTAATGATAAACACCTTTGCTATATATTTACTGTTTGAAATGTACAAAATATCTTCATGGAGCATGATCTTCACTTAATATCCTAATGATTTTTTGAAATAAAAATGTGAAGAACCCTTTGAGAACCTTTGTTAAAGGTGCAGTGTGTAATTTTTAGAAGGATCTTTTGACAGAAATGCAAAATAATATACAAAACTATATTATCAGGGGTGTATAAAGACTTTTCATAATCAACCGTTATGTGTTTATTACCTTAGAACGAGACCTTTTTATCTACACACACCGAGTTTACCCTTACATAGAAGTCGCCATTTTGTGCCGGCATGTTTCTACAGAAGCCCTTAACGGACAATTTTTTTTACTAAGTTGTCTACGACGATGACATATTTGTCCGGTGGCGGCTACCGTAGCTTCTCTATGTGTTTCAAAAGCGAAGGGTGAGCCGTGGATAAGCTGTTGGTTGCAATTCGCAACCTCACCACTAGATGCCGCTAAGATTAAACACTACACCTTTTATTTCCCGCCAGCCTTTTTTTTTTTAAGTTGCCCACCAGCATTCTTTGTGATTTTGTGTGTGTGTGTGTGTGTGTGTGTGTGTTTAGTTCTATCTAAAGTAACATTCTTAAATCAAAATGTATTTTCTTGATGAGCAAAATGACCTAAGAAAATAAGTTTAGTTTTTAGACAAAAAAAAGTGGATTTGTGCTTAAAACAAGCTAAAATATCTGCCAATGGGGTGAGATTTTTTTTCTTTAAACGTTTAAGAAAAATGTAAACTTATTTTTAGATTTTTTTTACCCCATTGGCAGATATTTTTGCTTGTTTTAAGCACAAATTCACTTAATTTTGATATTTTTTTGTCTAAAAACTAAACTTATTTTCTTGGGTCATTTTGCTCATCAAGAAAATACATCTTGATTCAAGAATTTTTTGATATTTGCACTGAAAACAAGACTTTTAATTTTAATTTTTAATTAAACTTAGAATTTCATTACAATTTTTTGCAGTAAGAAAGTAATTTTTGCAGTGCAGCAAAATTTTCTTCTATAAATATAGAAACATACAATTATATCAAATGAAAAAAACAGACCCTCTGCTTTCAAACAAACAAACAAAACGGGGAAACAACTTTTCATTCTGTCTTCATTTGTTCTCTTTTTATAACCTCTTAAATATGGGTAAGTTTCTTAAAAAAATTTTTTAGCAAAAAGCTGAAATAATTGCATTTTTGTAAAGGAATTTTGTTATAAATCAGATTCAGAACGATTATTAAAACATACAAGGAGTTTAAAATTAATTAAATTAGTCTAGTGTATAATAGCGGAATTACAGATTCCCGCAAAAACTCGTCAAAAAAATCATCATTGGCAGGGAAATGTTTTCTTGAGGTGGAAGAGTTATGGCCGATTAAAATGGCTTTAAGTCTCAGTTTATAGCATCCCATATCTCTCACCGGCTGTAAAGTTTCCTGAGGTTTCTAGCGTGCAACCTCCCCCCAGCTTAAATCTTAGGCGGATCTCAGCCTTGCTAATGACCACGTCTCTGCCAGGGATGATCTCTCTAATATCTGCTTGTGCACAGAGAAAGACAGTCTAGCTTTTCATTATATCACTAAACACCCCGTGCTGTTACAGTAACATTTAGGGATTCTGCAAAACGGGGTTTAGATGAAAGGCATGGCCGTCCTGCAGGTGCGAGGAAGCAGAAATCTGACCATGTGGTTTTCATGTTTAAAGTCGGTCTGTTACCTGTTAAAGGATTTCTGACTGTGATTCTAGCAAGCAGACAAAGCATGGAGCCTAGGCTTAGTAAAATATTATAAATGTTTTGGTTGGATCTTCAAGGGTTAAGCATATGACATGCCATTTGTCAAAACATATGTTAACCTACTATTTTCCAATCAAACTGTCAACACCCTCGCTCAGAAGAAAACAGACACACTTTTGCATTCAAACGCACACATGCTAATGTGGAATATCCAGGTTGGACACTAAAATTGCAAAGGAAAGATTTCAAATTCATTGACTCTTCTATAAAATAAAATTGGCTTCCCTGTACCTTAAGCACACGATGGGTCGATTCATTTTAAAAAGCTGCAACTTCAAAGCAGGGTTCGGATTACTACCATATGTCTCAGAAGACCGACTCCTGCCCCAGCCTTACCCTTTAATTTCTTATCCCAAAATTGGACATCTGAATGGCTTTGCTACATTTTCCCTCCCCTATGAATCAGCCACAGGACGTTCTCACAATAATTCTTCGCTACATGATGAGAGCCAAGCATTGCCGGCGTGTTCCCTTGACATAAACTCATAAAAGCAATTAAATATGATGGCATTCATCTTTGCATACACCTCTTCCTTTGTACAGCTTTATATAATTGCAGGCTTATCGGGAGGTTGTGCCGGCCGATGACCTTCTACGGAAACAGCTGACTGCATTGTAGATGTTATTGCAGTCGTACGGCCTTCGTAATGCATAAATCTCTCCCGATAAAGGAGGAACGGATCTCTAATCAAAGCGAAGAAATGTCTGGCTTTTATTGTTTGTGAAAATTATAGACAGAGTTCAACGTCTGTGTAGGAGGGTTTTGCAAGAGTTCTTTGTTTCTCGCATGCTTGTCCAGTCTGTCAATCCCAGCATGCACTTTACCTCTGCATGAATGCAACATTTGTCTGATGGTGTGGGTCGAACACCCCCGTCGTTCGGTCCGATTGCCCAGAATGCTTAGAGGGACACCAATGTGCCAATGGAGATACAGATGGGTTTTAAAGAGCTATTCGTGAGCCCGGCCGCACAGTTTTCGAAGAGATTGAAAGAAGGAATCGGTCATATGTTTTCAATCGTGATTTATTCGGTTGCTATGAAATGGGTGCCAAAATTCGCACTGTTTTGGAAAACGGGTTCGGTTTTGGCGCGTTAAGTTTGACACTATTAGGGTTTGGAACTGGTACAGCTGGATCAAAGGAAGGTTTCATTGATAGAGAAGATGAGGTAACCGCAGGTGTCTACTTTATGGAGAATTGTTGGATATTTCCAGTTTAGTGTTTACTGCAGACATCACAGGTGCCGTGTTAGATGTTGAGGGTTTGTTTATCACCTAAGTGGCTGTTATTTCTTTGAAAGCAGCCTTTAAAGACAACTTGGATTTAGTTAGTTTTGTGCTTTACAATGTTCCTGTACTGGAGGAAACGGGGAGCTTATGAGCTCGAGTCCCTCCCATCCTCTCTGACAGAGCTAGGGGTGGAACGGTACTCGTGGTCTTCCTCTCTGGATGTTATCTATGATGTCTATGGTAAGGCCTAATCCATTGATACAAACCTCTCTCATACTAACCAGAATCATACAGTCTTTCTAAATTGAAGTCAGTGTTATTTGTATGGCACTTTACAGTGTGCATACCATTTGAAAGCAATTTTATAGAAATCATGACTTTATTTTTTAGTAAGCAGGCCAAAGGTGACACATTGAATTATTTGGGTAGGAAGGGACCAGGTTAGAAATGCACATATTTAAAATATGAAACTTTATATAACACGATTACATCAAAGAGGGCTTGCTTTTTATATTATTGAATAGAATATCCAAAACAAACCTGGTAATCGTTTGTTTTCACATAATCATAAAAAAAAGATTTTTGTAAAGTTGTAACAAACATCCCACTAATTTAAAGGAACTTGTTTGGGCTGATGATACACTTAAATTAATGAGGAAACATGAATATATTGGAATTTAATTTTAATCAAAGTTTTTTTTTTTTGCATATCACTCTATTGACTTGAATTTTCTCTCTGGGGCCGTTTACTCAACAATGTTTTTACTTATTTTGGCTGATCATTTACATGACAACGGCATTTTTGGGTCCTGTAAAAGCAGACTTTGTTGCAAATTATAAAGTTTTTAAAACAACGCCTTATCATCTGCATGTGGGTGATTCTCACGAAACCATTGAAACACCACGGCACTAATTTTAGCTTTTAAATGTGTAATATAGTAACATTAAAAAGCATCAGAATTAACACAATACTGTGTTCTACCTTGCACAATGTGTGATTTCAACAGAAGAATTTATAATTGTAAATTTTATCTCATTTTCTGCTGAAATTCTCATTACCGCAATGTGTCCGGCTGTGTTTGAACATGTGTTATGTTGTAATTTAATCAAATTAACACAAAAATATTAAGAAAAAAAAATAAATTGATGTTTTGCTAGACTACTTTAGATGACAGAAAAAATATTTACTAAATATTCATGTATAATAATAATGAAGAAAAATTAGGAAAATGATGTGTCCATGCCTGATGTTCTCATCCTCCGCAACACTTTTTGAGAACAGTTTAAGCACACATACAGAATTTTAATAAAGTTTGATTTGGAGTGACCAAGCACATGGACCAGTTACTTCAAGATGGCTACCAGGTAAGATCATTTTTTTACAGTTAATTTGAAATATTGTCTTGTCAGAATGCTTACACGACATTTTGATTATCATTACCGAAACAGATGCTTATTAAATGTTAATTTAATTAATAGATGCATAATACTTTGATTTTAAATGCATGTGCAGAATCTCCAAATTATGGTCTTTCAGGTTTGTCATGTCATTTTGAAAATATGTCAGTGTTGATGTTTTCTGACTGTTGCGGTAATGAGATTTTTTAGGACTAATTTTTTAAATTATGTTACAAAAAGTGTTAAATGATAAGTAAAAGTTTTTAAATTAATGTTCCCATTAACTCCAGACTTTGTTTTTCAATGTCTGGTGGGAAAAAAAGTAAATTTAAGCAATTTTTACATTTTCATGCTTGACATTTTTAAAACCAAGTTTTCGTGAGAATCACCCATGTAAACTACAAAAACGTAAATCTCTGAAAGGGGTGATGTCATGGGCATGTATTAAATTAGTCTGTAAATATTCCTTGTTGCACTTAAATTTTTAAGTTTAATCAACTTGAATTTACAATTAATTTAAACGTCCTTAATTAGTGAGGAGCTATAAATAAAGTTAAAATAACCTAAGCTAATTCAACTTAATTTTTTATCATTTTTACATCTGCTTACTGTAGAGATCTTCACGGGTCCACTTAGATCTGAAAACCCGAGGTCCGACCCGAGACCCGATTGGGTTTGGGTCTAACAGTTTCACATGTGCCTCGGACACGGGTCGGATACAATAATAGCGGCATCGGGTTTCGAGTAATTTAAAATGAATGTGTTTTTGCTGAACTGACCCGAGATGACCTGAACTCTCTCGCATGTGTGCGTCAGTGTCCTTTTCAAACCTCTCATCTGTTTGCCAAGAGCGCTTGCGACCCATATGCGACATTGTCTGGCTGGCGGTAGGTTCATTTTCGTTGAGACAGACATGTCAGTCAATTTTAAATGTACATTTTAGCGGTTACCTTGGTGTCGTTGTCAGATAACAAAGTAAAACGAATGGAGCAGCTCGCCAAATTAGTTGCGAGGCCACCGGAGTTTGTTTCTGTCTGACTGCTGCGTGTGGGTCTGCAGAATGCACACACGTCAGTGACGTTTACATTCGGTTAAAAAAAATGGCACTAGTTCGGGTCGGACTCGATTCTAAATTTCTCGGGTTTGTCTCCGGTCGGGTCTTTCTTTAAAAAAAAATTATTTATTCACGTCGGGTTCGGGTATAAAGTGATTCGGTTATTTCGAGTCGGGTACATATCTTTGGACCCAAGAAGACCTCTATTACTAAGTTTAAATTAATTATGAATTTAAGTGATTCAACTTAAAAATGTAAGTGCGACAAGTTGTTTTACAGTGAAACTTACTAGTCAAGAAAGTTGAAATAATTGTAAATTCAAGTTGAATAAACTTAAAAGTGTAAGTGCAGCATGAATTTCTTTTACAGTGTTCTGTAGGCATGTGCGAGTATAACCAAAACAACAGTGGGGACATGCAGGACTGTGTTTGTACTGCTAACACTTCTTGGTTTTTTTATTAACACTTCTCCAAGTTTACAAAATTTTGCCACTTTATACTTTAGGCTCACTTGTAGGGCTGTAACGATTAACCGTGCAAATGTGCGTTTTCTTAATGAATGAATTTGAATGAATTACGGTGAAATCCTGAACGCCAGGGGGCGCTCTCGTGCAGAAACTTCCTTTGTGCCACAGAAGAAGTAGCATTACAAACGCTATTCCAGGAAATTTCTACAGGAATATTTATATCGCTGTTCTTTAAATTGTTTCAGGAATTTTCATGATAATAAAAATATTTTGAATGATTTTTATTTAGCGAGTGTTGCTTTTTTAAATACACGTTATAAACGACTTATCAATCTAAAATCATTATTAGTCTAAGGACTTCTACTGACCAAATGCTGTAGTACATGCACAAGCTGTGCATGAAACACATAATCGCAGCCTTGCGATTCAGAATCGATTTCAGACTGGCATTTTTAATGGGACACAAGATTTAAAGGGGCCATGGCATGAAAATCTGACTTCCATGTTTAAGTGCTATGATTGGGTCCCCAGTGCTTCTATCAACCTAGAAAATGTGAAAATGATCAACCCAGTAGCTTAGTTTTGGTAAACCATTCTCTACAAGCACATGAAAAAATAGGTCGTTGAAATTTGTCATAAGGAGCTCTTATTATAATAATTCCACCCCTTAATCTGCACTATCCAATCACAGCACTGCCATTTAGTGCAGAGAAAAGCACAATTGAGTTTTAATTGCAACAAACCACCATCATTGTGATCAGTGTTTGAATTTTATAAGCTCATTTGCATTATAAAGGACACACCCAACGGCACATTTTTGCACACACCTACAAAGTGGCAATTTTAACATGCTATAATAAATTATTTATATGGTATTTTGAGCCTAAACTTCACATATGTGTTCTGGGGACACCAAAGATTTATTTGACATCTTAAAAAAATATTGTGCCATGGCCCCTTTAATCGTTACATTCCTACTTACTTAAGTAATAATAAATCTGCCTCATTGTCCAAAATATTTTATTCTGCAAACGATTAGTCATGATTAATCATTATGCAGCCCTAATTATTAGTTATGATAATCCTGTTTTGTGGAGATTTTTAAAATTCAGTCCACTTTTCCAAACATGACATAATTCTGAAGAATTGTGTCTCATCATATAATATTTCTACAGTGTATATAACACTACAAAAACATATCAGTGCTTTTAATTATTTCTTGAATTGATTGGTTATGGCTAATCATATCCCTCCACTGCTTTGTTCTGTTATAATTGTTTTGCAATAAATACATTGCTGTTGTTGTTACTACAGTTAAACCCTTTCATCTTTCATCTTGACTGTGTGGTGATACTGCAGTTGGCTGCATGTCTGACAGTCAATGAAACCCCGGCAGTCTGCTGCCGTCTGCCATGTGTCCTCCAGTAGACGACGTGCATTATGTAATGCATCACTGACAGTAGTTTGGTATCCACAGCAAAGCATGAGAACAGTTCCACGATTTTTAGTTTCAATTGGGTGCCAGCCATCTCTGAGGTACAGGACAGAGGGATAAATTCAGATCTAAAGCATTCCTCACATTCCCCATAAAATCCTGTACAAAAGCTACATGTAAACACGCTGTTAGAAACCTCCAATCTGTCTATACATGGAAAGATGTCGTGGTACCGTGCAGGTCGAGGGACCTTGCTGTGTGGTCTCAGTCTGATAAGACCACAGGGTTTGTGGACTCCGTTGTCTTGTGCTTTGCTTTTTTTATGGTTGTTAGAAGGATTTGCTCTTACTGTTTATGCAATTTATCCAAATTTGAAAATGTATGTCATTACTTGAATAACATTATAACATAACATTCATTTTCAAAATTGTATGCATTTTAACCTGTGCAATATATTATATTATATTATATTATATTATATTATATTATATTATATTATATTATATTATATTATATTATATTATATTATATTATATTATATTAATTATATTATATTATATTATCAGTGTTGGCGAAAGTTACTTTTAAAAGTAATGCATTACAATTAATTGCGTTACTTAGTTACTTTTCATGGAAAGTAATGCTTGCGTTAATTTTGCGTTACTTTTTCTTACTTGGCTAAGGCTTGATCTCTTTCAGGCCTTGCAGGTGTTTTTTTTTATTGCAAAAATGTCAAACTCAGGCCTGCCAACATCATTTCTAACTCAAACTGTTTCCGCTCAGTCGCACAGAGTGCATAATTCTACGTTAATATGTTCAATTTAATTCAGTACATTATTTTAAAATGTAATGAATTAAACTGAAAAGTAACTCACATTATTTTTTTAAAAAAGTAACTCAAATATTAATGTGTACATTTATAAAGTAATGTGTTACTTTACTCGTTACTTCAGAAAAGTAAAATTATTACGTAATGCACGTTACTACACTGTATTTTATTTATATATTTTATTTTTTATATTTTAATATTATTTCATTTTAATGTTGTTTTGGATAACACAATTTATTTATATATTTTTAATTATTAATAATTATTTAATCATTTTGGTTTAGTGTATTCTCACAATGTTTTTGCAGAAACAGCATCGGACTTTATAACTGCACAGCTCGGCGTTGTATACAGCAGCACATTCTCATGATTTGCGTATTTAGCAGGCAGTGTGAAAAGTCGTTCAATACACAAGCCAAATTCCAATTTTTTGTGTATATGGATACGCCAGTCCTTCCCTTCATGACGTTTTATGTATTTTTTTTTTGCCATTGTCGCTTGGGTTTGGGGTTTTTGTTACATAAAATGAAATCCTAACCCAAACACCAATTCTAACACCAACTTCAAGCGACCATGTTTTAAAAATTGACAAAAATATGGAGAAACCTGTATAATAAATGACAGCCTAAAGCAAAACCCAAATCTAACCCCAAACCCAAGCAACAATGGTGTAAAAAATAGAAAAAATTTAAGAAACCAAAACAATACATAAAATGACACAAAAAGTTGTGCCGTATTAAGTGAATGGAAGACTGGCGTATCATATGCATTCAAAATTGTAATTTGGCGTATGTATTGCACAACTTTTCACATTGGGTGCAATTTATGCGCACTTCATGAGAATGGGTTGGTATGAAAAAGAGCCTGACTCTATAAACGCACATCTCTTGCTGTATTAAAGCAACACTAAAGACTTATTGCTCTTTGCTCCCCCTACAGGTTAGAAGCGTAATTGTTCATTACCACTGTCGTAAATACTGCAGCATAGCTGGCTCTGATTGGATTGTAGGTCTGCCGTAAAGCAAGTTTTTGTAGTTTTCACTCGAACTACAGGACCACGACCAGACGGTGGGAAACTTCTTTAGTGCGGTTTTGGCCGATAGAGGGCTGCAAAGCGAATGTGAAAGTGCCGTTCACCCTGTTTTGAGTGGATGAACCACTGAAACTTTTTTGGGAACGTTATTTTAAGGTAAAAAATACTCTTTGGTGTTGCTTTAAGCAGATGGTGGTGATGTCACAGACCAACTAATTGATAATAACTATTTTCATAATAAATTATTATTATTTTTTATCAATTAGCTGTTGCAGCTCATATATTTTCTGATTAGTTTTGGATTCTCAACATCTCGCTTTGACTCCTGCAAAACTGAAAAGAAAGGATGCTCTGATTTTCTTAAGAAAGCACATTTTAAGTGATTAAAGCTCCAGATGGAAAAGATATCTGGAATTTTTCTGTGAATACTTTTCTGTAAGCCGAGAGAAGTTATAGTTTAATGGAAAGTTTTTGTTGGGTCGACTTTCACAGCAAATGTGAAGATACTTACATTTTCATATTCAAAGCATATACCAAATAAAACTATTAGCATTCATTAAAAAGCCATTGTCTTTTTAGGGTCATGCTGTGATCTCTAATGTGTGTGTGTGTGTGTATGTGTGTGTGTGTGTGTGTGTGTGTGTGTGTGTGTGTGTGTGTGTGTGTGTGTGTACTGTTTATAATAATTATGTAAATAGAAATACACACACATCCATTTATAATTTTAATAAAAAATATATTTATATATTAAGGATTTATAATTATATATAATATAAATTAGGGCTGGGCATAGATTAATTTAGATTAATCTCATACAAAATAAAAGTAATTTTTTGCATAACATATGAGTTTGTGCTGTGTGTAATTATCATGTATATATAAATACACACACATTTATGTATGTATTTAAGAAACATTTACATGTGTGTATATATATTTATTTATATTTATATATATTATATAAATAAAAAATGATATATATAAAAAAACATTTGTGTATGTGTGGTTAAATATACATAATATTTACACACAGCACAAACTCATATATTATGCAAAAAATTACTTTTATTTTGTATGAGATTAATCTATGTCCAGCCCTAATATAAATTTATTATAATTATAAAAACGTATATACACATGTCAATATTTGTTAAATATCAGTGTGTATTCATATATACATAATTATTTTACACAGTACACACACAAACATAATGTAAACAAAAACTTTTATTCTGCAAACGATTAGTCGCGATTAATCGTTATGCAGCCCTAGCCAAGACACAACGATTTGAACATCTGTAATCTAAAGGTGCAAAAAATGTAAATATTGAGAAAATTGCCTTTAAAAATATCCAAATGAAGTCTTTAGCAACACATATTACTAATGATAAATAGATTGTTGACATATTTACAGAAGGAAATTTACAAAAAAAGCTTAATTCAACATGCTTTTACATAATATCCTAATGATTTTTGGCATAAAAATCGATCAATTTTAACCCATACAATTAGTGCTGCCTCACGATTAGTTGCGACTAATCGTTTGCAGAAGAAAAGTTTTTGTTTACATAATATATGTGTGTGTACTGTGTATAATAATTATGTATATATAAATACACACACATACATGTATCATTTTAAGGAAAAAATATATTTATAGACCGTTTCAGCAGTAACAACATAAACAAGGGGCTGTCGCGGTCCGCACGTAACTTCCGGTAAACTCCGCTAAGAATAAATAACAACAAAGTTCTTTAAACGTTGTTTATTTATATAACAAGCAAAACAACAACACATAGATTACCTAGGAAACCTTTTAGGAAAGGCATTTGTTCAAGAGATCAGTATAGCAACTAGTTAGACCATTAAAAAAACGCAACCGGAAGTAAGGTTCAGATCTAGACGTGTATCACGTGCGTCCGATGAAACCGTCTATATAATAAATATTTATATTTATATATAATGTAAATTATATTTATAAACGTGTATATACACATGCAAATAGTTCTTAATTATATACGTGTGTGTGTATTTATACATAATTATTATACATAGTACACACACACATATGATGTAAACAAAAACTTTTATTCTGCAAATGATTAGTCGCGACTAATCGTGAGGCAGCACTACAAACAATGTATTGTTGGCTATTGCTACAAATATACCCATGCGACTTATGACTTGTTTTGTGGTCCAAGATCACATATTACAAATTTTTCATTTCTATATAAAAAAAGTAAAACTTCATCATCTCTTAATCATCAAATGTTTTAAACATTGTTTTCATTTGCATGATTCAATGTTATAGATGAGAAGGCCGCTCAGGAAGAGGAATGTATGATGTGTCAGCATCCAGACTGCATGGACCACCGTCACGCCACAAAGGTAAGATCAGACATCTTCAAAACACCGCTGAGCTCCTAATAAAGACCACTGCAAGGTCTCTCTTCTCTGTCTGCTTCTTAGTGGAGGTTTTGTAGTTTTAAGGATTAGCTAAAGCCCCTGTGTCCTGCTATGATATGTGGTCGTCTCTCTGACCATCAGACTGTGAAATAAATTCCCCATTATGAGCTGAGATAAACAACCACCAGGACTGTCCTTGCATTGCAATCTGTTTGCCTTTATAGTCCACCCAAAGCATTTCTGTGCTTTTATAAAAATAGCTGAACTGTACTGCACTAGCAAAAGATGGGGTTAAGTTAGTAGCACTTACCATACAGAAGACTTTGAAGATGGCCTGAAATGGTACTTGCTGTCTTGTCACAACCTAACAGGAACTGTTATTTATTCCCTATCTGTTCTGAGAATAGAGAGAAGTGAGCTCAGTTTATTTTGAGATTTAAAGGAAATACAACAGAGACTACAGCATGGAGCTTGCTTAGTCTCATTCTAGTACTCTTAATGGTGTATTCTTTATTCAATAACGGTGATCTGGTTTCTCCTTGGCTGTTCACATATTACGTCTAAAAACGTGCGTTAAATGTGGGGTCAAAGTGATTCTCCCTTTTTAAGCGCACTCCCGTGGCATCTTTCGTAGCTTAGCAACCATGAGCTCCGCTTTCCGGAATGGCGAAGAAAATGGAATGGCTTATCGGATTTAAATTGCTTATCTGTACCTCACGTCCAATCATATCATTGTCACCATGCGATCAATTAATCTGGTTGGGTGTTTGCCCAGAGAAGAGCTATCACTTAAAAGTACAAGAAGAAGGTGCAGGATTAGTTTGCATCAAGTCACAGCTTCCAATGGTGACAACATATAGGAGGGAAAATGGGAGATGTAATGCGACATATATCTGCGATATAAATTTTGGCCATATTGTCCAGCACTATGTGTCCAAGTGAGCACATGAGGCATTGTGATTATGTGACCAGGAGCGCAGTAGGAGGTCGGTCTGTAGGAAACCTCGTCTGGCGCCGAGGTCACGGGCTGCGGTTACGTAAGGAGATTATGGAGGACGGTGGGGGGGTTCATTTTTTTCTTATCTTTGTCACTCATTATTGTACATTTCTGTTCGCGTACTTGAAATACTTCTTTGGTGTACGTTTGATATGATTCAGTTTTAATGTTAACTTTTTGTTCCTGTTTTTTAAGCAATACATTTAAGGTCAGGTGATTCATTTACATTTATGCATTGGTTTGAACCCATGACCACTGAGCTATTCAGGAGCACCTGGATACAATTTTGAAGTCCATGAATTAAGATTCCTTAAAGATGCGTAATTTAAGCAATTTTGATAGTAATGTATGAAGTGAATGAATACTGTATTGATCAGACAGATTGTCCCGCCCCAACCTCACGCCATTGGTTGAGCCAGTTTTGTCTATTTTGCTATGCACTGACAAATATGAGCGGTGAGACTTTTATTTTAGTCTTCATTTTTGCTTCTTCATTTATCACTCCATTGGATTGAAAGACGTAGACTTGTGTACATACCTGTTATGTATTTTCCTACGCTGCTGTAGCACACCCTGACCACTAGGTGGAGGTAGAGAGATGGCATGGTAATGTATATGTATGCCAATTGTTTCTTTAAGATGGCACTCTGTTGGTCAGGCCTGGGCAAGGAAAGCTGGCATGTCATCATTAGTACTGTTTACTAAGGAAAGATGCTAAAAACTTGTTGAACACATTAGCAACACAATGGCAAACAGCTAAGCACTCTGCTGTTTTAATTTGTGTTAAAAATTCATTTTTGAAGCATGCATTTCCTTTTAAAAATAAATAGTAAATTAGTAATAGGACTTTTTTCTGTTACTCTATTGTCAATTTCACTTTGCTGTTAGATGTTGGATGATAAAGCTACAGGCTGAATCACAGTCTGTGTCTTTTCCAACACTTCATGACCATCACTTCTGTTGCACAACCTGCTCAGGCCTACAGACCGGTTTAAAGTGGATTGCATTTATTCATAGTGTCAAACAATGCTGACAACAGAGGTTAAATGCAGGTCTTCGATGCTTTGGCAATGCAGTTTCAGAATAGCTCACTCGCTTGCTTTTTATCGTTTTTAAACTGCTTTTATTTAAAGGGACACTACACTTAAAAAAAATATGCTCATTTTTCAGCTCCCCTAGAGTTAAACATTTGATTCTTACCGTTTTGGAATCCATTCAGACGATATCCGGGTCTGGTGCTACCACTTTTAGCATTGCTTAGCACAAAGTTACACTTTATTTTGATTGTCCCCTTTAGACATCCTACTAACTATAAATATTTTTATAATGTCAACTAACTGTCATTAGAGTATTAGTAGACTGTAAGGGTTAGTGGTTTAGGTTAGGTTAGTGGAATAAGTTGACATGCACCTGCAAAGATACTTATAGACAGTTGAATGTCTGTTGATATATCATCGCAATAAAGTGTTATTAGATATTAAGCAGACAGTTTAGTTCATAAGTTGTTGCAAAGTTACTTAGTAAAATGTCTAAAGTGGACTTTTGAAATAAACTGTTACCTAGCACAATCCATAGAACCTGATTAGACCATTAGCATCATCCTAAAAAAATTACCAAAGAGGTGCAATGATATTACGCGGCAGTCGAAAATAGTCTCCTAAGTACTGTATCCTTCAATAGCAGGGGACTATTTTCGGGCACTACTTAATATCATTGCACCTCCTGCAGTCATGTTACGGTAACAAAGTCCTTGATTATTATGCCAGAATGAGAGTATAGTTCCTAGTAGGGCTGTGACGGATCACAAAACTCACGGTTCGGATCACATTACGGTTTTTGAGGCACGGATCGGATCAGCAAAAAAAAGGGTTGAAAAATCTATTTACAAATAAAGAAATTACAAACATTTATAAAAAAAGAACAAAGTTGCACATTAAGGAAGGTCTAAAATTAGCATTAGGTACAGAAATCAAACTAAATGAATCATAACACTGTCTTTATTGTACGAATTAAATATTATTATTTATTTTTAGAGCCACAGAAGTGATTTTCTCTTTGTCTTGGGTTGTTTGATTAATGACAAAACTTAAGCATGTTAATTGAGGTTACTGTCTCTTTAAGAGAAGCACAGACTGGTTTCTGCTTCTAATCTATACACACACTTTCGACATAAACAAATGTTTTTATTAGAAAAAGAATACTGTGGAGATAATTTTGTGTGTATGTGCTCTGATTTATGTTGGAAATGATCAACTTTCCCTATTCAAATTTGCATATTAATCCGCGAATCACATGCGAGCCGAACCGCGGATCAACTGCGATCCGTCACAGCACTAGTTCCTAGCCATATCTGCCTAGAAAATTACAACTTTTAATTTTCCGTCGGTCTTAGTACACCATGTAACTACAGAAGAATTAAGTTTTAAATAGGAAAAATATTGAAACTCTTTGGTTATTTTTTAGCGCGATGCTAATGGTCTAATCAGATTTAATGGATTATGCTAAGCTATGCTAAAAGTGGTACCGCCAGATCCGGAGATCAGCTAAATGGATTCCAAAATGGTAAAAATCAAATTTTTATCTCTAGGGGAGCTCGGAAATTAGCATATTTTCAAAAAAAGTTGAGTGTCCCTTTAAATGTGTAAATGTAAGCATGGCATAGTTTTCGCTGTTGTTGAAATTCTCAATTTTCAGTCAGATGCGTTTAATTTCTTTTGTAAGTAAAAGTGCCCTGTACTGGATTACTTAAAGTGAGTAGTATTCAGCTGGTTATGTGAACCCAACATGTCTCTACTCAAACATATCTTTTAAAGTAATTTACATATTTGGATGATTTTAACGAGAAAAAATGTATGCTACTAAATTACTTGATGCATGAAAGAAACGGACCATTGTGTATCGTGTGTCTGTTTCCGTGTAGAGATTGGCCAGTCTGAGCGTGCATCTATCGCTTTGAGCCAATTACCTCTATTCACCACCCAACAGGACCAGACAGCATCGGGCAAGGTGTGCGTCGCCAGAGAAAACTACCTCACCAAAAACAAACAGCTGAGTGCCCTACATTCATTTGGATGCGCGTAACGTATCAGATATCTGTCCTCATCCTTGTCTAAATGAATCTTCCATTATTCAGGCAAACGCTTGCGCTAAAGTTTCCTCCAAGGAATGGGACCCTCTTCATTTTTCTTAGATAATTTAACATTTTCATCATGTTTCTTTATTCCACTGTTAATCTATTCCCGAGTTGTGCTGATGAGTGATGGAGCCCATTGTCGAATCATTTGCTCGTCATTTCTTATTTTGCATGAAATGCCCCGTAAAGATTTTGCTTTTCATTACTTTGATGATTTATGAGTAACTTTGGGTAACCGCAGTTCGTGACTACTGTAATAGTTTCTTTTAATAAATAATCCTGCATGCTTCCTTTCAAAACCATTTATGAGCTGTAAGATTTGGCCATTGGCCCACACAGACTGTTCGGGTCATAATGGGATTTCTGTTTTCTCTCTACTTTTCATTGGGATGACTCAGGGTTGGTTGACTAGGCATCCAATAATCAATTAGCAAATTCAACTGGGTAGTTTTTCATGCTTTTCAAGACATTTCAGCAATTGTGCTTTTAACTCTTACCCAGCCAGTGTTGTTAATAAAAGTTGACAGCCAAAGTTTTTAGATCACCGCAATGATTGCATATCTCTCTAAAAACCACTAAGGGGAGCTGCAGCGCCTGTATAAACGAGAACGTATCTAATGGCGCTCTTTCACGATACATTGCAAAGGCATTTAATAAAACGGAAAAACAGCATTTAACGAAATACTGCAAAACTTTGATAAGCAGTATGAATTGCCAAGTAAAACACATTTCAAATACGGTGATTTCAAATGTAGGGATTTTTTTCAGTTTTTGAAAGATATATTAATTTAATAATTACTTTTAAATATGTGTTGTGTATTAATATTTACACAACAATGTGTAAAAATAATTTTATGAACAAACAAAAAATCTATGAGAATAAAACGTCAAAGCCCTAAAAATTTTTCACAATTTATTAGCCAATTAACCATCAGCCAAATGTCATAATCGTGACAGCCATAGCATCCACATTTTTTATCATTTCAAAAATTTTGCTTCAACAATGACTTAAATGGCTAATTTCTCTGGATTTAATTGTTGTTGGAAACATTTGGGATGATGTGAGAAAAATATACAACACTGTGCTATAGGGTGTATCGGCAAGAATCTCATGATGCAACACGTATCACCATATGTTGTTGCGCTGCAATATGTTGCGCTACATTGCGTGTGTATAAAGCAGGGTGATATATTGGGATACTTCCTATTTTAGGAATATAATAGGATTGCATTTTAGGAAAGCTGTCATTGAAAACACACCCCCATTTGCAAACCGTAGCAAAAAAATTGTGGCACACCCCTATGCAAGTACATCCTGTAACTGTTTAAGTTCAAAGATAAGAAACATGCTATCAGTGGTCGGGAAGTAAACTCTAAACGAAACAACTGCCATGAATCTTGTATGATCTTGTACGTTTTTCAATATTGTACTATGTTCTTACCTCAACTTAGATGAATTAATACATACCTACCTTCTTTCAATGCGTGCACCTAACCTTTGTACAGCGCTTCTTGAATGTGTTAGCATTTAGCCTAGCCCCATTCATTCCTATGGCTCCAAACAATTATTTTGTGCCACCATACTTACTCGTGTAACTACTCATGTAACAGTCTTTAAATAGGGAAAACCTGGAAGTGTTTGGTGGCTTCTAAATTCATATCTGTTTGGATCCTAAGGAATGAATGGGGCTAGGCTAAATGCTAACACATTCACGACGCGCTGTACAAAGATTAAGTGCACGCATTGAAAAAAGATAGGGATGTATTCCTTCGTCTAAGTTGAGGTAAGAACATAGTAAAATATTGAAAAACGGTGGTGTTTTCCTTTAAAATATTAATTTTTTTTTTTTAAGAATCTGTATGATATTGCCAAAGAAAATAGCACGATACTCATATATATTGATGTTTTCCTTACACCCCTACTGTGCTAGTGCTTTTTGGATATTTTTTACTTGTTGATTTTAATTTCATTTTACTTGTTGATATGTTTTTATCATTGTTTAAAATGTTAACATGCATAATAGAAGCATAATAATAAATATTAAAATTGAAGCTATTAATAGAATAGAGTCTGTGAGTGAGCAGGCAACTCACAGACTCCGTGCGGGCACCACGTTGGAGACCACTGATCTACAGACGTCAGAAGACCCCAGTTTTTATCAGCTATGCAATTGTCAAAATACTAAAAGTTAGTGGGACTGTGCCTGTCTGTCCGCGCATGGTTTTTCACTTTCCAAATCCAGTGTATGTTTTCATTTGTCACACACTGTCTGAGCGGTTAAGGCCTGCACCCCATCATTGTCAATTTCCTACCGATTTTTCCTCACAGATTGTTTAGCCATTAAATAACCGCCGAAAGCATAAACTTAGGCTGATCGGACGAGGTAATGTCTCACAGGCGAGCGAAGGCCCAGACGAATGCATGATTTCACTGTTGCATAATGGCCATCGAGCTGTTGGAGAGCGTCTGTTGGCAGTGCGGTGAGGTGGATGTGGGATGGGCGCAAAAGTCTGGCAGTTTAAGAGAAGTAGGATAATGAGTTTTCAATGGAGGATACGCAGAGTGTCTTGTGCTTGAGACCTCTGGTCGTGAGTCCGCCATCCATCACAAAAACCGCAAGTCTGCGAACGTTTTTATTCATCGAATACGACAGCGGTTCTGAATAATAAGGGCTTTTGGATAAATAGCCAGACATTTGTTATTTACAGTACATATTGAAACTGATCGAATCTGGGCTTATAATTAGTGTCTTCAACTCTGTGGAAGTTCGAGATAACATCAGTAATCCCACGAGGGGAAATATTTCACACCTTCCCCTCTGTGAGGTATTTCATGGGTAGGTTTGTACACCTTCTTAGGAAAAAGGTATTGCGAAATATTTTTTTTTCCTCAGAAACGGATACATAAACTGTACTTGTGTGTTCAGCTCTTCGTATAGGTGGTAATATAAAGCATGATGACTGCTAATGGACTTGTTGAGATCTGCGAAAGGTGTCATGAGGAAAGCATCCTGTTTATAATAATAATTTATGAGTTGAGCTGTCAGGTACAATGTTGGGAAATGTTAATTTGATGTCTTTTAACCCTCGTAAACATAAGTGGGTCAGTGACAAAAACGGTTTGGCAAGATGAGAAATTCAAAAAACTTTTACGTTTTAAAAGCATGCATCAGTTTATTTCAATGCACACTGTATTTATGTTAATTTTATGCAATAAAAAAATGACATTTGCACCATTTTTATTAAAGTTAAGACTGAATGGACCTGAAAATGTCAAATGGTGTAACCCCCAATTGTGCCAAAGAATGAGAAATATTAAATATTTTATTCACCTTGATGGCATGTAAGCGTAATCAGCAAAGAAATAAAAAAATATATAATTTAATTAGTTATTTCTATATGTAAATTTTAATGCGTTTTTGTAATATTTGTCCTGACATATGCTGAAAACAGCTCAGTTTTCTAAAAATGTTTTGACAAATGATGTAAAAATGTGTGTAAAAAAAATCACATTACACTAAACTAGATGATTAAATTTTATTCCACATTTTTTATGAATATATTTATATTTTCTAGTTAATACTAGTTACACCAATTGACACAGACCGGTTTACACCACATTGACATTTTTGCAATATCCCCCAAATATTCTTTCAAAATGAAATAAAACCAGAAAATTTAGACTTGGTCCTCAAAAAAGAGAATGTATGCAAGTAATCTGCAAATTTATTTTGAAATTTTAACCCTTTTACATTTAATTGATCCATATGGACACAAAATAATGAAGGTAACGTCATTGACCCAAGTGCATAAAGTAACTCAGCCATGATGTTTAAACGCTTACAGTGTGTTTTTAAATGCATAAGCAAATAAAAAATGATGTATAATATTTATTGAAGCCAATTGAAAGGAAGGCAACTTGTATGCCAGGCTTTTGTGAATGTAAGCACTGATGGCCTGTGTAAATGTATTATTGTATTTTGATACGAAGGGCTATTTTATGGTCGGATGTCAGCTTCATAGAGGCACTTGTGCTAAATCTTCACGATTGTTTCGCCTGGAGCACCTGATCCCCTCAGGTAATTGTGTTGTTGCTGTCTGCCTTTATAAATATAGACTATATTTAATTGAAGCAGACAGCGGGGAATTGAAGAAGGGACTTGCTGAGGGATGCTATTCCCCAAACACGCCATGTATATTCTCTCTCTTATTTATTTAAATCTAATTTTAGAAGACTTAAGTAAAGCTTGCTGCAGTTTACTTTGAATACCAAAGGGACAGTTTTGTTTAGAGACCTGTAATACTTTAGATCAGGTTTCTTCATAAAACCAAAAAAGAAACTTTTTTAAAACTCGCTGTGATTCAGGTCGGTGAGAATATAAGCCATATGATGTAAAATACTTCATTGCTCAACTGGTAAAATATTGCACCAAGTTTGATTCCCAGAGAGCAAACAACCTGATTAAATCCTTAGCAAACTTTGAATGCACGAATGCTAAAATATAAGTCAAATGCATCAAATAAAATGAAACGTATTTGCTGTAAACAGAGGAAAAGATGTATCTTTAGACCTTCTGTTGAATCTAAAGATGTTTATCTGATATTTAAGCTTATTCTTTAAGAGGGATGCATTAATAGCCATTGCGAGCCATTGATAGTAATCTGTGCAAAGTCTGACATAACTTGAAAACATAACCTTGGCTTGATATCTAATAATTGACTGAGTAAGGTCTTGTCAAAGATTTAAATCATTGAGTAAATCTGGGGTCACATGTGTGTAAACATCCGTCTTAAAAATATCAAAATGCAATTCCCGATTATGCAAGGCAGTGTTATTCGATGAGCAGATCTCTAGCTCATATCTCATACTGAGTTTGTGTTTATCCAAAAACAAAAACTTCTGAATTTCAAATCTCTTGTCAGCGTAATTTCATTTTCTTGCAATTTTACACCAAGGCCGCCTAATCCATAAAATTATCATGCTGATGCAATAACAAAACAAAGCTCTTCTGTAGAGGGATGATTATGTTAGAGGGAGTGGTGATTTATGTTATACCGGGATAAATCTCTGTAAACTCAAGCTATGCTGTCATCTGTTTGGGGTTTTAGAAAGATTTACCTGTCTTCGTTGTTAGGGCTGTGCGGGATGGAAGTAAAATTCGATATGCGATATGCATGCTAAATAATGCGCCATTGGGTATGCGATACAGGGTTTTTTCCTAAGACCCATTTCGGTTGTTTATAAATATATTTAAACACTTAAATAACCAACATATGTTTCATATTTCCAGGAAAAGAAAGCATCACGATAACTTCTGCAAGTAAACATCCATGTTTTACTGTTGCATGAAAGGAATCAGACATTTTAACAATGTAAAAAAATAAATATTATGTAAGCGCAAACATATCCCAACTAGCCTTTGCGTGCCAAATACTATATTATCACCATCAACTTTTACCCTAGGTTACCTATTAAATTGTGAAAATTAAATCTCAAATGTATTGCGATATGCTCATCTGCATTTTGCGGTATATTGCACAGCCTAGTCTCGCATTGCCAGATCCTCGGCAACTTTGAATGGCCAAGGACTGCCAAGATGGAGTCCATATGACTGACACGTATAGTAACGAATCATGTTTCGTTTTGTGCCTCGTCATGTTAGGTGCTTGGAGATGTCACTACAATAACAGTGCGTTGTGCAACAACTATCATTTACGACACAAACGTCTCTACAGTTTATAACACCAATAGCAAACACGTTAAGATACCTTGCATACTTTTAAACATACATGGTTTATTTGAACCTAATGAAGCATATTGTCGCTAATGTAAACATGAAAGCTTTCTTCTTCTTCGATCAGACGCCTTTGTGTTGTTTCCAGGCAGACTGTTAAAGATCGCAACACAAAAAAAAAAGCTTAGGTAGCTGATTTGTGGCCTTCCTGGCTCATGGGGCAATAAAGGCAGCTCAGAGAAACGCATTCGGACAGACTTCATAGGCAGCGTAATGGAATTCTGTTTGAAATATAAACAAAGAATGCCTTTGTGATAACTAATCCCATATTTGAAAACTACAATACCAATTTCTCGCTATTAATGCAATTGAAAGGTATAAAAATGTAACTTTATTTACAATAAATTTGTGCTCCAGATGCCTCTTGGCCGCCATTTTTTCAAACTCAACCACATCACATTTCCCATGCACGCCCACGCATAGAATTGTGGGACAGGACAATGAAGGTATCTCAGGAGAGAGGAAGTAAAGCAAACCTTAATACCTTGGAATGCTGCCTCCGAAGGCAGCTTTCGGTGCAGCCCTTGTATAATTAAACCAATCAGATGAGATAAGGTCCGTAGGCGTGACATCTGAGGCTGAAACTGAAGTTGCATCTGAAACCGCCTACTTCCATACTATATAGTAGATGAAAAGCAGTAGGCAAGGCAAATTCATAGTATTCCAAAAACAGTAGGTAAAAAGTACCCGGATAACCTACTACTTCCGGCAAGATCCCAAGGTGTTAATTTGATCGACACTTTGCTATCCTGTGAGCCCCCGGGAGAGGAATTATCTAACGAAGAAGCAGGAGATGCGTTGTTTTATAAAAAAATGTCCAGAATCAATAATGCGGCTCTATTCAAATGCAAATACATACATTAAACAGCTGTCCCTTGTGGTTGTATAACGCCATTCCAGTTAACAACTGACTTGTTTTTATGACAACGTATGTCACGTGATGTATCAACATGCGGGTGTAGTATGTCTGAATTCATTTATACTATCCGTATTCATACTATATAGTACCTACTGTTAAAGGAATAGTCTACTCATTTTCAATATTAAAATATGTTATTACCTTAACTAAGAATTGTTGATACATCCCTCTATCATGTGTGTGCTTGCACGTAAGCGCTGGAGCGCGCTGCGACGCTTCGATAGCATTTAGCTTAGCCCCAGTCATTCAATGGTACCATTTAGAGATAAAGTTAGAAGTGACCAAACACATCAACGTTTTTTCCTATTTAAGACGAGTAGTTATACGAGCAAGTTTGGTGGTACAAAATAAAACGTAGCGCTTTTCTAAGCGGATTTAAAAGAGGAACTATATTGTATGGCGTAATAGCACTTATGGGAGTACTTCGACTCGACGCAGTAACACCCTCCCTCTCCCATTATGAGAGTGAGAAGGGGAGCGAGAAGTCGAAGTACTCCCAAAAGTGCTATTACGCCATAAAATATAGTTCCTCTTTTAAATCCGCTTAGAAAAGCGCTACATTTTATTTTGTACCACCAAACTTGCTCGTATAACTACTCGTCTTAAATAGGAAAAACGTTGATGTGTTTGGTCACTTCTAACTTTATCTCTAAATGGTACAATTGAATGAATGGGGATAAGCTAAATGCTATCGAAGCGTCGCAGCGCGCTCCAGTGCTTACGTGCACGCACACAGATGATAGAGGGATGTATCAACAATTCTTAGTTAAGGTAATTACATATTTTAATATTGAAAATGAGTAAACTATTCCTTTAAGTCAATGTAAGGAAGCGTTGATGCTCGTCTGGAGGTCTTGTGGTGCAAATGAGGCATTTAGCGCGGCACGGGAGACATGATTCCGCCTCATTCACGCGTCTAGTTCATCCAAAGTGAGCGTTGCCACGGGAAACGTGCGAGTTGAAAAATTTGATCTTTGGCGGAAAAACGCACCGCATTAACCGTTCAGGAACTTGCTCTAGTGATGTGATTACAGGAAGCGAACGGAGTTGCAGAAGTCCCTCCCATGATGCGAATTTCCGCGTGAATGTCTCGATGACTAGAATTTTACACGTGGCTTTCACGCGAGAATAAAGCGAGTACACTCAAAATGTTCAAGCGTCCAACTACTCGCGGTAGATTGTAGTTCGGATTGTCGGGAGTTCGCCCCCTACTGGCAAAACTCATTTCAGTGCAAAAGCCTTCAAATATACAAATATTCACTATAGTGGAATAAATAAATAAATGAAAAGATAAACAGCTATGCATATATGACAAAGACCGCCAGTATTTTTGGAGAGAACATATTGAGACAAGGTTAAAAATAAAGGATTGTATTTAAGAAAAATTTAAGTTTTTAAAGGATTCAAGTGTTACTGATAAAGTTAAACAAAAATTATTAGTAATTGTCACCTCAAACACAGTTTTTGATTGGAATACACTGAAATGCAACACTTCTGGTCTGCGTATCGCATGCGGTGTAGTCACACAAGCTCAAATTTTTTAACTGATCCGATACTCAAAACGGATCCGAAAATGATGCAGCCGCAGATGGTCGGCACCTCACGCAGCCCCTTTTTTGCGACTCTCCATAGGGAATGAATGACTTCTGGGTTATACACAAAAATATCTGATAACACACAAAGATTGACCTATTATAAATAGGTTTTCATAACTGAAATGAAGTAATCATATTTTCTTTTAACATTATTAGTTCAGTTGTTCTCTAAACATCTTTTGTTTTTCACACGTTTGAGATGATTGATTATCATTATCGGATGCGTTTCACTCTTATCCCCAAAAATAGAATTCGTATGAATTGATATTAAGATAAGCTTGAATGTGAACCCTGAGATTTCAGGAGGTAAATAAGATGCAGATAAGACACGTTTGACAAGGAAGTGTTGATCTTCTACATTAGCTTAACAATCACTGAGAGATATAAAGATATAGAGAGAGCATAATTTACACGCGGTGTACATATAGGGGATGGGGGCGCTGGTGTAAACATAGATGGAGCTTTAACCCAGAGTTATATTGACAAGATTATATCTATTGCCCCTATACACATCCACACTAACTTCAGCATTTAAATAGTCCCTCAAGTATAGCCTGAGGGTCGAAACAACACCCACGCTTGAGGAAATGGATATTATCCAGGGGATAGAGGCGTTTATCACCTCATATAACATACCTGCCCTTCACCAAACACACACACACAGAAAGGCTTACGGAGTTATTAGATTGAAAGTGCATCAAATCCTAACGGACTACAGGAACAGGGTACAGCAACGGCAGTCTGATTCACAGAGGTGTGGAGAAACATGGATACATGCAAATCCACATGCGACACAGTCCTGCAGGTGAGGTCCTCATGTGGTGTGTCAAGGCTTTGGTGATATTTCTGTAGGTTTTGTTCATTATAATTCTCTGCGTCACCCATTTTACCTGGTTGTTGTGAGATGCGTTCGTGTTGTGTGTGTTGAGCAAACTGAATTGTGTGGATTTTATGACTTACGATGAGTGGCTGGGAAGAGTTCAAACCTGTTATTCTGACTGATACATGCAGGTCTGGACTGGGGGTAGAACAGGGTGGATATTTTTTCTCCAAAATCTTTCCTCTTAAATTAGTTTCTCTTTTGAGGTTGCAAGGTCTGGTACAGTGCACTTAAAAAAGTTGCATATACCTAAAAAAAAGTATGATTATATTGCTATGTTTTAGGACATTAGGGATACCATAGTAATGACATTTTCTTGGAAATTTAGGTTTGAGTAGCAGATAAATACCATTAAAGTATTTATGAATATAATAATATCAAAAATTAAGCATGGGTTTTGGATAACCATATTTATTTTGTATATATTGATTACCATTATCAATAGTTTTTTGCATGTGGTAACCATGTTTTTGGGGTTAACTGTAGTAAAACCATGGTTCAATATTATAGTGGTATGAAAATTATAATAGTATTACTTTTGCATCATTAGTATTTGATTGTGACATTTCATAATAATTCTTAATTTTCTAAAAAAAAAAGCATTAATGTAATTTAAATATTGAAGCATTTATATACAAGTATAATCTAGCTACAGTTTGAGACTAACTATTGATGCATTAAAGTAATGAGATTTTTTTGGTGGGGGGTGCTGTATTATTATTAAATAATCGAACAAAAGGCTTCATTTAACTCTTTAGCTGCCACACCAAGAAAAAGGCATTTTATTTTATTTTATTTTTTGCATTTCTTATCTCCTTACAGTATGTCGCTAGTTAACACACTCAATGTATTTTTTTCAACACGTAATTTTTTGAATATCGGCCTCTACCAAATGGTTGATATGTCACTTAAAGAAATTCATATGTAAATCAGAAAATATGAACTATAATACTAATATTTTAAAAACATAATCAAAATAAAATAGTTTTGTATATTAAATCTTCTTTATTTATTGAAGTTAAAATATTAAAATATTTCAGGTTTTCATTTTTACACAGGAAATGAAATGTTTTCTTGTTTTTTTAACAATAAAAAATAACTAAAAGTAACAAAAAATTATTTTGGGCTTTTATGATTCAAGAAACACACTGTGTGGTAGTGCAATTGGATTTTTTTCTTTCTTTTGTTTTATTTCTTTGTAAACCAGCAATGCTGTGTAAAGTAAGCAAACATTAGAAACAATCCTTCAAACAATATAAAACATAATTTGAGAAGTAATTTCTGATTATTTAATCAGTAATTATGATGTTCATACATTAATTATATGAATTCATTATATATATTTTTTTAAATATCCAGAAGTGGCAACAAATATAGTTAAGAAATTTTCTTCATTATATTCAAAAAGAAATAACCATAGCCGTGTCATATTTATAGCTGTGAATTATCAAAAAAAATTATATTTCTTAGCAAATAGTACATTTCTACATTTACATTAAAGTGACAGATCAACCGTTTGGTCGAGCATCTTTTTTAAAAATGTAATATGTCAAAAAACTTGCTTTCCTTGCAAAATTTCAACAAGAACAGTTTACATGGCAGGAGTGATTTCTTTCTCTCTGGCATCCGTCTAAGAAGATGTGTTGTGACAAGTCCTGTTGATTGACACACTGACATCTAGTGGATTTTTTTGGCATAACATAGCTCAACCAAAAAGTAGAGGGGGCTCAATCAGCTTGAGTTAACTGGGGTACTCATCTCAATAAAATATAGGGACTCAAAATGTGCTCAACCATTTGGTCGAACAGGCAGTTTTAAAGGGATACTTCAACAGAAAATACTAATCTGTCATCATTTAATCGCCTTTAGGTTGTTCGAAACTTGTATACTTTTCTTTGTTCTGCTAAACACAAAGGAGGATATTTTTAAGAATGTAATCTGGGGCACCATTGACTTCTATGGAATACTAATGCTATGGAGGTGGATGGTGTCCCAGATACATCTGGTTATTAACATTGTTTTCTTTATTTGTGTTCATCAGGGCAAAGACAGTTGTGCAGGTATGGAGTAACTTAACGGGGAGTAAATAGTGACAGAATTTTCATTTTTTCGGTGAACTATTCCTTTAAGCCAAATACATATTTCTTTCTATTTAAATCTAAATGTGAGTCACAGGACGTTTTTCTTATATTCCCAAAATACACTCTTATTTTTCATGTCAACACATTTTTTTTACTATTTGCTAGCACCATCCCACAATCCCCTTACCCATCTCCTCTCACTTCAATTCAATCAAAAAGAGAAATTTCACTTCCTTCTCCCTCCCTCACTCTCTCCCGTGTCTCTCTCCTTTCTTCAATTCCTCCCCTAAAGCTATGTATTCGTCAGAGAGCACTACTTTAGACGTCTGTCTCTGGCTCCTGACAGAGTTTGAGTTGAATACGCAAAGCTGCTGGTGAGTTCAACGCTTCTGTTCCTCACGCTCGCTTTCATTCACTTTTCTTCCTCTCTGCATGTGTTTTTCATTATAACACAGATGCTGAATATTAAGCTTCTTGGTTTGTTTTACTTGTTATATTTCTGTTTTAAGTCATTAAATGTTTTAAGACTATTAAATGTTGATGATTAGACTTTTGTGTGTGTGTTAGAGCGATTCCTGCTTTACGGATGTTCTTGTGAAATAGTTTTGAACTGCTGGGTTTATTTTTATAGTTTCATTTTGTGTGTTGTGTTAGTTAACGTTTGACTGACATTTTGTTTAAAGTTCTTCATAGACGGTGAAGATTTGCAATGTGTCCGTTATGTATACGTCTAGTCTGACATATTGATGTTTATTGAGAATTCCAATCTCAAAGTAATGTAATAAATCCATATTCTTTCTTTCTGTCTTCCTAATGATGACTGTTTTCCAGGTGTGGGTGTGTACATGCATGGTTGGTTTTACATGTTGAAACACACACTGACTGGAATGTTTATTACAAAAAGAACAGTTAGTTAGTCTCTTCTGCTGTTTCGGCATGGATGGCCTTGTCTTCCATCAGTCGGACAACTAACGGTTTTAATTCAGAATGCTGAAGAGAGCGACGTCCTTTAACAAAGATCTGTTTTGCAAAACTCATCTGACTTCGTTAAGGTGACTGACTGGAAACCGAATTGGGCAATAAAGAACCGAAAGCAGACTTTTCATGATCGAATAGTCTTTAACTGAAGGATATGAGACCTTGTGACTTTGTCCCAGAGATAGTGAGGAAGTAAATTTAGTTTTTCATTGAAAGTGATTGCCAGGGCTTGGAGCCCAAATTTTAAAGTGAGCCCCAGGTTCTCAATATTAGTCACTCAGGGAAGTTTCCACGGTAACCAAATCGGTATTTCACATATCGAGTACGTAAGCATGGAAATCCCACACCCCTATGTAGACATCTGTCATTGGCTCATGTGGATGGGCTGCTCGTTCAGACTGTTTTCGGCTGATTCTCCGTTAGATGTGGTTGACTCACTTGTGAAGCAACAAACAGAAGTCTGTTTTGCTGTTTTAGTGATTTTAGTTTCACAAGTCTGACTGGAGAAGATGCAGATCCTTTTTAGGTAAAATCTAGTAATTAATTAGATTGTTTTGGTTTATTTTGAAGAACTATAATGAAAGGATTATTAAAGATGACCTGGGGATGTTGCCAGGATCAAAAACACCATAGTAGCCCATATAACTCTTTTACAACGATGTGGTTTTAGACTTAAAGGAATATTCCATTTTCTTAAAAGAAAAATCCAGATAATTTACTTACAACCATGTCATCCAAAATGTTAATGTCTTTCTTTGTTCACTCGAGAAGAAATTATGTTTTTTGAGGAAAACTTTGCAGGATTTTTCTTATTTTAATGGACTTTAATAGAGCCCAACAATTAACACTTAACTTAACACGTAACAGTTTTTTTCAACAGAGTTTCAAAGGACTATAAACGATCCCAAACGAGGCATTAGTGTCTTATCTAGCAAAACGATTGTCATTTTTGACAAGAAAAATAACAAATATACACTTTTAAAGCACAACTTCTCGTCATGATGCGCCAGCTGACCCCACGCAATACGTCATGACGTCAAGAGGTCACAGAAGACGAACGCGAAACTCCGCCCCAGTGTTTACAAGTGTGTTGAAAGAGGACCGTTCCGACGTTGTTGTATGTCAACTGATACTAATTAATGTCGTTGTGTCAGTTTATTGTTTACAATGGTCCGCAAATGTGCGTTTTATATATGTAACACGTGACCTCCCTACGTCACTACGCATTTACATTAGGTCGCGCTGGACTGGACCTAGACGAAAAGTTGTGGTTTAAAAGAGCATTTTTTTATTTTCGATATTGACAATTGTTTTGCTAGATAAGACCTTTATGCCTCGTTTGGGATTGTTTATAGTCCTTTGAAACTCCGTTGAAAAACACTGTTACGTGTTTAGTTAAGTATTAAATGTTGGGCTCTATTAAAGTCCATTAAAATTAGAAAAATCCTGCAATGTTTTCCTCAAAAAAACATAATTTCTTCTCGACTGAACAAAGAAAGACATCAACATTTTGGATGACATGGTGGTGAGTAAATTATCTGGATTTTTCTTTTAAGAAAATTGAATATTCCTTTAAGATTGTTTCTCAATCAGAGGAACGCAACAAACTTACAAGGTGGCCTGAAGGGCTTCAAATATTTTTGTGGACAATGCATCAGGTTGAGATCCACAAGTTTTTGCACACTGAAAATCCGTCTCAAACATAAAACATAATGGTGAGGATGCAGCAAGAATTTGGTGATGTCAAACGTCTTTGTGTTTGTCATAGTTCTGCAACCGCACCATGTATCACTGTATCATTGAGGTCTCGTGGCATGAAGAGGCCAAATTCCGACTGTGGTCACTGTATTTTGATACATGGATCTGTGCCGCTGATGCGGTAATGCGTTTCTTCATTTTAATACATCCGGCTGTCCATTGACCCAAGACTGTGACCCATCAGTCACTAGCCTCGCTCTGCATACTTTCTGAGTCCTTGTATCTTGATCGTTTCTTAGCTTCCGTTCTTAGAATAAGAGCAGGCTTGTCTAAAGTGTTGTGTAAAGTACATACAAACTATATGAAATTGCAAAATTGTAAAACAGTAACTCAACATGTGAGATCATGTTGAGTAACTGTTTTACAAGTTCGCAATTTCGTATGAATTTGTACGATGTGATTTGTATTTTTGACAAAGGTTGGGATGCTCCAATCAGGATTTATGAAGCCGATATGGATCACCGATTTGTTGTCTTCGTGATCGGCCGATACTAATGTCGATACAGATTCTTCAAGCTGATATGCAAGCTCTTTGATGACTGTAACTGTTAACATTTTTTCTAGATAAAGTAACACTACAGATGTTGCCTTTGTTATATTACATACAGTAATTGGGTATATTATTGTTTTAATAGAGAATCAAATAAATTAGCACAACAAAATTAAAGTAATGAAAATAAAACACTTCACAGTCTTTACTGTATGAATTAAATATACACGCATTTGTATGAAGTATAACAGTTCCTTAGTCAAGAGCAGAGAGTGATCTCATTGAGAGATGAATTAGGTTACTGTAGCTTTAATGGTGCGTTCAGACCGCGGAAGAGGCGTCAAGCACGAGTGATTTCAATGTTAAGTCAATGTGAAGATGCGTTGACGCGCGTCTGGGGGTAGCCCGTCTAGTTTGCGCAAATTCCATGAATTGAGCTTTGCCGCGGGAAACGCGAGTTGAAAAACGTAAAATTTTGTGGAAAAACGCTCCGAGTTAACCAATCAGGAGCTTGCTCTAGTAGTGACGTGATTACAGAAAGCGAGTGGAGTCGCAGAAGCCCCTCCCATGACGCGAATTTCTGCGTGAATGTCTTGATGACTAGAATTTCATGCGCGGCTTTCACGCCGGAATGAAGCGAGTAAACTCAAAATGTTCAAGCGGCAAACTAGACGCAAATTTGACACCTCAAACGCGTCCGGTGTGAACCCACGGTAAGATGTGTGAGAGATCGCTCTGTACATGTGCACTGATGACAGGGTGTACGCGGACGAGAGCAGCTGTAAGGAAAATGAAAGTTTAAACTGTCAAAACTTTAAAACGTATGCAAATAATAAACTTTTGTCATGAGGATGCAATTGTCCGCGATAGATATGTGTTGTATACGCTGTTTGATGAGGTTGTGAAGACACCTCGTGCTGTTAGGACCGGAGTGCATCCTCAGTAAATAAACGTATCCCTGTAAAGGCAGAGAGAGAAATCCAAATCTACACGTCACACATGAGCAACGGGTTATAAAAATGCTTGCGCTATGTAAAAATGGTCTCTAATTGCAGCCGCATTTAGGAGCCCTATGATGGCAAAAGTAAACAAAAAGATCAGTTCATAAGATCTGCAAATTTAGCAAGTAGCGATCGAGTATTTTAATGCCATTATCGGCGAATCGCAAATCGACCGGAGCATCCCTAGACAAAAGCAAGAATGAAACCTCACCCCTAAACCTAATAGGGCTATGACGAATAATCGCTTGTCCCATTAAAAATATCTGTCTGAAATTGTTTCATGCGCAGCTTGCTTGTGCATGTACTACGGCGTTGTGGTCAGTAAGAAGTTCTTGTAAAGCTTAAATCATTATGAGTCCAAGTTGTTTATAATGTGCTTTTAGAAAAGCAACAACGTTATACAAAATCATTCAAAATATTTTTTATTATCATAAAAATACCTGAAACAATTAGAAGAAAAGCGATATAAATATTATTATAGACATTTCATGGAATAGCGTTTGTAATGATACTTATTTTGTTGCACAAATGAAGTTTCTGCACGAGAGCGCCCTCTGGCTTTTGGATGTACCGGGATTTCACCATAATTCATTAAGATTCATTCATTGAGAAAATGCGCATTTGCATGATTAATCTTACAGCCCTATAACCTAATGTTACTGGGGGATTGTACTAATAAATGTATGAATGCGATACAGCTTACAAACTCTTGAATTAAATGTAATTTATAGTCGATGCGATGTGCATAGGTTCTACACTGTAGCTATGCCGTATGTTATGCGTAGCCTGACATGCACCTTGCAAAAATTTTAACAACGCGTCCTTTTTATGCAGACCGCTAGCGCTGTGATTGGTCCACTAGAATCCGCAATAGTCGCATTTCTTCATAGCCCTGTCTGCTTGAGACGTACACAGGCGCTTTTATCCGAAGCAACTCAGGGTTTCCCGCAGCATATTTCAGTTAAGGCGGCCCGCCTAAGCTTGGAAACCCTACCGCCTTAACTAGGTCGTAAAAAATTTTTTTTTTTTTTTATAATTTGCTGCACAAAAGGCCGTCAAGTGCATCTCGGAGAAAAGTGCGAGCGGGGACGCGCACCACACGGCCAAAATAAGAAAGATGTGGTCCGGGCCGTCAATGTCTGGAGGATAACTAGCCAGTTGATAAAACATCTCTGAGAATTGCGCAGACGCGCTTCACACCGCGAGCGTGCACGCGCACCACACCGCCGAAATTAGATAAGACGTGGTTGGAGGATAGCTAGTTAATAAAACACACGTCCGTGAGAACTGTAAGTGGACTTATGTTTTGGGGTTATTTTAGCCAGCCTGTTATTGTATTACTCTATAGTTCTTGCAATTTTAAAGTTAGTTAGCTGGTGATTTTGTTGTTTGAGCAACCTGTAGGGTTTCACGTGCCTGTTGATTTGATATAATTGTTGAGCGCTCTTGCTGACTTTATTCATGTGCATTATTTACATGCTACAGTTACACTCCTTTAAGATAATGTAATTAATAGTGGGAAATAATCTTGGGTTTTTTTTGCGCTATCTATCATCGTTCGTCAGACGTTCTACAACATCTGCTTTAGTTTGTGTTTATTAACCCTTTAGTTTCACTTCATCATGGAGCTATTCCCGTTAGAGGTAAAAACATTTACAATCTAAGTGTATGTTCATTTTTTGTCTTAGTTTCTTCAAAATTCAGTTTTAGTTTGAGTGTTTTAAATAAAAATATTTTAATTTTCATCATGATGCATACGACTCGCCCCTTTGATTGCCACGCCCTCTGCCCCGCCTACTCGCCCAATCCTACCACCTTAACTAACAAATTTTCTGCGGGAAACCCTGCAACTTACAAATGAATGTTATCATTTTGATCGTCTATTTTATTTAATAAAGATAAAATAAGTTTAATAAAGTCTTTGTACTATAGGCATTCAAACTTTTTGCATGCTGCAGAAATAGATTGCATGTTAAGTATGCTATTCTGAACGTATGAGAAACAGGATTGCTTGATATGTTGCCGGACTCTTATTTTTTTGAATTGCATAAATTGAAAATGTTTAGGGTTTAAAGGAACAGTATGTAGGATTGTGGCCAAAACTGGTACTGCAATCACAAAACTTGTGGCTAAAACTGGTACTGCAATCACACAACTGGTGGCCAATACACAACATAACAACATAAACATCAGTTGAGGGCTGCAACTCCACTTTTTAAATGACAATATCCTGGCCAGACCACGGTTGTCAGTGATATAAGTATTTGAAATGAAAATGATTTCTCAATGTCTAGTGACATATCAGGGACATTTTATGATTAATTGATATACATTTCTTACATACTGTTCCTTTAAATGTATGGGCCTGTACATTACATTTGTTTGGAAGGAGGTATAAGCGAGTACGTGAGAAGGTTTGGGGTGGATAAAATTATTCCTTAACTATAAAAAACATGAATTGTTGCATGTCTTGTAAACTAATAACCATATGGACGAATTTTAATAACGTGGCTTTCTGTTTTTAGCCTCGATTTAAGAGAAGGAAAACAAAGCCATGGAGCTAATATATTGCCGCTTTGGTCTTATTTTTTTAAATCTATTTTCTTTTAATGTGTACTTTATGAGCCAGACGCTTGTTTTGGAGTCACGAGTTGGAGCGGTATGGCACTTCTCATCCAGCGGGCTGTGTGTTGAGGGATCGGTTTGATGCTGAGAAATTACAAGCAAACAGCAACAGCTTTGATTTCACTGCACTCATTGGCCGTCTTTCTTCTTAAACACACAGAAGCTGAAAGATGTTTGGCTGACGTTTCACTTGCGTAATTTCTCATTCACTTAATTGCCTAACCGCACCATGTGTCTGTCTGTACTTCGTAAAGTACACAATTTAATGCATTTAAAAGTCGAAAAATAGCAATTTGTTGTTATTCATACATTTGGACAGCCTTTTTTTTAGATGTTTTAACAAAATGTTTTGTATCATAATATTGTGGATAAATGTTTGTTTTGCCAAGTCTGTCGTTATTCAAATGATCTATGATTCAGTGTTTATATGAGGAAAGTAAATATAAGTTTGGGTGTGTATAGAGTTGTGTTCAACAGGTGACGTGTCCGTGTTTACAGGTGTCATTAACATTAGATGTCTCAATCACATTTCTCTCTGTGTGTGTCGGGCTAATAAGGATGTTTAGTGATACAGACTGTCCTCATATGCGAAAAACACAGTCACCATGATGCATTCTGGGATGGGCTGAGTTTAAACCTGTTTTATCATCTGGCTGTTGGGTGTTTCAGGATAGCTTGGTTTGTGACTCAGTGTTTACTGGGACAAATTATAAATTTTGGTTGAATTTAGCTGCAACATTAAAAGGGAAAGAAAAACAAACATAAAAACCATGGCGATACACGTGGTATATTGCGTAATGCATTTTACAGCAAATGGTGATTCAGGAGTTTAGTTGGAAGCTGTTATAGTTAGTCGGCAAGTTCCTAATTTGATTCTTGACCTTTTCACACCATGGGAAAAGTGGTAAACGGACATGAAATGATGGAGAGAAGAGGGTTGAAAGGAATTGCAAATGTTGCGAGCCGGATACGAAGTTGCATCACAGCTCAACGTGTCTGAGCATGTTTACAAAACCCTACGACACAGCTTCGATAATATACAAGTCTTATACATAAAGGCTAAAAGATATTGAAGAGCACCTTTAGTTACATTTTACCAACTGTTTTTAAGAAATGTGCATGCAGAAGTATGATGTAAATAAATCACAAGCACGTCATCTACAGTAAAATGCCCCCCCTGCGTGTGCCCCTCAGTGTAGTGTTGCTCAATTTTGTAAGTTTTTTGACCATTTCATCATATCTACATCCACCTAGCTTGCCGAGTTAGAAGAAATACAAGTAGTTTTACTTTCGAGATGTATTTATGAAAAAAACTGTATTTTATCAATTTTAAATCTATAATTCTTTATGTTGTCATATGCAACATTTTGGTCTGCCCTTCAAAACCGCAGGGATGATTTTTTAAGTGGAGATTAAATATAGACACAAATTTATCTGCGTATGAAAGATGCATAATGAAAATGTACGTTATGTAAGACGAGCAAGCTGTATAGTGGAGCGAGAAATATGTGCTCAGGTTTGTGACTTGTGATTAATCCGGCGTTAAACAGCACTGCATTTGACCTTTGACACCTCCCTTCACCTGATACATACTGTAAAATAACCTCAGCACTTATAGTCCACAATACCGGTTCACCATGCGTCCCCTTCACTCCAGATGATCTCAGAAATTGTTATTTAAAGCATTAAAACTCAAACTGAAAAGCTTTTTCATATCAAGGATTAATTGCTTGAAAGATTATTTTGGGTGAAATGAGGAAATTAAATTATTCACAAAGCACAGATAACGTGGTAATCCTGCTGTAAATGATAATGGAGGCCGCTGCTTTTGTATGTGCCATGATTTATTTTTTTTATCTAACACAGTGTCTTTTGCAGCGAAGTTATTTGTTTGTCCAAATTGAAAGCTGCAATTTAGTAGATTGACTTTAGTCACTTGTCATTTTAGTTTGGACCTTACCCAATCAAAGGCTTGCATTGGTTGTCATTGTCTGGATGGATGCTTTAGTGTAATATTCCTACATGTGTTCTATATTCCCTAAAAACATAATGAAGAAATCAACTGGTGCCACGTGTCCCTGAATTCGATAAGCCCCAGTGGACACTTGTGTGTGTATGTGCGTTCACAGCTGTCTGTTTCTGTGTTGTTCACTCAAACGCACACCAATCACATCGTCTCTTTCTGAGGCCCATGGGTAATCCAGCTGAACATTAAAGCTGAACATATACACACACATGCATGCTCAGCTGTCCTTCACTTTGATCCCTGGCTGTGCTTCTTTCATTGCCCAACTGTTCTGTCAATTGAGATAAACTCCTCCATGTTACAAGACCTATCGAGTTCGCTACCTAGACACAATTTTTAGGTATCGTAGGTGTGTTCAACTTTTGAACAACTTTTGGTTTGGAATCAGCACGATGCCGTATAATAACTTTTTGCCTTTTATGGTTTCATAAAGAACCTTTAAAGAATTAGTAAATTTTCTTAAAAGAAAAATCCAGATAATTTACTCATCACCATGTTGATGTCTTTCTTTGTTCAGTCGAAAATAAATTATGTTTTTTGAGGAAAACATTCCAGGATTTTTCTCATTTTAATGGACCCCAACACTTAACAGTTTTAATGCAATTTAAAATAGCAGTTTCAACAGAGTTTCAAAGGACTTTACAAACAAGCATAAGGGTCAACTTCTCGTATATCTCCGGTCATGTGATGCGCCAGTGCGACCTCACGTAATACGCCATCACGTCAAGAGGTCACAGAGGACGTATGCAAAACTACGCTCCAGTGTTTACAAGTGTGGAGAAAGAGGACCGTTCCGACGTTGTTGTATGTCGAATGATACTAATTAATGTCTTTGTGTCATTTTATTGTTTTAAAGTGCGTTTAACACGTGACCTTTCGATGTCATTACGCAATTACGTGAGGTTGCACTGGCGCGTCACAGGACCGAAGACGAGAAGTTGTGGTTTAAAAGTGCATATTTTTTATTTTTCTTGTCAAAAATGACAATCGTTTCCCTAGATAAGACCCTTATGCCTCGTTTGGGATCGTTTAGAGTCCTTTGAAACTCATTTGAAACTGCAATTTTAAACTACATTAAAACTGTTAAGTGTTGGTGTCCATTAAAGTCCATTAAAATGAGAAAAATCCTGAAATGTTTTCCTCAAAAAACATAATTTCTTCTCGACTAAACAAAGAAAGACATCAACATTTTGGATGACATGGTGGTGAGTAAATTATTTGGAAAGTTGTTGTTTTTTTAAGAAAATTTACTAATCCTTTAACCTCTAAAGGACCTTTCTGTTTCACTAAAGGCTCTTTGTAGTTTAATATTTCATAATCATTTAATAGCACATTTGCATGTTTAACTTCAAAAAATAGTAGTCTTTTACATAGTTATTGTTATTATTGCCTGTTATTGGACATGAATCTAATATTCTTTTATTGGTTTTTGTCCATTTTGTATGAGCTCATTAGTTTTCTGATAATATTGTAGTGTTGTCAGAAGACATTTTGTGAAAGTAAGTGTTAGATTTTTTTATTATTATTTATTTACATTTTATAAAGTAATGTTTTTTATAAATTCACAAAGTCCCTGCAGTTCCCTCACAAACCACCAGGGGTTCACAAAGTCTTTAGTACCTTTCAATGTCCCCTTTTTTTCCCTCACTTTATCTTCCCTCTCATTTCTCTTCCTTTTTTCCCTCTCTCCTTTCTCTCTCACAGATTTTTCGTACATTTTAACTTTTGCGCATTTGGCAGATGCTTTTATCCAAATCGACTTACAGTGCTTTGTAAGTTAGGAACAACCAGGCAAAAGTAGCGTTGGACGAAAGTAACAAAGTGATTTTCTAAGAGCCCTGACTACATTTGCATCTCAAACTATGACGCAAACAAAGCTGACAAATATTGCGTTATTTCGTCACTGTTTTGTGCGTGTGGGTCCAGAAAGCTGTCAACAATGATAAGTAAATCCCTAAAGCAATCATTTTTTTCTTATAAAATGTTGGGTTTTTTGTTTCATGTGTTACAGTACTGATCAATCTACAGGTTATTTAGTGCTCTAACACATCCTGAAGTTTGCCTTCTCAGAGTTTTTCAAAATAAAAGTAAATTGGGTTTAAATGTGAGGAGTTCCTATCGGGACAAAAGTAACACTTTGTTACTTTTGTCCCGCTGCTAATACTGTTGAATTATATTGAAAATGTATATTATTCTAATTTGATTTAATTTTTATAGTGTTTTACTGTTGAAAAAATTTTTATTCTTAAAAATTTTAGTTTGTACTGTCTGGTTGCTTTTGAAACATTTGATGAAATTGACATTTAAAATGAAAATGTAATTTCATTATTTTTTGCAAAGATAAATGACAAAATATGTTTGCACTTACATATTAACAAGGTCATAGTCATGTATATTTACTAAACACAGGTGTAACACAAAAAATCTATCTTGTTTTGTTGTGTTACCTTTGATCCACCTGTGTGTTACTTTCGTCCCAGCTGACAGGGTCAAAAGTCGTGCATTTGTTAAAAAATTCACTGGGTATTGATAGACCACACATGTAAAAAATAGGGCTGTGCAATAAATCATTTTTGATTTTCAATTTAAATTTTTTTATTCAAACAATTACAAAAACAAGATCGAGGTAAAACTATTTTTGCGCGACAATTATTGTGCAATTATAAATTGTGTGCTGTTGGACCAATGTGTTTGCCAAAACCATTGCTTTGACGTGTGTAGCCTATTGAAACACTTAAAAAGGGTAAATAAATGCATGTTTTCAAAGTCACAGTGTAATCGTTTTAAATCCAGTTTAATCCGCTTACCCGCCTCCTATCCCTACAGTATCTATCTATATATATATATAAATTCCTCCCAAGGGTTTTTGTCCTAGGAATTTTTCCCATTGGGTTTTCTCCTAGGGGGTTTTTTTCGTCCCAGGGAGAGTCAGCCAACTTTGGCTTAACTTAGCACTTTACTGTATATGTTACATTATTAATATGCTCGCTTGTACGGTTTAACCGCTATCTCTACTTCTTATATTATCTATTGATTTTCTGTGTTCTCCTTTACATCTTCTCATGTAAAGTTGCTTTGCAACAATTAACACTTGTGAAAAGCGCTAAATAAATAAAATTGAAATGAATTGAAAATAATCGGGATCATGATAGTCTAAAACATTATCATTTAAAATAACTTTTTTCTGAAAAATGTTACTTTCGTCCCCTGCTCTCCCCTATACAGTGCATTACAAGCTCTCTCTCTCTCTCTCTCTCTCTCTCTCTCTCTCTCTCTCTCTTTCTCTCTCTCTCTCTCTACCATACACTAACACTAACCATGGTGTAAGGGTGCGGTCACACTAGCATGTGAATATTTTTCGTACGTGGCTGTGGATGTGTGTGGGGAGCACTACGTCCATCTTTGCTAAGGGGACATGACCAGTAGAAATTTGTGACATGATATGAATTCGCAGGTCAGTGTTCACCAGATTTGAACTTTGGTACGCAATGAAATGCAAAATATCTTCACACAAGCTTACACTTCAGGTCTGACGCATTCGCACGTGTATGAATAAAAGTCAGTGGAATGAAAGTGTAGTGTAAACGCCCCGTAACTCATCGATGAGTCCATGTCTGTAGACTGTATTCTCCACTTCAGGAAACGTTTACTGTTACGAGTAAACCCTCCTATAATAACTCTTATACACTGTTGTTGTCTTATGCTTTATCCTTACCTGACTATTTGGCTCCAAGATGGTGTATTCAGTGTGTTAAAGGGTACTGCCCCAATAAAAAAAATTTTAACAGTGTACCAAATACAGCACACCAATAAAATGTGTGAATCAGCTATGACATTAAGTAATTGCAAACTTTTGCTTGATGTTGCATCAACATCAATAATCCTATAAGTATAGTTCAGAACAACCTTTGTATCCACCATGGAAACATAACATTGCCAAAATGTGAAATATTTGCAGTATGTTATCTTCTCTGCCATGAAATGTATTGCGCTATAATGCATTCAGTGGAATCTTACTGAATCAAAAATATAAAAATGTACCCTTAACAACTCTCAAAGCTTCACACAAACTCCTAAAAACCCATTGAAGGAATATTCCATTTTCTTAAAAGAAAAATCCAGATAATTTACTCACCACCATGTCATCCAAAATGTTGTTGTCTTTCTTTGTTCAGTCGAGAAGAAATTATGTTTTTTGAGGAAAACATTGCAGGATTTTTCTCATTTTGATGGACTTTAATGGACACCAACACTTAACACTTAACTCAACACTCAACAGTTTTTTTCAACGGAGTTTCAGGGGTCTGTGAACGATCCCAGGCGAGGCGTGGGGGTCTTGTCTGGCGAGGCGATTGTCATTTTTGACAGGAAAAATAAAAAATATGCTCTTTAAACCACAACTTTTCGTCTAGGTCCGGTCCAGCGCGACCTAACGTAAATGCGTAGTGACGTAGGGAGGTCACGTGTTACATATATAAAACGCACATTTGCGGACCATTGTAAACAATAAACTGACACAAAGACATTAATTAGTATCAGTTGACATACAACAACGTAGGAACAGTCCTCTTTCTCAACACTTGTAAACACTGGGGCGGAGTTTCGCGTTTGTCCTCAGTGACGTCATGACGTATTGCGTGGGGTCGCGCTGGCACATCACAACCGGATCTGGACGAGAGGTTGTGCTTTAAAATGTATATTTGTTATTTTTATTGTCAAAAATGACAATCGTTTTGCTAGATAAGACCCTTATGCCTCGTTTAGGATCGTTTATAGTCCTTTGAAACTCCGTTGATAAAAACTGTTAAGTGTTGAGTTAAGTATTAATTGTTGGTGTCTATTAAAGTCCATTTAAATGAGAAAAATCCTGCAATGTTTTCCTCAAAAAACATAATTTATTCTCGACTGAACAAAGAAAGACATCAACATTTTGGATGACATGGTGGTGAGTAAATTATCTGGATTTTTCTTTTAAGAAAATTGACTATTCCTTTAACTCTTAAAACATAAAAATAAATCTAACCTAATTGCTCTCATTGTGGTACACCATGCCTATTACTAACAACAAAGCCTTTATAAAAGCGAGCTCTCTTTAAAAACTTTTAAGAACCGAGACAACCTTTTTTTCCTTGGGGTAAAACACTTCTGAAGTGGAGTCCAGTCGGAGACGGATGAGCCAAATCTAATCTCCACTACCCTGTCGGATGGGTTCGAGCGAGCGAGAGAGAGAGAGAAAGAGAGAGAGAGCACGGCATATGATTAGCTCCCCAGATTAGAGTAGCTTTAGACATCTGAAGACTAATTTGGATCTCGGGGAAGACCAGAAGTACCCTAAAGCCGCCCCCCTGCCCCCATGGGTGTTCAACTTGACTAGACATCAAGGGGGGTGGATTAATTGGACATCTTGTTGTTTCTTTGGGGGATAGGGAAGGGATCGGGAAGCCGTCCGTTTAGACAATCTTCGGAGCTCAGATGAATATATGACATGGACCTGCACACAATACACCTAAGCCCATGGATGGGGCGGCCTGCATGCATCCCATGATATGGAAGGTAATGATGAAGGGGCGTGGTCATCACCCAGGTGTACTGTACAGGTCATTTTAAGATTTTGGTTTAGGCTTTAGGACCTTGTGTTGTGGGTTATAGGTGTGGCAGTTGATTTTTTTTTAGTAGACACAGAGAAGGGAACTTTTGGGACTTTTGTTGAAAGTTTGGTGTAGGTCATGAAAGTGCATTTCTTTGTTTTATTTCATCTGTGACTCCATAGACTGTTGTTATATATTTTTTATTTAATTTATAATTACAGTACACCTTTATCTTATGTTGAAGTAAATGGTGATATGCTGATTATACATTTTGCCTTTTTTTGCGGGGAGGTGAACTTAACCTAATTTCTGGGCCCAAAGTGACTCAAAGGTTTTACTGAAACGTTAGTCTTATTGATTTCTATCTGTGTCTGTTACCAATTTTAGGTGTGTCATCATCCAGACTGTCAGGAAGTGAACAATAAAACCCCTCTTCACCTGTGTGAGTCATGCGATTCTCGTTGTCATCTGGTTGAGACTGACAAAATGCACTTTGACCGACATCCACGCTTTGACATACAGCCACAAGGTAAATAATCCTACACACACACGCATCATATTATTTTCTGCCCAACACGTTTATGATTCATAAAAATTCCCTTTCTTGAAATTGGATTAGGTGCCGGCTTATTTGTATTTGACTAACATTATCTGTACCAGTGATGTTTCAAATGTTCACCTGTCCGACATACAGTATGCTGATAAAATGTATAGCATGAATGCACCCCTAGTTGTTTTTGATAAAAGCATCTGCTATGCGAATTGTAATGGTAAACTCTGTGTGTCACAAGGTTCCATCCTGGCGCGAAATGTGTCCACGCGGTCCTGTCCCCCTCGCACAAGTCCCCATTCAAATTCAGAGGAAGACGAAGAAGGAACTAGTGAACGAGTGTGAGTTAATGTTGTGCAACCTATAGACGGTTTTATCGGATGCACGAGCGTTGATGCAATACGCGTCTGGTCCGAACTTTTCTTCCGGTTTCAGATTTATTTTAATGGTCTGACTAGTTGCTAAACTGAACTCTTGAACAAATACCTCGTCGAAAATAACAAATGTTTTGGTTTTCTAGGTAATCTACGTGTTGTTTATTTTGCTTGTTATATAAATAAACTACGTTTGTTGTTATTTATTCTTAGCAGAATTTACTGGAAGTTACGCATTGACCAAGAAAGCCACTTGTTTATGTTGTTACTGCTGAAACCGTCTATATAAATTTACATTAAGGTCTATAATTGACAACAATAGTATGGCCATATCGAGGTTAAGATACGCCCGCATGTAAAGCGATCAATCAGAGCATTGGGTCTCATTCACTAAGCATGCGCACGCACAAATTTGTTCGTTAAATGTGTGTACAGACTTTTTAACTTACAAATCATGATTTAAAGCAACACTAAAGAGTTTTTGCTTTTTGCTCCCCCTACAGGTTAGAAGCGTAATTGTTCATTACCACTGTCGTAAATACTGCAGCATAGCTGCCTCTGATTGGATTGTAGGTCTGCCGTAAAGCAAGTTTTTGTAGTTTTTGGTGTTGCTTTAAAGAAGTTTTTTACCTTTAAATAATGTCTCTAAAATTATTTCAGTGATAGAACAACTTTTAACTGGTCAAATTGTACTGTTGCTGCAACCTGAGCAGCCTCCTAGTTGCTACAAGCACACTCTGAAAGTGGCGGTGGAGGGTAGGGCACACAGCCCCGCCCCTCCCCCTGCCTGCAGAAGAGTGTCTGATACCAGGCACTGTTGCACTTTTCAACCACATGGGGGAGCTGTAAGTCATTTTACATGGAAACTACATAGTGTTGCTTTAACAAAAACTTTTATACTAAAATGTATTTTAAATGTATGCAATAACGTACATTTAAGACCACATGTACACAATAATCATAAAAAAGGAAAAAAATATATAAAATATATAACACGGATATATATTATAGAGTTCTTTTTTCCTTGTTCATGATTATTGCGCACATGTGGTCTTACTGGACGTTCACACCAGACGTGGTAGAGGCGGCAAGCACGGGTGATTTACATGTTAAGTCAATGCAAAGACGCGTTTAGGCATCCTGCTGGGCGCCGTGAATGGCGCGCTCTGCGCAAATTGAGCGTTGCCGCGGGAAACGCGCGAGTTGAAAAATCTGAACTTCGGCGGATTTCCGAGCCGCGTTAACCAATCAGGACCTTGCTGTAGTTGTGACGTGATTACAAGAAGTGGGCGGAGTCTAAGCAGAGTCGCAGAAGCCCCTCCCATGAGGCGAATATCTGCGTGAATGTCTCGAATGACTAGAATTTCACACGCGAATGAAGCGAGTAAATGTTCAAGTGTCCAACTACGTGCGATTAGCGCGTTTTTGCCGCCTCAACCGCGGCTGGTCTGAACGCACAAGTTGTTCTTAGGTTTTGCATACATTTAAAATAAATTTCATTATAAAAGTTTTTGTAAAAGTTAAAACGTCCGTATTCACATTTTACGAACAATTTTTTGCTTCGCATGCATAGTGAAGGAGACCCTTACTGAAATAACAGACCAGTGTGAAAAGATGAATGAATGATGCAGTTCTTTGTCAATAAAAGGCAGTGGCTTGCATTTGTCATATACACAGATGCCATAACCTGTGCATGCGGTGTATTTTTTTCGTTCTTATCAGGGAACGCAAGACAGGAGGACTGAAGATGAAAGGAAAAGAGGGAAAGAAGCCCATACGACGCCATACTGATGTAAGTGATGCAAAGACTCATGGGAAAAGCTGCCAGAATTTCTCATAACATTTGACTAATATAAGCTTGTTTTTATTTTGGGCTATTTTATGCATTCATGAGAACTGTTTTTAAGTTTTTAAATTTTTCCTAAAATAACTGTGCTTGTTCGAAATAAGACAACTTTTTTCACATAACACGCAGGCTTATGGGAAATGCTGCAGGAAATATTTTACTTCTTACGTAGTAACATATCTAGTTTAACTGCACAAGCGCCGACTTGAATGCGGGCTTCCCTCTATGATGTCATACTGTATGTATTGCTCAGGATGTGACACATCATCTGCCCCAGAATAATGGCATAAAAAATTACAGATACCAGGATAAGACCGATATTGTCGTCTTCAAATGTTTATTGTTTGGTATACGTGACTAAGCAGTTTGTGGTTTTGACTAGTTTTGGTCTGTCGCCCCCTATAGGACCCAAGGAAGGAATGCTTCACTCTTAAGTTTGACCTGAACATTGATATTGACACAGAGATCGTTCCTGCAGTGAAAAAGAAGACGCTACGGTGAGACTTTCAGATTTATAAAAGTGATTTGATTTACAGTACTTAGTACAAATAGTTTTGATAACACTTTAATACAACTTACAGTGCATTCAATTTGATGATTCAATTTGCATTGTAGCCACAATTATTAAAGGTACAGGAACAAAATGAATTTTGTATAGCTAGTAAATTTTGTTGTGAGTGGTATAGGAGCATAAATGGCTTATTAATTTTATCAACACTAGCACAATTTTCTTCTGCTTATTTAAACGTCTTTATTGATTTTTAGAGAGGTAATCGCACCAATTTTTGAACGGAAGGGGATCGAATTTTCCCGGGTTGATCTGTTTTTGGACCAATCAAACACGCCGCTCTCGCTCCACTTTGAAGCCTATCGTTTGGGAGGACATTACCTCAAAGTTAAAGGTAAGAAATGCCAGATATTCCCCTTTAGAAAAGTCACACCATTAGGCGGCCATGTTTGCAAAGCCTCTGGGCAGTTATTTCAGTCATGCAAGACTAAATTCCTTTCTACTTGAATGGGAATAAACAGATATCTCTAAAATCACAATTAAACCTGACTAAAATATCTCTTAAGCTCAAATTGAGCTATTGGTTCTTTGAACTGGAAGGCAGGACTTTTGTCTCCAGAGCGGCCATATTGAATGTTGTATTCATAGGCATAGCAGTGCTCCATCTTGTTATAAGCAATTTCTTTGGTATTTCTTCTGAGGATTTTGTTTCAGTGACGTTGTATAAAACTTAATTGACACAATCTTCGTGGAGTTTGATGTTTTTAACATGATCTCCATCACATCACTACAACAGGAAATCTTTTCTGTCAAATTTTTCTCTCATTTGACTTTTTCTGTAAATGTTCTAGATCACCTCAGCTATTTTCATGACTAAATAGCCGTATGCTTGTCTCTCTTGAATCAGATAACGCAAACACATGTCTACACAGCTCTCACACACCCCCCCTCCTCTGCTTGCGTAATTTCTATGACGTGAGAATGTAGTCGAGCTACAGTAGTGTTAAAATGACTGAGACATTTACATTGAATCTGAGAGGCAACAGAGAGTTTCATTCATACAGAAGATTTTTACTGTGGCTTTGAATCAGATTTAAGAAAAACAATATTGAGTTTGGGATTAAACACTGTTTTTGCGAACTGGTTATTGTAAGTATTAATTTTTGTTGTTTTTAAGTGTTGTTTTCAAAAAATGTGTGGTTCATGTTTTAGCCTCAAAGGGGGAAGAAGTAAAAAAAAGATTTTGCTTAAAAAAATGCCTGTTTTTAAGGATTTTTGCATTACAATTTTTTTAAGAACATTTACAAAATTCTCATCAATGAATGGAAATTTCTCTTCTCATTATTGTAATCAAAACCTTCTGTTTGTTGTATTGTTTAGTATTTTACATCCTGTGTTATACTGCGTTTTTTGCCAATAAAGAATTTTAATAGTTAGCAGAATACTTCATTACAGTGATTATAATCTGCTAAAAATTGAATCAGAATCACTACTGAGCATAATGGGTATTTAAAAAATGGGAATTTAAAAAACAGGTAAAATGTCTACATGCAGTGTAAAATCCTAATAATTTAGGGGGAAAGTGCTTTATTGCATTAAAAAAAATATCAGAATGGAAAACAGACTTTACTTTTTTAATGCAAAGTTTAATTTCTTTGGATTTGGGGTTAAAATATCACCTGGACTTTCGTGAGTTTTTACACGAGGTAAGAAAGAAGTGCACTTAAATAAAGTGTATTTTAGTGCACTTCTTTCTTACCTCATGTATATGTGCTTTTTTAATCTTGCGTTTAATAAAAATAAAGTAAAAACAAGTCAAATGTCTACATGCATTAAAGTGTAAAATCATAAAAATTTAGGGAAAAGTGTTTTATTGTATTTTGAAAAAAGTCACAATGGAAAATAGACTTTACTTTTTTAAATGCAAAATTTTCTTTTCTTAGATTTTGGGTTAAAATGTCAGCTGAACTTTTTCACATTTACCCATGTGAAAAAGAAGTGCACTAAAATACACTTTATTTAAGTACACTAGTATATGTGCTTTTTAATGCACTAATTTTGCACTTAATAAAATATAGTAAAAACAAGTAAAATGTCTACATGCATTACAGTATAAAATCATAAAAATTTAGGGGAAAAGTGCTTTATTGTATTTAAAAAAAATATCACAATGGAAAACAGACTTTACGTTTTTAATGCAAAGTTCATTTTGTTAGATTTGGGGTCAATATTTCACCTGGACTTTCATGAGATTACCCAGGTGAAAAAAAGTGCACAAAATACACTTTATTTAAGTACACTAGTATATGTGCTTTTTAATGCACTAATGTTGCGCTTAATAACATAAAAAGAAATTAGGGGACAAGTGCTTTATTGTAATTTAAAAAATGTCACAATAGAAAATAGACTTCACTTTTTTAATGCAAAATTTTATTTTCTTAGATGTTGGGTTAAAATGTCAGCTGAAGTTTCATGAGATTACAGAGGTGAAAAAGAAGTGCACTAAAGTACACTTTATTTAAGTTCACTAGTATGTGTGCTTTTTCATGCACTAATCTTGCGCTTAATTAAAAAAAGTAAAAACAAGTAAAATCTACATGCATTACAGTTTAAAATCATAAGAATTTGGAAGAAAAAGTGCTTTATTGTAATTTAAAAAAAAATGTCACAATAGAAAATAGACTTCACTTTTTTAATTCAAAGTTTTTCTTTTGATATTGGGTCAAAATGTCACCTGGATTATAATTTAAAATAAACTTTATTTAAGTGTATTTTCATGCACTAATTTTCCACTTAATATTTAAAAAGATAAACTTATACGTATACTTAACTGTGCTGTTTTTAAACACCATTTATTTTTTACACCAAAAATTAATTTAAGTATTATTGGTATTTCCTATACTTTTCTCAAGTGCACTAAGGTACTTCTGAAGCAGAACTATACTTTTAATTATGTGTAGTGTATAACTTTTATACTTATTTAGCACAAAAAATATCAGTGTACTTTATATGTAATTTGTTGGTATTTAAGTATATTTTAGCACATTCAGGTATACTTTATTTTTTCCTGAGTAGCCCATTTTTGCTTTTTACAATCATTCTGAATTACAAATAATGTTTTAGATCTGTTTTTATTGGCTTATGTTTTAGAAATTCAAAATAATTTGACTTCAGGTAAATAAATCAGCAATTGTGAGATGTTGTCAGTATCTTGTAAATGATAAACAGCATGCACAATCATTTAATAACGTATGACCGTATGCATGTGTGTTTATGACCTGCAGCTCGACCAGGTGATGAGTTAAAGGTAGAGCAAAGCGTGAAAGATTTCCGCTCTCTCAGTCTACCCAACATGAAGCCGACAGGAGGTGGCAGTCTCTACATCCTCACACCAGGCAGTGAGGGGACTGAACTGATACTGGTCAGTATTGCTTTTCCTCTTAACCACAACATTTTATCTCATACAGGAAGTTTACTGTCTGTAGGAAGCGAATGGTTAACCAATGGTCTGCTTTTACTGTGATGGACACACTCTCACCCTGATCATGGTCTGTCGGTCTTAATGTGGTTTTTGGTGTTAAGCTCCTGTAGAAATCACTTCGTGCATCTTTCAACAACACTCAGTTGGATTTTCCCCTCACTGACACATGCACGACGTGGAGACTTGTCTCGTCTTACTCTTGTTGTTGTCAGAGGATTTTGCGTGCTTGTCCAAACATGGAGATGTCTGTGAGGAGCACAGGCCTTGGGATTGCTAGTGCAGACCCACATGGGGTCTGAGGTATAAACACATTATTTTGAGGTATAAACATTAAGATTTGCAATCAAACGGTATAACAGAATGTTTCGCTCCGGGCTGTGGACTCTTGCATCAGACCTTTGCCCAAAGGATGCAGGTTATGTAATCACCTGAGACAAGCCTGCACGTGCCTGCACATCAGTTTTCTCTCAAACACGCAGATTTGTTTTTCCTCAGCAAGACTGGACTTAATCAAGAACCACAGAGCATTACACACTGTCTGGACTCGATTTAGCATTTTTGTTAACAATTAAAGGCTGGCTGTCCTAAAAAGGACACATTTTTGTCTTGCGCAAAAATGTTTTATTTTAAGAAATTCCTCGGACAGTTTAGCAATCGTTTCGGGTCTTAAAAAAGAAAGTATTGGGGTGTGTTGATGTTCAAGTCATCTGAAGTTTATATTAGTTTTCAGTGGGATCCTTTAACTGGTAAGAAACCACACTGAACACTTGTAAGTGCTCTGTAAACCCTCTGTCTCACGTTAGCTAATATTTCATTATCCTTCACTTGTAAATAAGTTAGTGCTGTCAAAAGATAAATCACAATTAATAGCATCCAAAATAAAAGGTTGTGTTTATGTATGTTTTTATTTAACTTTATATATATATATATATATATATATATATATATATATATATATTAAAATTAGGGCTGGTAAAAGATTAATTGCATACAAAATAAAAGTTTGTTTTTGAATGATATATGTGTGTGCACTGTGTGTAATTATTTTGTAAATATAAATGAAGAGTTTGGTTCCAAAACGCAATAAATCCATTTTGACAAATTTTGGTAAAAACGTGTTTTCTATACCAAGAAAGTGACAAGATGAAAACAACTATTTTCTGTTACAAACTTTCACACAGCATCTTTAGGTTATAAAAACATAAAAAATTCAAATCCATAAGTTGATTTTCAAAGATTTATTATAAAAACTGATTATTTTTTCCACAAAATGCAATAAATCCATGACAAGTTTTTATTCAAAATGCTATAAATCTATTGAATCAATAGCCTATATAAATGTGCATTCATCTTTGCCATGTTATATTCATTTAGTTGACTAGTTGTACACACTAATTAAAAATATAAACATTAATGTCATTAATCAAAACACTTACTTTGTCATATTAAGATCACTGTCATTGCGGTTACTTGACGTCTTCGCTTAACGTCTTTCACAGCGATCGACTGTAAAATGTTTTTGGTCCTGCTCGATTTTCGTTGACTTTGAGTAAAATTATGTAAAGTTTTTCATAAGATCCTCTGGGGTCAATGTTTTAGCATGAGAAGCTTGATGCTGTCGGGAGAACAAGCACCCGTCTCCCGAGTGCCTCTCAGGGAAATTGTTAGATGCTGATGGCTTACGTTTCTTTCCCATCACAGAAAACCATCACAGGTTTAGCGATGCAATTAAAGTATTATTTTGTTTTGTTTGTTGATCACGTAGTACAAAGTAGATGAGGAAAACCAGGACTCCGTGTACTACGCGCGTCCGCCATTGTTTGTTTACATTGCGTGACTGGTGGGCTGTAATATCAGAAATGGAGTTATTGCGTTCTGTAAAAAAGTGGGAGTGGCGTTTGTCGCATTTTGGGAAAAAAGGGAGAAAAGATGACAGAATAACACGGCGGATATTGGATTTTGCGTAAAATTAAGAATTTACTTTTAACTACTGACCTGATATAATACTGATTTTGGCAGTAACTCATTTTTTTCAAAAATGGCGTTTATTGCGTTTTGGAACCAAACTCTTCAAATACACACATATGCATGTATGTATTTGAAAAAAATGTACATATATAGATAGATAGAGAGATAAAGAGATAGAGATAGAAATAGAGATATATAGATCTAGATATTTTTTACATTTATAAATTTAAAAATATAAACATAAAATATTTCTTACATTTCTTAAATGTATGTGTGTGTTTATATATACATAATAATTACACACAATACTCACGCAAACATATTATGTAAACACAAACTTATATTTTGTATGTGATTAATCTTTTGAAAGCCCTAATCAAATCTAAATATATATATATATATATATATATATATATATATATATATATATATATATATATATATATATATATATATATATATATATATATATATATATATATTTAAGCAATATCGCTCGAGTAGGAGTGTGATATAGCTCTATATCATCACGGCTGTGATTAGGCCAGAGGCAATCACAGCCGTGATGATATAGAGCTATATCACACGACTCCGAGAGCGATATTGCTTTTATACAACAGTTCGACGGCACACGTTTGAAAAACGAAAACTAGAAAACAACAACAGAGTTATTTTAAAAGGCTCTTTGTTTGAGAACTACTTCTTCCGCCACGGATTTGAGGGCGGCCAGAATGACAGGTAAAACTTTCGGCTGCTTTGAAGCTCATAACAACTCAATGGACGGAAAAGCCGTTACTTTATATTACCGTTTCTTGGTCACAAAGTGTAGTTTTAAGATTAGTTCAGTCGAGAATGTATCTGTATTATATTTAAATCTGCAGTCGATTAGTAAAGATAGCGCCTGTTTGAACGTTTGCTTAGTGAGATTCGGTACGAATGAGAACCAAAGCATGGGTGGACGTCAGTGTTCACTCGCCCCGCTGACCACCGCCCTCTCTGGGCTACATTTCTGAAAGGGATTCCCTGGCTCTCATGTTGGCCTTGTTTGTTTATGATCGTCAAAATGAGATCAAATCAGCAGTATTTGGTGTCATGATGAAACTATTACTTGTTTTTTTATTCATATTTAGTGTCTTTTGTGTTGTTATTGTTTTGGCGCGAGGTAAAAGTTAATAAAACTATACTTGTATAACGTTACTATTGCTTTCTCATTTATTCTTAACGCGATACGAGCACTCGATTATTATTATTAAACTTTGTTCTTGTCAGTACTATATAAAACAGTTTTTTAATTTATAAGTGTCAGAGAGATGTTTTTGCATGCTGCTTATAAATATACCAGTGGCGATATCTCATAACATGCTTTAATAGTCACGTCACGATAAAGTAAATGATCAATGTCCACATTTAAAAGCTGCGGTGCTTACCTGCAGTTCCACGGTGTTTTCGCGTTCTGATAAGAGATATAGCTGTTTATATTCCTCTTTCCAAGTGTTAATTGTCCACACGATGTGACAAGACATTTCTCCCATTAACTTTAACGTAACATCCAAGAGCGCTGATTTTTGACGGAATAATAACTTCCGATTGGGGATTCACAGACTGATTTATGAGCTAGTAAACTAATGAGACACACGGAGAGTGGTTCAAAACAGCACGTCATATATATGCATGTGTATTTATATACAAAATAATTACACTCGTATATTTTGCAAAAACAAAGTTTGTATGCCATTAACCGCGATTAATCTTTTGACAGTCCTAAAATAAGTATTACAGTACTGCTATTGTATATAGTTTTATATATGGTCTATAGTTTTATAGTATTGTATATAGTTTTATATATGGTCTAATGCTAAACTGTTGCTAAGCGTGATCGTGTCCATTCGCTGACATCCTCGAATCTTCCCGACTTCTTGCTGAAGGAATTCTCAATCATCTGCCAACTATTCTGCTGGAATTTTTATGAGAGCGGCTTGGTTTTGTCTGTGAGTGTGTTTGACCTGTATGTGGTAACACACCTACTGTGTCTTGCCCCTCTCACCAAAGTCTGACCTTTAGAAAGGAACCCATCACCCTTCGGATTATTGGTACGCCGCTGGCACCGCTGCACCTCTTTGAGGTTTGATTGGCCAGATCCGCCCTGGTGACCTTTGAAGCACGAGCGTTTGATGTTGCATGGTGACTTTTACCCCACTGGCAGCTGAAAGACAAGTGTCAAGAGCATGTTTTTAGGTCAAAGTAGTTCATATTTTTACATTAACCTTGCTAAATTTTTTGGTCCTCTAGTGGCCAGGTGTACAACTGAGCATAAACACAGGTGCTAAATACAACAAGAATGCAATGGCACATTAAAAAGCAGGCAAGTTACTTGGTTACTATAGTTACCATTGATGTATAGAGTTCAATTGGCCTAGATTTATCATTTTAGCAACGTATGAGTATACTACACTGTCAGATAAAACATCCCTAGCTGTCGAAAAAGTATACCTTTGCATCAAAAAAGTTAATTTTAGTACCTCTGAGGTACATGTTGGTAGCAAATGTATACATATCTTTACCTAAATGGTGCATAAATGGTGCATATTGCCCTCGGGACCATTTCTTTTGGACAATGTAGGATATAGATGCATTTGGCTCAATTGGTAGAGCCGGCCAATGTCATGGGTTCAATCCCAGAAAGCACACATACTGATAAAAGAAGTAGATTTAATGCACTGTAAGCCGCTTTGGATAAAAGCATCTCCCAATGCATTAATGTCTCAAAGCTAATGCACATGTACTAAAAGCCACCATACTCCTATTTTGATTTCTAGAGATCTTTTATTTTGTTTAAACTTCATCTCCCGAGTCCGAGACCTCAATTTAAGGTTCCCTTCACTTCACTTTTGACCCGCAGTTCAGTTGTATTCATCAAATAACATTAGATTGATTATGCTAGCTGGCATTTGGATGTCATAGTTCAACCACATAGACATAGTACAGAAGAGAGAGACTTGCCTGAACGCATTAACTGTCTGATGACCTCAGAGGTGTATTACACCTTGCAGGTAATTAAATCAGACGTTCGGTGGCCCTCAGGGGACACAGAGGTATGGGTCATAAATAATTGTATTGATGACGTGTATGCCAACTACCAAACTATATTTTATATATCTATATTTTATAGATGATCTGTACAGTTGAAGTCTTATGAATGTTAAAGTGACACTCCACTTTTTTTGAAAATATGCTCATTTTCCAGCTTCCCTAGAGTTAAACATTTGATTTTTACCGTTTTGGAATCCATTCAGTCGATCTCTGGGTCTGGTGCTACCACTTTTATCATAGCTTAGCACAATCCATTGAATCTGATTAGACCATTAGCATCGCGCCTAAAAAAAATAACTAAAGAGTTTTGATATTTTTCCTATTTAAAACTTGACTCTTCTGTAGTTACATCGTTTACTAAGACCGACAGAAAATTAAAAGTTTATATTTTTTAGGCAGATATGGCTAGGAACTATACTCTCAATCTGGTGTAATAATCAAAGACTTTAATGCCGTAACATGGCTGCAGGAGGCGCAATGATATTACGCAGCACTGGAAAATAGTTCCCTTTGGTTACTTTTAATAGCAGAGGACTATTTGAAGAGTTTGGTTCCAAAACGCAATAAATCCATTTTGACTAATTTGGGTAAAAACGTGTTTTCTATACCAAGAATGTGACAAGATGAAAACCACTATTTTCTGTTACAAACTTTCACATCTTTAGGTTATCAAAACATAAAAAAATTCAAATCCATAACTTGATTTTCAAAGATTTATTATAAAAACGAATTATTTTTTCCACAAAATGCTATAAATCTACTGAATCAATATATAAATGTGCATTCATCTTTGCCATGTTATATTGATATAGTTGAACAGTGGTATACACTGATTAAAAAAATAAACATCAATGGCCAAAACACTTACTTGTCATATAGTCATTGCTGCAGTTAAACTTGGGACCTCGTCATTTAACATTTTTCACAGCGATCAGCTGTAAAATTATGGAAAGTTTTTTATAAGATCCTCTGGGGTCAATGTGTTAGCATGAGAGAAGCTTGATGCTGTCGGGAGAACAAGCACCAGTCTCCCGAGTGCCTCTCGCGTAAATTATTAGAAGTTGATGGCTTACATTTCTTTCCCGTCACAGAAAACCACCACAGGTTTATCAATGCCATAAAAGTATTATTTTGTTTTTGTTTGTTTGTTGAAGTACAAAGTAGATGAGGAAAACCAGGATTTTGTGTACTCAACGTGCCGCCATTGTTTGTTTACGATACGTGGAATGGTGCGCTGTAATTTTTGGAGCGGATTTATTGCATTTTGCAGAAAAAGAGTGGCGTTTATTGCGTTTTGGGAAAAAAGGGAGAAACGATTTCAGAATAACACGTCGGATATTATATTTTGCGTAAAATTAAGAATTTACTTTTAAATACTGACCTGAAATAATACTGATTTTGGCAGTAACTAATTTTTTGTAAAAAATTGGGGCCCTATCTTGCACCCAGCGCAATTGACTTTGTCAGTGACGCATGTATCATTTCGTATTTTGCACTGGCGCACAGCGGGTTTTTGCCTCCACAGACGCACGTCGGCAAACTAGGGAATGAACTTGCGCTCCCTGGGCGGTTCAGCGCAAAAAAGGAGGCGTGTTCCGGCGCAAACCATCTCTTATGCTATTTTGCAGTTTCAAAAAACAATTGCGCTGCTAACCAAAAAAAACTAGTCTATAGTCAGTGGCGCGTTGCGCGTGGTTCATTATGCTATTTTAAGGGCGCATGCTTGACCATAATGTATAGTGTGCACAACGCGCATTGCTTATCTAATCTACACAGATGCAACAGTTATATAAATTGTTACAATAAAAAATATAAGATAAGGGAAATCATTAAATCATAAATTGTTACAATAAAAATATTAATACATGAGATAAGGGAAGTCATTGTGGTAAGCATTGTGATGATAGTTTTTATTTATTTTGTGTGGCAGCGTTAAACAATTATCATGCAAATAACGATTAAACTATTTTCATAAGTTTGTTGTGTGGCTGTATTACGTTTATTTTATGTAAATAATAATTAAAATGTTTTCATAAGAAACCTTAATATGTGAACTTGATTTGTAAGTGTACTTCGGGGTTGGACCGTGCTTGCGTTTCTTGTGTCCGATTTCAAAGCCCCCAAACCCTTTCAGCGGTGAGGGTGGACGCAGCGATGTCCTCCTGTGTGCCCGGCGTGCCCGATTTATGATGGCAAGTTTGGGATCCCCCCGTCTCCTGACATCATTGTAGTGCTTGGCGCAGCTGATGAGACAATTGCGGCTATTTCCTCTCACGCCTGTTTAACCGACGCTGATTTGGGCGGGTTTCTCCCATCCCCATACAAAACAACTTCTCTGTCTTTGACTGCTCTTACAAGAACGTCGGTCTCCTCGGCTGTGAACCGCTCCTGGCGTGCGCCTGGTAAATCCGTCATAATAATAGCAACCCGCCATGGAACTTGCGCCCTTGCGTTTAAAGGGAATGTTAGATAGCGTTCTGATTGGTTTATTTGACGTTACGCCCAAACCACACCTATGAATAATGAACCTACTTCAGACCAACCCCTTATTGATTTGCGCCCGGTGCAAGACTTATTTCTCCCGCCGGGAAAATAGCAACAGCGCCCAAGATCCGCCCACAAAGTCACTTGCGTTTTGCGCTTCGCACTTGCGTTTCAGATCGTTAAAATAGGGCCCTTGGTCTTTATTGCGTTTTGTTAACTCTTCATTTTCAGGCACTACGTAATATCATTGCGCCTCCTTCAGCCATGTTACAGCATATAAAATGAGCATATTTTCAAAAAAAGTGGAGTGTCCCTTTAAACCAAGGGCCTTTTGCAAATAATATATTTACTTTCTTAACATATAAAGATAAATCAGCTGAAATCCAGGTCATCTTTACTGATCATTTAGTATTATTTTGGTTGAAGAGGACATAGGAAGAAACCATGTTTTGTTTTTATACACCTGTCATTATACACATAGTTAACCACAAATGACCGTTAAGTATATATTTGGCTTTTTAAAGTGTGATTGGGTGGTCTTTCTATAAATCACTAGATTTTAATTTTTAATACCAAGACATTTACAAGTTAAGTGTTCCTTATCTACCTTATATTTCGCAAATGCTAAGTGACTGAACTTGCTGCTTGGTATTGTCGTGTGATTTTCATTTCTGTACAGCATCTTTACAACAGTAAAGATGTTAGATGAAGGTTAAGATGATAGATTAAGGTTTCACTAACATTAATATTTGCTTTTTACCATTTGTTTTGCACTGTTTAGGAAACCTAGCACTTTTAATCTCAGAAGCATGAGAATTTGTCACCAAAGCATTTAATAAGAAAATGAAGCTTTTGATCAAAAGTAAATCAGTCAAAGGAAAATCAAAGGTCTGCTTTGTTGCAAACTTTAGGAAATGAGTCGCTTCCTTTTTTTATATGAGCACACTGATAAAACACAAATCCTATTAATATAACAGCTTTTCTTGATATAAAAGTATATAACTTTTAAAGAAGGATCAAACTTTTTAGATTTTTACTAGCTGGTTTAAAAGTTTAAGTTTATATAAGTGGTGTGCATACGTTTGGCAGGTTTCTTTTTTATTTTCACAATCTCCCATTTAACCAGCAGACAATGCAAACAGTAGTAATGACTTATTTACCCGAGTTTTCAACAAAGACCCTCCATCTACCCCCCGCATGATTGATGTTCATCTGAAGTTAACACAATTAGCATGCAATTAGTTTCTGACCATTAACACTCAGTGTTCACAGACAATAGAACAAAATGTGGCTTTTGCAAAAAATGGTCTTTGTCTTCACGAGAAACTAGGATGAGCGTTAGAGATAAATCAGTGAGAATTACATTTCTTAATATAGTTTATGTCCTATATGTAGTGCATCACATAAAACACTAAAAATAAAGACTATAAATAAATGTAAACACACTTTTTAATTATTAAATGACCCCATTCTAGTAAGATTGTTTTGGAACTTTACAATATGTTGTGCAGACATAAACTATCAATGAGCAATTTATTTTTAGTATTTATTCACCTAATGTTAGTTAATGCCCGTGCAATAGTTCATGTTAGTTGTGCATTAACATATCTTAGCAGTAACTTTTTTTTGCTGAAGTTAACACTAAAGATGAATAAATAAATGCTGCAGACGTTTTGTTCATTAGTTCATGTTAGCTAATGCAGTGGTTTTCAAACTGGGGGCCGCGAGATGGTGCCAGGGGGGCCCCAGTTTTATGACATTTTATGAAATACATTAATTTATCACGAATTCTGTGCAATTAAACCTAAAAAATAAGGCTACTAACCAAAATCACTACTTTTTTGTATAATTTAATGTTTTTTTAATTAAAATGTTAAGTTTTAGAACAGTTTTTTTCACAAATTTTCTTTGGGGGGCCGCGAAGGCATGCACCATACACAAGGGGGGCCACATGCTGAAAAAGTTTGGGAACCACTGAGCTAATGCATTAACTACTGTTAACAAATACAGCCTTAGTGTAAAGTGTTACCATTGTTTTTATCCAAACATGTGTGAGCCATAAATCAAAAGTGAACGGGAAATACATTTTGCACTGAAGGTTTTCATACTTTGCATTATACAATCTTTTAATACAACATCATACTTAGTTACAAGATCTTAACTAATACTTTTATTTTGTTAGTAATGTTATTTGGGAGGGGTGTGAATGTCTGGGGATGTATTGAATGACTTCGAAGTAGATGGGAGGAGTAGATTCATGAAGTCTTTAAAAACACCTTTCTATCAGTGACTTCCGTCCATAGTTTGTCTGTCATTCTCTGGATGTTAACCGTGTGAAGTGGCGGGTTAGGGTAGTACTGTACACCCTACTGCTTGGGTCAAATCATGGTCCGTTTTGGACGCCTATCCTCATGGCACAGTTGGGACCTGCTGCACATTATTCCTGAAGGTTTGCCTGATGTATCATCCATTGAGAGTCCTCCAACACGGTGTCAGGTGAGACAGACTTTGTTGACTGCTTTAACTTCCCAGAATTGCTTGGTTTTCGTATTTGGGCGATAAAAGCAAACATTGATGCATGCTTACCGTAATCACCTGATTCACCAGGGTTCATAACCTCGGTGATGTTTGGTTTATTTCTCATTGTGGTGTGTTTACGCTTCGGCGATCATCTCGTCAATTATTAAACTTCCAGATAGCAACACTTTTGGAACTAGTATAAGTCTTTATCGGTGTTACTCGTTCGACTAATATGTGTTTTGAGGGGGTAGACGCTACGGGCCCGTGCGTAATGGAGGCTGAATGTGCACGTAATGGAAAGTTATTAGCGGCATTACACCACCTGATGGCACCTTGCGCTACACAGACAGTTTTGTCTCATCAGGTGATAAGGCCCCCTATCGTGATTGTCATTGGTTTTGATCACTGATTAATCATCTGTCCTTAAACTTCAATGGCTCTTTGTTTGATCTCTGGTTTGACTGATTCAGGTGTTAACCATGAGAACGGTAATGTGTTGACACTTAAGCAAGGCTAAAGCATTAAATGTGACCTGGTCAGAATTGTGTTTGTTTCTGGTTGGTTTTCCCGTGCTTTGTCTCATTGTCTCCAAGCTTGATTAAATGCTGTTCTTATCTTCATTAAAACAATGTTGCAAAACAGTGACTTTATTTTCCCCATGTTTACTAAAAACATTCCAAGACATTTGTCAACTTTAACATTTATTGTCATTATATCTATTTTAAGCAGGTCTTTATGTATGTAAGTTAGTGAGCTAACAGAGAAAAATGTGTCCCAACCCTGGACCTAAATGCCTGGCATGTGAATGTGCTGAAATAAGGAGTATCCGTCATAGATCATTACTGTGTTTCTTCATTGGAAAGATATTGTTTATGTTCATTTGGCTTGGCCCCGGCATGTTGAGATCTATAGTAGCGATGCGAAGTCCCAATAGTCTAGACTTGTTGTGGCACACACTGCTGTCCGGGGTTTCCCACAGTTTTATATTCCAGAGGCCATTTCCCTGTAACAGTAAGGATAAAGTTATGCTGGGAAATCACTCCTATTGAGGCCCAGGAATGCCATTCTGCTGCATTTTCATGACGTCATAAAAATAACAGAATAATGAAAGACTAATCGGTTATTTGGAATAAATTCACATAAATAATTGGTTACAGCGAAACAATTCCAGTTCTGTTGTATAATTCATAAAAGAAATGTAAAATGTGTTATTAACTCTTTCCCGTCCAACGGTTTTTTTTTTAAGTTGCCAGCCAGCGGCAGCATTTTTTATGATTTTCACAAAAGTTGAATGCGTTCCAGAAAATGTTCTTTAAATGTATAAACATACAGTATATCAAATGAAAGAGCAGACCCTCGGCTTTCAAAAAAAAAAAACATGTTTCATCCTACCTTTTTGTAACCTCTCAAATATGGGTAGGTTTCTTCAAAAACACACAATTTTGAGCAAAAAGCTGAGATAATTGCATTTTTGTGAAGGACTTTTTATAGAGATAAGATTCAGAGCGATCCTTAAAACATACACGGACATATGCCACCTGGTGGAAAATAGCGGTATTGTGGAAAGCCGGAAATACTCGTCATTGGCATGTGCGTGTTTTCTCTTAATTGACGAAATAACTCGTCAATTGCGGCGAAAGAGTTAAAGGGAGACTTAGGGCCAATCTCATTTCTCTATCTTACTCTATCATAATCGAGTGGTGTCTCATTTTTTTAGACGAACGATCTGTCTTAGCCCTTTGTCTTCGTCTTCCCCTTGCCCCTCGAAACCGAGTGAAGATGTAAGACAGATCGTTCGTCTAAAAAAATGAGACACCACTCGATTATCATTTGCGTCACCTTCCCTTGCCGCTAACTGGCTGCTACGTAAAAAGACAAGCGTTGACATAAACAAAGAAGATGCCGTCGTCTCGGGTTGTGGTTTCGATTGCCTGAGCTGAGCTCAACAAATAGCGCATAACTTAGCTGCTAGCTAGCGTCTTAACTAGCGATTCAAAACAAAAACCTTACAATTAAAACCGCTTGAAGATTTTATTAAAAGTATCATAATATAATCTCAATTAAACTGCTGAAAATAACGTTACTTTCAGTTGTGCGACTTCTTGACAGTTCGACGTTCAGCCATAAAACATCTTGATGCCGGCTCTCCTGAGAAATTCCTACGTTAACGTTTACCCCTCTCTTTCAAGTGTGGTCCTTATCACACTTCATTTCAAGGGCTATGTATCCCTACGCCTTGGCCCTAGAAAACGCCAGGTGGATGTCGACTGCTGGCTTTTTTCTGCTGAGCAATTTGGTTGCTGTGATAGTTCTGCATAGTTTATCAGTCGTTGTACGATGCACCGGTTGGTTGTTGTGATGTTTATCCCGCCCCTCCTCCACTGTGATTGGACGGCTGTGTGAGAACTGACATTAACGAAGTGAGCTTGTCAACCAACATTGAATATTTTTCAACTCTCGGCGCTCACCGCTAAATGCGGAAAAACCAACAAGTGCTAGCTTTAAAAAAAAAATGCGCTAGCTGCTCGCTTTTTTGAGAAACGCAGCACTTCCATTGGAAACAATTGAAAATATGTGCCAGCCACCGGCGTAAAAGCTTTGGTGTGCACGCCCCTAAATAAAAAAGCCCTTGGGCAGCTTGCATACAATCATAGTGAATAAAAGTTTAAATGCTAAACTCCTAAAAGTATCAGATTCATGTTCGTGCAATATTTAAAGGGCACATGGCATGAAAATTTCATGAGGTTTTAACATTAATATGAGTTCCCCCATCCTGTTTATGTTCCCCAATTGGTTGAAAACAGTGAGGGGTGTAAACCAAGCCCTGGGTAATCTGCTCTGCCTTTGAAACAAGTCAGCTCAGATGAGTCGTTCAGGAATGTGCCTCGTTGTGTTGTCAGAAGGATCGAGGTTACCCCGCCTTTCTCTGCTTTGCCTGCTTGGGTTGGATAAAAAAATTGGCAGTTTTTTTGCTTGTTTTTATGCACAAAATCACTTAAATTGTGTATTTTTGGTCTAAAAACTAGACTTATTTTCTTGGGTGGTTTGCACATCAAAAATACTAAAAACATTTTTTCTTGAAAATAATTTTTTGCAATATAAGTACCACATTTCAATGTGTCGTTTTTTATGAATCCCTCTAGCTTAAGTGTATTATTTTTCTACACTGCAAAAAATTATTTTCAAGAAAAAAAATTCTTTGTATTTTTGTCTTGTATTCAGTAAAAATAAATCTTAAATTAAGATGCTTTTTCTTGATGAGCAAAACGACCCAAGAAAATAAGTCTAGTTTTTAGACCAAAAATATCAAATTTAAGTGATTTTGTGCATAAAACAAGCAAAAAAAAATCTGCCAATGGGTTAAGCAAATTTTTCTTGAATTTTTATTGAATTTAGTGTTTAAGAAAAATGTTCAAGATTTTTTTGCTTACCCCATTGGCAGATTTTTTTTGCTCATCAAGAAAAAGCATCTTAATTTAAGAATTTTTAGATATTTTTATGAAAAACAAGACAAAAATACTACAATTTTTTTTTCTTAAATCATTTTTTGCAGTGTAGCTTAAATGTATTATTTTTCTAAACAGCCATGAAAGAAATTGCTTTGGTCCTTCATAGTCCAGTGAAAATGATTTTAAATAAAACATGTTTACACTGCAAAAAATAAATTTTTTTTTCCTGTTTTCAGGAAAAATATCAAAAAATTCCTAAATTAATATGCTTTTTCTTGATGAGCAAAACGACCCAAGAAAACAAGTCCAGCCCTTAGACCAAAAATATCAAATCTAAGTGATTTTGTGCACAAAACAAGAAAAAAAAATCCGCCAATGGGGTAAGCAAATGTTTCTAGAATTTTTCTTGAATTTAAGAAAATTTTTCAAGATTTTTTCCTTACCGCATTGGCACATTTTTTTTTCTTGATGAGACAAATGACCTAAAAAAATAAGTCTGGTTTATAGACAAAAAATATACAATTTAAGTAAATTTAAACTTAAAACGAGCAAAAATATCTTCCAATGGGGTGAGAAAAAAAATCTAAAAACAAGTTTTCTTTTTTCTTAAACACTTAATTTAAGCAAAATTTGTTTACCCCATTGGCAGATAATTTTGCTTGTTTAAAGCACAAATTCACTTAAATTGTATAGTTTTTGTCTAAAAACTATAGACTTATTTTCTTATGTGATTTTGCTCATCGAGAAAATACATCTTGATTTCTTAGTTATTTCTACTGAAAACAACACAAAAATACTAAGTAAGAAAGTCATTTTTTGCAGTGTGACATATATGGTACTTCCAGGATGTTTTGCTGGAGCCCTGCAGAGCCCCGTTTTCATATCTCCTCCCTCTTCACATGTGACTGTCTGCAGCCACACCTCTCTTTCCTCGTCCATACAATGAGACGGGATCTTCCAGTTGCTATGACGTTTGGCCCGTCCCATTCAGTAATGCAGGCAGGCAGACAGACTCAGTTGATCAGCTTTACCTCTCATCACAGGACCTCCTATTTAGCCTCTTATCTTATATCTTATCAAGTGAATAAAGCGGAACTGATTCAAAATAAGTGATCGTCCGTTTTCGCTCAGATCTTTTTGGACTTGTCCGACATTTAGGACTCTGCAGTTGCATGAACAGTGGTATTGGTGTGTGTGTGAAGAGACTTTGAAGGATCGTAGCAGCTGGCTCCAGCATGAGTCAGGGTCTGTGAAACCTTACGAAGGATTATCATGGTCTTCAACCCATTTGACATGTCGCTTGCTTCCATGGTGAGTAAAGTAGACGCTCTGGGAACCTTGTTACGCTTCATAAATTCACGGGTCATTCAATCGCTCCGCGGTCTTGCGGAAACTCCAGGCACAGCTGATCCCAGAGTGGGAATGGGAAAATACAGTTCTAGTATTCGTGCAATGCTGTTTCATTCTCTTTATATCTAAAGTATCTTACAATGCATTCAAGGTTTAAATTTTTACCCTGTGTGTCGTAAACCTACAACCTTTGCTGTACAATTCATATTTTTGGGGTCTCATTTGTTACTTTTAAGTTTATGTAAAAGTAAATTGTCGCTTGGTTGCATTTCGGTATCTGTGTAAATGACAGATGTGATGCTTTTGGTGGGATTTCATTTGATGTGGTCATGCCAATTGCCAGTTCTTGCGTACAGTACTCTTTTTGTTGAATGTGTCCTTTTTTTTACAAACATCTGTGTGTGTTATTGAGGTTTTGGTTCAGTTTGTCTCAAATAAGTGTCATCCGTTGCTGGAGGTGAACATCCTTCGTCTGGATAAAGGGACGTTTCCTGACATCTGCGTCCTCATCCTTTCTCCCAGAATCCGCAGAAATCCCCCATCAGAGCTTACTGTGTGCCTGCAGCTTTGGCCCAGTGCTCCATTTAGCAGGGGAGGCACATTGGCCAATCCGGACAATAATTTTATTTCCCACATTACTGAGAAATCTTTTTATAGTCTGAAAAAACAAAGTTTTTAGGGGGTTCTTTAAGGAACCATGCAGCCAAAAATGTTTTTCCATGGCATGGCGTTAGCAGCTCAAAGGTTAAAGATTTAGTTCCTAAGTAACACATAAAGTAAAAAATAGCTTGAATGTCCCTTTTGGATAAAAGCGTTTTAGGATTGTTACTCTACATGGTCCTGAGATAAAACAGCTATAGACAGACAACCCTTCCAGTAATTTATTTATAAACACATTACCATTGCGTTTGCAAACTTCAATACAGCTGTTTTCACAGCGGCACGGATCTGTTTGTTTAAGGAATACCATTGTTTCGTCTTCAGACCTTTCCTGTTTTGTGTACATTCCTCAAAATGTCGTAGTGCTCTGTGGAATTCGCAGGAGTTGTTAGTGTCTAATGGAATTCCCTGCGCTCTTAAGAAGGGTCGGCGAGCGCCCGTGTCTCCTGTTCGCTGAGATTACTGCTTCCTTGGATACTAAACAGCTTGTTTGTTTGTTTAACTCACTGTAAGTTGGACCACGAGTGAAGATTTGCTGGCAGAACAATGGCAGACTTAATCTCCGAGCAGGTTTGCCGGCTGCTGACTTTCTGTATGATGTCATGAGGAAACGTAGCGTTCGACTGAAGTTTATTGTTTGAGAAATCTCGGATTGTTATTTGTGATGATGTCATACGATTACAGAAGCCATTCGTCTTTTTATGATCGCAGCTGCGGTTTGATATATTTTAAATTTGAGAGAGACAACGTTTTAAGTTAAAACAATCCTTTATTTATTTATTTTTTTCAAAAATCGTTTTTGCATAAAAATGTGATGCATATCAACCAGATTGTTTTAGAATACAACTATTTTAAAGGTTAAAAGACATGAACTGTCTGACTTTGTGTTTGTTGATCTTCAATGTTTCCTAGAACCAGTTTAATTTGCTTACCCGTTCACATACCCCGATAGTATTTATATATATAAATATATATCTCTCTCAGGGGGGTTTCGCCTCCTAGGAGTTTTCCCTCTGGACTAGCCAGGAGGGTTTTTCTTTTAGGGGGTTTTTCATCCCCTGGAGAGTCCGCCACCTTTGGCTTAACTTACTACTTTACTATATACGTTACATTATTACTACGCTCGCTTTTCTATGCTTTTCCTACATCTATTAATGTAAAGCTGCTTTGAAACAATTAAAAATTGTGAAAAGCGGTATATAAATAAAATTGAATTGAATTGAACATTTATTTGCACAGTTTATTATTATTACTTTACAAACCAGAGAAAAAGCAGCTTGTATTCAGCACATGGGTGATTCCCACAAAATCCAGACCTAAAAGGTGTCCAGCATCAGATTTTTTGTAAAAGCCATTGAAGCCAATTTTTTTGCACATATAAGATTAAGGTCTGAACTTACTATAATCATTATTTTTAGAGGATTTAAAAAATATTTTCTATAGAATTATTTACATTTTTAGATTATCATTATAAAAAATTATCATTACTGCAACATGATATTACATTAAATATATGCATTTACAAACTCATGTTTCGGTAATGAGAACTAAAAAGATGTCTAGATACTATGACAAACAAAAATGTAACTTGGAGAGAAAAAATAAGAACTTTTGAAAATGTTAGTTCCTTGAGGGCTTTAAAAATGATTGAAAATTGTTGCGGAGGATGAGAAAATTGGTCTTGGACACATTTATATTCCTTATTATTGTCTCTATATTTACCAATGATCACCAAATACCACATGTTTCTTTACTGTAAATGTTTATAGTATAACATGCACTGAAGCTTTTTATTTTGTAGATTTTTTAATTGTAAATATTTCCATGTCAAAGAACCCAAACCCAGTCATGGACACGTTGCGGTAATGAAAATTTTCCCCTTAAATGTGAAAAAAACAAAATTGGTTTGTATGATGTCATTTAAAATCATGTTCAAAATAGTACATGAAGAGATGTTTGTAACTGTATGCTTCTTATTTGATACTTTTACTTTATTTACTTTTTTATCAAAAGTCAAATTTCGTGAGAATCACCCAAATATATATCTCTTAGTGCTGTTTTAAAAGTGTCCCATAATGCACTTCATAAAGTATTTTTTGAAAGTGTGCACAGCTGTAATATAAGATAAAATAAAATCTATTGGTTAGACTTATTGAGTTTAGTGGATGAGGTTTGATCGGTTTGAATCAATGCTTTTCTGCTATGTTTAGTTTCTTGTTTGCCGCCTCCCCACCTCTCTCTCTCTTTCCTCTCTATCGATCTGTTTATACATCTCAGTTTATCTCTCGCACACCCCCTCATTTACTCCACTAAAGTGTGTGGTTACTGATAACAAATCTGTCCTTCACATACTTTCTAAACTAAACCAAATTCCCACCTACTGTAAGTCTTACAATGATCTCTCTATCTTTTTCTCCTCAGAGTCAAGCCCAACGGCGGAAAGACATGACCAAGTTCCTGGGTGATGCAAACATACGATACCATGATACTCACGAAACGCTGAGCGGGTCGCTGCCAAGCGTCACTCCCGCAGGATCTCTGTCCGGTGTGGGTAACGGACCCGACAACTGGAAGAACCGTGCCACCAGTCGGTTCAGTGTGTTTTTTGGTGGTACTGCATCCGGAAAGGTAAAACAACCCCCATACGCACACACGCACGCTCATCTTTGTAATAATAGCAGGACATTTAAGAGCAGCTTCCTGTGATCTTCCCATAAAACTCTTTAAGATGAGTAAAAGAAACTGAAACTAAAAATTTGAATATATTTCAAACAATAGAAAATCAGTGCTGGTTTTCCCAGATCCCCTTGAGGCTGAAACCCGGCTTTCGTCATACCAGATGTGTGACAAATAAGCGTCCGTGACTGTCACTCACCTGTCGTGACGCACGTCCCCCATTTCACAATAAGCGTAAAACTGATTCTGTCGACTCTGAGGGGACTCTGAGTGTGTCCCATTGGGACCCTTCTGTCACAAAAGAAGGGTTAACCAGTCATCTCCGGTAGCCACTACAGGGCAGGACGGCCCATCTGTGTCTGGAGCCTTTTGTTTAAAAGCACTCAATGCAAAAGACTCGTTGTCATAAGTACACCAGCCCACCCATTAAAGGACAATAGCACACGGGCCATCAGTGAACAGCAGTGACATGAATAGATGAGCTGTAATTATAAGGTTAAAGAGATTGGGGTGTTTGGGGAAAAGCTTGGAGTATAGTTTGTTTTTGTATAGTTACTATAAAATGCAAGACTACTATACTAACTATACAGCCTTGCAAAGCATAGTTTATTTGACTCGTACGTATACGCAGACGTTTGACGCATGCGCATTGTTACAAAATGCAATACCTGTCCTGGCCTGTATACTACATACTCCTGTAGATAGACACATGTTTGACCTACGCGTCCAAAATTTGGCGATGCGCTTATATTCTAATGGTGCGTAACGCATATGCAAGAGTCCACGTCAGTGATGCGCGGGTTGATCCAAAATGAGCAGGTCACCCGCGGTTACGAGTCATCTAAAAATATTTTTAATGATATTCGGGTCGCGGTTGTCCGGGTCGTTTGAATTAAAGATGCCAGTTAACTATTTTAAAGAATTACTACTTTTAAAAAATGTGGGTCGGGTAATTTTTTTTGTTTTGCGCTCCCAGTTGCGCAATTGACCTGCGCATCACTGGTCCATGTACAGTACGCGTTATGCAAATTGCATCATTCGAATCGTTTTATAATGTAATAAAATATCATTTATAATATTATCAAATATAATTTAAAATAATTTGCGTAACACGTACTGTACGTGGACTCTCGGGTACACGTAAAAATTTTACTATACTTAAGGCGTTGTAAACCTCGTTGTGATTGTTGTGTTGAAAATCACAATGTTTGAAGCTTTTAGGGTGTTTTAGTTATGTGATTTTAAAGGTTTTTTCACTGTAAATGAAGTATTTGACAGTTTTGTGGTATTTGTTTTTTGGATTTTCATTTTTGGTGATGTGCCAGAAGGCAGTACATCTTTTGTTGATCACATAGTCCCATAGTGCTCTTTTCAGGGTTCCCACGGGTCCTTAAAAGTTTGTGAATCTGCGGGAAATGATTCAAGGCCCTTGGAAGTTTTTGAAAATATACATGCATAGATACAGGTCATTGAAAGTGCTTGAATCTATTTTATGCAAGAAGTTTTCTGGAAAAAATCCATATTATTTCCTGTGTAGTGTAGGATAATATCATAAAACTTTTTAAGCACGCATGCTAAACTGTTCGCTTTAAATGTTTATATCTTCTATATGTGAATGTTGATTCATACCAAAATGCTTTTTTGCATAGTTGTGTTTGACACATAAAAACATCTCGGGTTACGTATGTAACTGTTGTTCCCTGATAAGGGAACGAGACGCTGTGTCTCCCTTGCTATACTTCCTGCGTCCCTGTAACGCCGTCTTTGGGAATATTTCAGATAGCGATATACTTCCTGGCTCCCGCATCACCCTGTCTTTGTCATTAAGCCTCACCATTGGTTGAATTTGATATACACATTCAAGCGCTTATCCTTGGAGGCGTCCCCAAAGTGTCACTGCAGTGACGCAGCGCGAGTTCCCCCAAAAGGGAACTGTAACAATGTATCTTTAAATGTAACACAATGTAACTCTCACTTGAAATGTGTCCCCACATTAAGTCTTTGAATTTGAGGGAATTGGACCTGGAAAGTCCTTGAAAGGTCCTTGAATTTGAAGTTATCTAAGGTGTGGGAACCCTGTCTTTTGAAGAATCAGTATACTATTATATCATCATCTGAAACAATGACTGTATCATGGTACAGTTTTTCAAAGATAGGGTTCGCATAAAGTCAGTGAGATATATAGTTGTAGCTAAAGGATGGATGTGGAGAAATGATCTGTCTTTTTCTTACATTGTGTGTCTCTGTGTTTGTGTATATTAGGAGGTGGACCGCGTGGAGTTTCTTCATACTAAATTGGATGCGTACAAACTGTATGGTTTGCCCAAGAATCCCTCTCAGATAGACTTTAATAAAGACTCCTGGGAGGAGGAAGAACCAAACCTGACGATGGAGGACAGCTGGGGACAACTACTGGATGACCCAAAGGTATACAATCACAACACACACAAACACACAGGGATTGATCTGTGATTGATTGATCAGTGGTGTTGGCTAAGACAAGCTCATACATACAATGTATACTTCTTTTATCGATTGTTAGAACAGCCCAGTTTTTTTACTGTTTTTGAGTATCACATTTATTTCACTGCATCTTCATTTATTTAATCTGGCTGTATTTTTGTTCATGTTTACAGAGTTTAGATCGTCGTCAGTTTCAGCAACAAGAGGCGGTATGGGAGCTGATCCAAACAGAGGCTACGTATATCAAGAAACTAAGTGTCATTACTGATGTAAGTACTTCTGTTTTTAACGCTCTGTGGTTTTGCTAATATTAAACAACAACTTGAAACCAAAAGCATTTATTTTCACATTAAATGTCCCGGTTTCATCGTGCATGGCTCTACTGAGTGTCATTCGAAATATTAAATATTCTGCTGATGTCATCAAGGCCTTGTGGGTGGAGACATTATCATTTGTATTTTTTACGACGATTGGGTTAAAAATAATATTTTATTGATTAATGACAAAGGTTAATTAAGTACATATTCTGAATGAAGAAATTTAATATCCCAATATTGCCAAAAGAATATAGTATTGTATTTGATGCTATTCCAGACCCTTGTGTATTTTGTAATATTAACAATGAAACTATTGTACATATACGAGATTTTTTGGGGGTTGAACATTTATTGAAATAATTCTGTCGAGAGAAAATAAAAAAACAGAGAGAGTTTTTTTTTTTTTATCTTATTTTGTATGGTAAGTTTTACATTCATAAATGCAAATGGGTTCGGATTAACCCCAATATTACCCAATTTAAGGTTCAGATAAAGATTTATGTTGAAACATTTAAAGGACTTTCAAATCGTAAAGCTACCAAGACTATGGCATATTACTATGCGTTAAATTCCTCATTTTGAAAGAATTTTATAGTATACCCTCTTTATTTTTCTTTAACACTGCAAAAAATGATTTTCAAGAAAACATTTTCTTAGTATTTTTGTCTTGTTTTCAGTAAAAAATCTAAAAATTCTTAAATTAAGATGCTTTTTCTTAATGAGCAAAACGACCCAAGAAAATAAGTCTAGTTTTTAGACCAAAATTTTCTAATTTGAGTGATTTTGTGCATAAAACAAGCAAAAAAATCTGCCAATGGAGTAAGCAATTTTTTCTTGTTTTATGCACAAAATCACTCAAAGGTGCAGTGTGTAATTTGTAGAAGGATCTCTTGACAGAAATGCAAAATAATATACAAAACGAAATTATCAGTGGTGTATAAAGACCTTTCATAATGAACCGTTATGTGTTTATTACCTTAGAACAAGACCTTTTTATCTACATACACAGATGGCCCCCTTACGTGGAAGTCGCCATTTTGTGCCGCCATAGAAGCCCTTAACGGACCATTTTTTTTACTAAGTTGTCTCCGACAATGACATGTTTGTCCGGTGGTGGCTACCGTAGCTTCTCTGTGTGTTTCAAAAGCGAGTGGTGAGCAGTGGACTAAGCCGTTTGTTGCAATTCGCAACCTCAACACTAGATGTCGCTAAAATTTACACAATGCACCTTTAAATTTGATATTTTTGGGCTAAAAACTAGACTTATTTTCTTGGGCCGTTTTGCTCATCAAGAAAAAGCATCTTAATTTAAGAATTTTTTTATTTTTACTGAAAACAAGACAAAAATACTAAAAACATTTTTCTTGAAAATAATTTTTTGGAGTGAAAATGTATTCTTTTTACTTTAAATGTTATTTGTAATCCTTTACGACTGTTTGCTTACAATGTTGCTGCATTATGCTTTGATTGTATTTACATATACAAATAATTAATTTGTATTTCTAAATGTTTATCATTCAAATATTTACAATACTTTACTCTGAGTATTGTGTTGTATGTCTCCCCCTAGTGGATGTGAAACCTGATTCATTGTGTTTCCTTTCTTCAGCTCTTCATGTGCGGCCTGCTGAATCTACAGGAAAACGGTCTGCTGTGTGAGGTGGAGCCTTCGCGCCTCTTCAGCAACATCCACGACATCGTACGTCTGCACAAAACATTTTGGGTACAGGTGATGTTTCCGGTTTTGGAGAAGGCACGGCTGACACGAAGCCTGATCGACCCCACGGACCTCAAGGAGGGGTTCAGTACGGTGAGCAATGAGCTATCAAACCCAAATACATATATAGTATTAAATTTATTAAATTAAACTAAATTAACTTTTGTATTGACATGTTTTCTGGTATGGTAGCTAAGTTTTTTTGTGTGTGTGTACGTTTGCATCCAGATTTCAGCCGTATGTCCGGTACTGTATGGAGGAAGAGAGCTCTTTGGAGTACATGCGTTCCCTGCTGAGAGAGAATGAACTTTTTAAGATCTACATCACGGTAAGGATTTCATTGCCAAACTACAAATGTGCAACCTATTTACCTTTAACCACATTTTATCATTATGTGCATGTTCCTGAGAATGAACCACCAGCCTAGCTACTGTACATAAACATTAATATGCAGTAATCTGAGTATGTGATGATCAAATCTTTTATTTTCCTGCAGTGGGCCGAAACAAATGAGCAGTGCAATCGTCTGAAGCTGGCGGATATGCTGGCCAAACCTCACCAGAGACTCACCAAGTATCCTCTGCTCCTAAAAACCATTCTGAAGAAAACCGACGATCAAACCACCAGAGATGCCCTAAATAGCATGGTGGGTACCTGACGCCTCTGTATATTCAGTGTTTGCATCGACTTTTTTCACATTTCTGATCGTTGTCTGCATCTGCATGGTGTCGTATGTGGAGGGCTTCATTTACGGTGTGGACTCTCAAATGCATCAGCGACAGGAGAAGCAGAAACTGGCGGCCATTTCGGCTCGAGTGGAGTCGTACGAGGCTGTGGAGGGAGCGAGTGAGGAGGTGGAGAGGGTGAGAGCTAAACACAAATCCTTTTCACCATTTTGTGACCTTTAAATTATTAACCACCCTACACTGCAAATAGTGACTTTCTTACTTAGTATTTTTTTTTTTCAGTAAAAATATCTAAAAATTCCTAAATTAAGATGTATTTTCTTGATGAGCAAAATGACCAAGGAAAATAAGTCTAGTTTTTAGAAAACAAAATTTACAATTTAAGTAAATTAGTGCTTAAAACAAGCAAAAACATCAAGAAAAAAAATGTATTCAATTGGCAGATTTTTTGCTTGTTTTATGCACAAATTTGTTTAAATTTTATATTTTTTGTCTGTAAACTAGACTTATTTTCCTTGGTAATTTTGCTTATCAAGAAAATGTATCTTAATTTAAGACTTTTTAGATATTTTTACTGAAAACAAGACAAAAAAACTAAGTAAGAAAGTCATTTTTTGCAGTATTGGTGTGGTTGAGGCAGTACACGGCAGTATTTTGTCTTGTTTTTAATACAAATAACTAAAAATGTTTAAATCAAGATGTAATTTCTTGATGAGCAAAATGTCCTAATAAATTAAGTCTAGTTTTTAGACAAAAAATATGCAATTTAAGTGAATTTGTTTTGAATTTTGAAATAAGTTTACTTTTTTCTTAAAAACTTAATTCAAGAAAACTTTTCTCACCCCATTGACAGATTTTTTTTTTTTTTTTTGCTTGTTTTAAGCACAAATTCACTTTAATTGTAAAATTTTTGTCTGAAAACTAGACTTATTTTCTTAGGTCATATTGCTCATCAAGAAAATACATCTTGATTTAAGAAATGTTAGATATTTGTACAAAATAACAAAATAAAAATACACTGCAAAAAAAATGATTTTCAAGAAAGAAATTTTTTAGTATTTTTGTCTTGTTTCCAGTAAAATATCTAAAAATTCTTAAATTAAGTCTAGTTTTTAAAGCCAAAAATATCAAATTTAAGTGATTTTGTGCATAAAACAAGCAAAATAAAATCTGCCAATGGGTTAAGCAAAAAAAATCTTGAACATTTTTTTTAAACACTAAATTCAAGAAAAATTTAAGAAAAATTTGCTTACCCCATTGGCAGATTTTATTGCTTGTTTCATGCACAAAATCACTTAAATTTATATTTTTGGTCTAAAAACTAGACTTATTTTCTTGTGTTGTTTTGCTCACCAAGAAAAAGCATCTTAATTTAAGAATTTTCAGATATTTTTACTGAAAACAAGACAAAAACACTATTTTTTCTTGAAAATCATTTTTTGCAGTGTACTAAAGTAATTTTTTGCAGTGTGATTTTCAAGAAAAAAAATCTTAGTATTTTTGTCTTGTTTTCAGTAAACTTATCTAAAAAATCTTAAATTAAGATGCTTTTTCTTGATGAGCAAAAAGACCCAAGAAAATAAGTCTAGTTTTTAGACAAAAAATATCAAATTTAAGTGATTTTGTGCATAAAACAAGCAAAAAAAATCTGCCAATGCAATAAGAAAAAATCTCTGGAAATAAGTTAACTACTTTATGAGAAAAATTTAATTCAAGAAAATTTTCTTATTCCATTGGCATATTTCTTTGCTTGTTTTAAGCACAAATTCGCTTATATGTATATATTTTTTGTCTAAAAACAAGACTTTTTTTCCTAGGTCAATTGGCTTATCAAGAAAATACATCTTAATTTAAGAATTTTTTGATATTTTTACTGAAAACGAGACAAAAATACTAAGTAAGAAAGTAAATTTTTGCAGTGTGTCAATTTACATATTAAATCTCTCTTTGTACTGTATATCTGCAGGCTCTTAAGGAGTTTAATCGCTTTGACCTGATGGCACCTATGATTGACACATCACCTGAAGAGACGAGACAACTTCACCTGGAGGGGGCGCTCCGCATGAAAGACGGCAAAGACAACAGGGTTAGTTCATTCACACCTCCTGAAATCTTTTACATTAAAAGAAACATTTTGTAATTACCATTATAATACTGAATTAGCATTATAATACTGTTTGTATGCATGTGTGGCTGTTTGTTGTAGTGCTGTCACATGCAATTGACTCTTTTTGTGTTTTTATTCAATGGTAGATGGACGTTCATTGCTTCCTGTTCACCGATTTGCTGTTGATCACGAAACCGGTGAAGCGTTTAGAGAAGGTGAAGGTGATCAGACAGCCTCTTCTGCTTCATAACGTCGTGTGTAAGGAGCTTAAAGACCCAGGTGCGAATTTCACCAACACGCCAAGCCCAGTTTAATACCAATTCACATTTAAAGGTGGTGTGTGTGTAGATTTTAGCGGCATCTAGTGGTGAGATTGCGAATTGCAACTAACAGCTCACCCCTTCATTTCAAAACGCATATGGTAGCCAACACAGGTCAAATATGTTGTCGTCTGAGACAACAAGCTTTTTTTATTTCTAATCTGTATAATGAATAAAGTCAGACTTTTTATTTGATCAAGCTAAATTGCGTCTTTTCATTGTTAAAATATGTTTTTGATATAGCAACCAACACCAGTGCATTGTGAAGATTGTTTGGTGAATGTTGATTTACTTCATGCTATTATATAATAAACATCGCATTTGTTACGATCGGCTATGAAGTTGCATCTCTCTTTAATTTTGTTATGGTTTCTTGTTCTGCCATAGGCTCATTTGTGCTCATCTACCTCAATGAGTTCAAAAACGCTGTGGCTGCGTACTCATTCCAGGCCAACAGCGCCCCCCAGGGGCGGAGCTGGACTGACGCTATCTGCAAAGTCCAGGTAAAACATACTGTTCCTGATGACATCTCTGAAAACAAGTGAACCTCTGAAAAAAGTTTATTAATAAAGCTTTATCTGCGTGTTTTAGAAACAACTTCATCGGTTGCGCTCTGAAGAAGCGAAACGTCAGAAAGCCTGTCTGAAAAAGAAGATTGAGGAACATCAGGAAGACGAAGAGAGCTGTAACTCCACCACCAGCTCACCGCATCTCAGACACAAAGATCACAACAACAGGTACATTTACTGCAGAAGCTTGTCTTTAAAGGCGGGGTGCATGATCTCTGAAAGCCAGTGTTGATATTTGAAATCACCTAAACAAACACACCCCTACCCCAATAGAATCTGGACCTTCTTTTGAAAGACCCGCCACACACATATGCAACCCAGACAACGAATTGGGGTTACTAGACACACCCCTTACTGATTGGTCTCAAGTGTGTTTTGGTACTCGGCCCGACGCTCTTTTCCAAAGTGTTTTTCAAAAATCATACACCCTGCCTTTAATTACAGAAAGTTTTTTATTTTTAAAAAACATTTTTATTGTATTTGCTATGAAGTCCGTTTCTGCAAAGAACACTGGTAGTAATAAATTTACATGCATAACCTAACATGTTTTATTAGTATTTGCCTTACCACGATTCACAATGGTAAGCTTATAATAAAGTTGTAATAGTTGAGCTGTCGGATCAAAACTATATAAATAGTTTTTGTTTTTAATACACGTAAATATTAATACATAGAGTAACCTGCAATTTTGTGTTTCAAACAGAGATTCAAAAGTTAAATACATTTGTCATTATTATTATTAACTAAACGAGGAACTGAAGTGTCATTGTTTGTTTATTCCAGATGCGAATGAAGCGAATAAATCGTGCTATTCACGGGTAGTTGGACGCTTAAAAATTTTGAGTTAACTTGCGTCACTTGAACGTGAAATTCGTGTCATTCGTGCCTGAAATCTGCAATTATCAGATGCGAATGAAGCTAATAAATTGTGCTATTCACGCATAGTTGGACACTTGAAATTTTAGAGTTAACTTGCGTCATTAGTGCGCGAAATTCGTGTCATTCGCGCTTGAAATTTGCAATTACCAGATGCGAATAAAGCAAATTAATCATGCTATTCACGCGTAGTTGGATGCTTAAAATTTTTGAGTTATTTTGCATCATTTAGGCGTGAAATTTGTGTCATTCGCACTTGAAATTTTCAATTACCAGATGCGAATGAAGCAAATAAATCGTGCTATTCACGCTAGCTGCATACTTGAAATTTTTTAGTTAACTTGCGTTATTTGTGCGCGAAATTCATGTCATTCGCGCTTGAAATTTGCAATTATCAGATGTGAATGAAGCTAATAAATCGTGCTATTCATACGTAGTTGGACGCTTTAAATTTTTGAGTTAATTTGCGTCATTTGCTCGTGAAATTCGTGTCATTAGTGCTTGAAATTTGCTATTACCAGATGCGAATGAAGCGAATTAATCGTGTTATTCACGCTAGTTGCATACTTGAAATTTTTGAGTTAACTTGCGTCATTTGCACTTAAAATTCGTGTCATTCGCGCTTGAAATTTGCAATTATCAGATGCGAATGAAGCTAATAAATCGTGCTATTCACGCATAGTTGGACACTTTAAATTTTTGAGTTAATTTGCGTCATTTGCTCGTGAAATTCGTGTCATTAGTGCTTGAAATTTGCTATTACCAGATGCGAATGAAGCAAATAAATCGTGCTATTCACACTAGTTGCATACTTGAAATTTTTAAGTTAACTTGCGTCATTTGCGCTTAAAATTCGTGTCATTCGCGCTTGAAATTTGCAATTACCAGATGCGAATGAAGCGAATAAATCGTGCTATTCACCCGTAGTTGGACGCTTAAAATTGTTTGAGTTAACTTGTGTAATTTGCGCTTGAAATTTATGTCATTCGCACTTGAAATGTGCAATTATCAGATGCGAATGAAGCTAATAAATCGTGCTATTCACGCGTAGTTGGACGCTTGAATATTTTGAGTTTAACTTGCGCCATTTGCGCGTGAAATTTGTGTCATTCGCGTAATTTGCGCTTGAAATTTGCAATTACCAGATGAAAATGAAGCGAATAAATCGTGCTATTCACGCGTAGTTGGACGCTTGTCATAGTACATTTTGAGTACACATGAGTGCTGTCTATTGTAGTTTGTCTTGTGTGTAGTTTATGGAGAAGCATTCAGAAAAGTTTTTATTGTATTTGGTATAAATGACTTTTGACTTGAAAAAAATCCTGTACTTCTTGATTGTGTTTTTATAGATAAATAAGCTTACATTATTGTTTCTCTTTCTCAGCCAATCAGATGGCTCCACTGAAACCCTCTCGGTGATGGATATGGATGAGTCTGGATCTTCTCTAGATCCCTCCAGCATGCAAGCTGACTCATGTGGGACTCCAGAACCTGAAGCCGGTCTGTCCTCTCATCCACAGCAGAACGCCGACTTTGTGCCGCATCCGGACGGTCAGGATGGATCAGACCTAGACCCACAATGCCGCTCGATGTCAATGGACAGCGCCTATGGCACCCTCTCGCCCGAGTCCACGTTGGAAGTGCAGGGCCGAGTGGCTGCAGTTGAAGAAGAGGATTCGGAGGAGGACAAGGTGAACACGACGGCAGAAGATGAGGAGCAGGAGAATGTGGACAAGGATGACGATGAAGACGACAGAAGCTCATTCGGTTCTCAAAACTCAGTGACAGATTCTCTTAAACTCAAGCGACAACCACCAGTCCAGCGTCGTCTGCCCTTTCTGCAGAGACTCGCCATCAAATGCCTCTCGGAGGACAACCTGCTCTCCTCGGTTCAGCACAGTAACCATGGTGTTACCAGGGCAGCGACCGACTGCACCGGAATTCAGCGGAAAAGAGTGAAATGTTTAGAGGGCGTGCCGCTCAGTAGGAGTCTGTCGGAGCTCAACAGTGCTGAATCGGATGAATCTCTACCGACGGATGGAGAGACAGATGAAAGCGAAAAACTAATGTGTAGCTTACCCACTGTCATGCTTTTGGACACGCTTAAAAAAGCTAAAATAGCACATGAGGCTGGTGGTGTTCACTGCAGTGCGTCTGATGGGGAGATATCGCCTCCTAGTGGTTTGGAGAGATTGGGCCGCAGTAAACTACCCAATCACAAAAAACTCACACGGAAACAGCTTTACAGGATACGGACCGCACTGGTGCTCAACTCGACACTGACAGCTTCGTAAGTATTATTTGTGTGTGTAGTTATGTATTTCACTTGAATTAAAATTTACAGTTACATTTATTTCTATAGCACATTTTGTTCAGCTTTACAGAAAATACATTTTGAAACAAACACTAGAGTCGTAAAAAATAAACTGTATAGAAATGTTAGAAATGAATAACACAATCCCTCCAGAAAAACACGATTATGTGATTGCATGATTCAATGCATAATCAGCCAAAGTCCGCATATTTATGCGGGGGACGCATTTTTTAAATACGCCGCACTTTCGCCGCATTAATTGCAGATTTCTGCTCGCAAAATATGCAGGGCTTGCATGATTTCATAATTCCCGCATTTTCTTAGCAAAAAGTCATATATATCTTAGCAGAAAGTTGAAAAATGTTGCAGGAGTGTTAGGAAGTGACGTAATTACGCGAAGTTTTTGCAAGTTCCTGCAATTTTGACAATGAAAAGTTTTTGCAAGTTCCTGCAATTTTGACAAGTTCCCACAATTTCATTGCATAAAATTGCATAAATACAGCATATTCCATCGCATTTTTTAAGAAAACTTGCCACAAGATCAAGGATTTTTGCCCGCAACAATCACAAAAAAATTCTGCGTTTTTCTGGAAGGACTAATAATATAGTATAATTTATATAATATATTAAAATTATATAATTTAACCCCTTATCTGACGCAACCCTTTGAAAAGGTGATGTATATTTTCAAATTAATATAACTCTGGCATTTTTTGGTATTTAATATTTTCTGGCATTGGAGGTGAAAATATTAAATTAAAAATTGTTATAGCAGTTTACATTTGTTGTAAAAAATAAAATTAATGCAGTAAAGTATATATTTTATACATAAAATGATCACAAAAAAATCCCCTTTATTGGTTTTACTAACAACGGCCACTAGGTGTCAATGGTTCGCTGCATACTCTTGTAACAAATGAATGAATTACTGCATTATTATTAGTGCTAAAAGGTTTTGAAATATGAGATTACATTCTTAGACCTTTCCAATGATATATACGCTGCAAAAAATGATTTTTAAGAAAAAAATTCTTGGTATTTTTGTCTTGTTTTCAGTAAAAATATCTAAAAATTAAGATGCTTTTTCATGATGAGCAAAACGACCCAAGAAAATAAGTCTAGTTTTAGACCAAATATATAAAATTTAAGCGATTTTGTGCATAAAACAAGCAAAAAAATCTGCCAATGGGGTAAGCAAAAAAATCTTGAAACACTTAATTCAAGAAAAACTTGCTTACCCCATTTATTTGCTTGTTTTATGCACAAAATCGTTTAAATTTGATATATTTGGTCTAAAAACTAGACTTATTTTCTTGGGTCATTTTGCTCATCATGAAAAAGCATCTTAATTTAAATATTTTGAAAACAAGACAAAAATATTACGAAATTTTTTTCTTGAAAATATTTTTTTGCTGTGTATATTTTATACATAAAATGTTCACAAAAAATACACTTTTAGTGGTTTTACCAATAACGGCCACAAGGTGTCGATGGTTTGCTGCATACTCTTGTCACAAATGAATGAATTACTGCATTATTATTAGTGCTAAAAGGTTTTGAAATATGAAAACAACATTCTTAGACCTTTCCAATGATATATAGTTTGTCATGATCGATTAAAATTTACATGCAAAATATTATAAGTCGGGTGTCAGCGGGACAGTGCCAGTTTTAGTATAATTTGCATAATGTCAAGTGTCTGAAAAATGCCAAACCCATAAATTGTATTTTATTATCATGTTTCTTCTTCATAAATTAAACTTTTTGAGATTTTGTTATGGTGACGTTTCTGATTACATCCCCATTCCTTCATGAGGGTCACAATATGATTTTAATAAGAATAATAAATAGCTAATAATAAAAAAAAATGTTATATATATGCACATCTGTAGTGAACTTACTTTTATTCTTTTTCTCTCCTTACAGAGAAGTGTAGCATCTTTCTATCACAAACCGAGTGTGAGGTAAACCTGGTGGGACGCAATTCTGCAAGACGCCATTGCACTCGAACCGATGAGCTCTCCGTTCCCTCTTCAAGTCGGCATGGGTGTCCTAATGTGTCCCTTTCCCCCAAAAAAACTGCGTAGCTTTACTGTCCTTTTGTCGACAGGAGGGGTGGATGACAGACTTATTAACTTGTTGCACTTTGTAATACACAACTTTAAAGGAGGTCAAAGCTTTCAGTGGAACTCTAGGGAACAAAAGGATTAAAGTGTGAGCATTTACCCCGGGACATTTGAGGTAAAGACGGGTCATGACGGCGCATCGGAATCCGCTGAATATGAGGAAAGATTGGTGTACGTTGAATTCCCGAAACACTGCACTACTGCGCGCATGTGTGTGTGATTGTGTGTGTGTGTGTGTGACTGTGTGAATGATCCTGAACCAAAATAATCACTGTCTTTACATTCAGATATCTTGAGTAGCAACTAAAGCACGTTACAGATATACGTTTGGACCAGTGTTACTTTAATATCGCTGTCATGCTACTGCTTACACAATCACAAACCCTTGTTTAGGTTATAGATAATTTACTGTATACATGTTTTGTGGGTCAAGTTTAAATAACTGTATTGTCAGAAGCATCTGAGATCAGTTTTGGAAACCTTATCTATAGGTTGTATTCATAAACGAAATGAATATTACATCTGTGAAAAGCGCTAAAGACCATCTGCTGTGGTATCTGTCTTGAGTCCGAGGTGCTGATCTCAGTGCAGTATTCTGGTTTGTTACGTTTGAGGGTTCAGGAAAAGCTGTCTGACCCTAGATCAGCACTTACAAGAGCTTATACAAAACACTGAACATTATAAGGGTTTGTATGTGAAGGCTTCTGTAAGTTTTCATATATTAACGTATGAGTTATTTTTTTTGTAAATGTATGATCACACAGACACTGCTGTTACCAGAAAAGTTCAACTGAATTTGTCTGGTCTTCTGAATTCTCCTTTTTGAAAGATAAAACTGCCCAAAGTAAATAATATGGTGTATTATATGTTTACTTATTAGGGTTCTTGTGTTTGTTATATTTATTGAGCTTGCATTGTTTTATATATAAATATGGTCTTTAATAGTATTTCAGTTCACTGTATTGTTTTGTTGTCATTTGTCGAATTGATTTTGAAATGCTAAGAACCAAAATAACATTGTTTCCCCTATGTGAGGACGTGTTCCTTTAATGTCTTTAAAAATAAAAGACGTCTTTCTGAATCTAAAATGTTTGATGTTTTAACCACAATTGAGACCACAATTTTACAAAATTGTTGCAGTTTTTTCTTCCCCCTCCGCACAGATCCATGGGTGGGTCCAATATTGCATCATCATTTATAATGCTATAAGTTAAGGAGCACAGAACTTGACATTTATGGTATGTTTTGAAAGCGTACAGCCTTGGCTTTTCTAGCTTTCTTAACACTATATCGGTAAATCAATATAGATTAATAGTAAATTTCATATTAATATCACACAAACTAATAAAACTTAGATGAGTCATTCAGAAATATATGTTTACTGCCACCTAGTGGTCACTTTCTGCAGGTACATACATAGACAGATCCTAACCCATATGGCAAAAAATAAATTTCTCTGGCCAAATTGTTTTTCTAAATATATGCTAAATACATTGTGTAGAACGTAAATCTTAATTTAATATTTTGTTGTAACCACCATATACTAACATATATTTCAAAATCTATTTCAGGGGAAACAAATACATTTCTAATTTTATAACCCATATGGCAAAGAATATATATTTTTTGCTGGTCAAAATATAAAGGTTTTTTTTTTAAATATATGCTAAATACATTTTGTAGAACGTAAAGCTTAATTTAATATTTAATTTTAACCACCATATATTAACATATATTTGAAAATCAGGGGCAACAAATACATTTCAAATTTTACAACCCATATGGCAAAAAATATTTTTTCCTGGTCAAAATATAAAAGTTTTTATTATTTTTTTTTAAATATATGCTAAATACATTTTGTAGAAAGTAAAGCTTAATTAAATATTTAGTTGAAACCACCATATATTAACATATATTTCAAAATCTATTTCAGGGGAAACAAATACATTTCTAATTTTATAACCCATATGGCAAAGAATATATTTTTTGCTGGTCAAAATATAAAGTTTTTTTTTAAATATATGCTAAATACACTTTGCAGAAAGTAAAGCTTAATTAAATATTTAATTTTAACCACCATATATTAACATATATTTGAAAATCTATTTCAGGGGCAACAAATACATTTCAAATTTTACAACCCATATGGCAAAAAATATTTTTTCCTGGTCAAAATATAAAAGTTTTTGTTTAAAAAAATATGTTTTAAATATATGCTAAATACATTTTGTAAAAAGAAAAGCTTAATTAAATATTTAGCTTTAACCACCTTAACATATATTTCAAACTCTATTTCAGGGGCAACATTTTTAATTTTACACTCATACTGCTTTTTTCCTGGCCAAAATATAAACGTTTTTATAAAATTTAAAGTTGTAGGTATAGCTATTTTTGCAGTTGAGCCGTTTAAATTAAATTTTAATCTTTTAAACCTGTTATGTTTACAGGTTTGTAAACATGTATGTATTTTAATATATTTCAAAATATACAAAAATGACCAAAACATACAGGCCTATTGGTGAAAAATACCAATTTGTAAACATTTGTAGTCCATATATTTTTTGGTCATTTATGAAAATAAAATATGAATTATTCCACCCATGAACTCTAAATATGGCTGGGTTATTTTTGACTCACATTTGGGAAATATTGGACAAAACACACTGCTGGTTTAAAATGGACCCAATGCTGGGTTGTTTTAACCCTACTGCTAGGTTAATATATCCCATGGTTGCATAACAACAACCCCAAATTGGGTAATTTTTAACCCTGCATGTGTTTTGTCCAATATTTACCTTACATGGGTCAAAAATAACCCAGCCGTTTTTAGAGAGTGTGTTAAAATTTAAAAGGGTTTCTGTAAAATATTTTTTCAATTTACTCAAATGTATGCCTAATTCTGTAAAAAAATGCAAAATATGCACTAGAGTAGAGCTGAAGATGTTAATTTTTATAAAGAAAGCAACTTCTATAGTCTATAATTCAATGCAAGTAATACCTGGCCATCACCACTAGAGGGAACTATTGCGTCAAAAGGTGAACACATGGCTAAACATAAATTCTTAATTAATAAATGTTAAATTTATTTACGTTATAGGAAGAATTGAAAGCTACTTGTATCTTTTAATGTATTAATATATTTTGACTCTAACTTTGACAACTATGCAAACATATATTATTATATAAACACATATAATCTTGTTTACCTATATTTCAAGGAACTTTATTGGCATGTTTTTGTGCACTCTCTGTGATGCATGTTAGTTGTTGAATTTTAAGCAGCTAAACTTTATTTGAATATTTGAGAGCTGCTTTACATTTTTGGCCTGTGTAACCTAAACATTGACATCCCCTGGTCATCATGTTAAGATCCAGTCGGGCTAGTTTATTCTATGCAGACTATAAGATAGAAGTACACTTTTCAAAGAGATTCTTTGCTGCAATACCATTGAAGAACCATTTTTGGCTCTCCAAGAAACCTTCTTAAAATAAGCACGTTTTCTTACCTTTATATAGTCTTATAACACAAATAACCTTCATTTTCAAAAGTGTAATATTCATAATGCAGTACACAGCAGATATATCATTCTGGAGGTAACTTGAGATATCTGACTGTGTTTTTACATGTAGTAATCTGTTAATATAACTTTACATTCACATTTGCACAGACTTGTCTGACCTCTGTGTATGGCCGGTTGAGATGTGTGCAGGCCAAGGTGTATTTACAGGTGGATTATATCGGCTAATCGCTGGATTACAGGATGTTGACTCCACACAAGAGCTTAATCCTCACAAAAAAGGTAACGTTCCGGCCAGTGGGATTTTTCTATTAATCCCATCCTAGATCTGCCGGATTCACCACCCGATTCCCACATCTGGCCTTCTGGGGCTTATCAATGTAATCCTTCATTTTAAAAGTATTTTATTATGCTTCATCGCTGATACTCTGGACTTTAATTATAAAAATGCAGCTTTCGACTGCAAGCAAATGTAATTATACAACCTGAGTCGATTAGCTGCATCTGTACATCATGCATCTGAGGAAAAGTATACCCTGATCATTGCAGAAATGTCAGGTAAGTCTGTATATCATGCATATATTGAAAAAAAATTTGTAATAGCCTACCTGGTGTATATGTCTCCAAATGTGTGGTTTTCATTTTAGGAACCAGAATGTCAACCATCCAAGTGTCAGAAAGGTACATTTTTTATTAAAAATAATAGCAAAACAAAGAAAAACCGTTTTCACCTAATTATTGTACTCAATTTGGATACATTTTAGATATGATATATTTTATATTCAGGCCCCTGGGCTCTAAAACCTTAGATACAAGAGCCACATATTTGTATAACTTATATTTTTTAAGATAACACTTTTTGCTCACACTGTATTTATTATCCATGTCCCCAGATTCAGCGCAAACGATACCAAACTCGATGCACAGACTCCAGCAAACTCTCGCTCTCCGTGTGACAGATGTCAGAAAGCCTCCTGTAAAAAATTGTCTGTTTAACACAAAAGGGCACTTTGGCAAATCCAGATTACGAGAGCACTTTCCTTTATTAAAGCTGCCAATCCCGTTCCTGGATTAAAATCAGGTAGATGCCATTGTCCGTCTAAACAATCCTCCCTGTAAGCCCTTGGCTGCATGTTAGTGGGACAACGACACCGAACGCCCATCATTCTCTGAGTTCGCTTTAATCAACATCATCCTCTTTATAGGCCCAGGTGATTGGATTTAGGTGGTGTTTGTATGAGGAGAACTCAAAACGGAGAACTGAGGCCTATTTGCTAGGTTTACCGCTGTGAAAAACCCTTAGACAAGTAGTGGCCATATGGAGGGGCTCACCCGGAAAACAGCTGCCTACCTGTGTCAGACGGCACCATTAGATGCAGATTGACCTTTGTGTTGTCACTAAAGCTGCCGAGCCACATCTGGCATCATTAGGAACAGTGATATTTCATCAGGCTAACATGCAGATCAGAGATCAAATTGTAAAAGAAGGTCCAAAGTTGTCACTGGGGCAGTATCCTTTAAAAGGGTCCTAATAAGTACCATTTAAAGGGACACTCCACTTCTCTGAAAATATGCTCATTTTCCAGCTCCCCCAGAGTTTAACATTTGATTTTTCCGTTTTGGAATCCATTCAGCTGATCTCCGGGTCACTTTTAGCATCGCTTAGCATAATCCATTGAATCTGATCAGACCATTAGCATCACCCTAAAATAACCAAAGAGTTTCGATATTTTTCCTATTTAAAACTTGACTCTTCTGTAGTTACATTGTGTACTAAGATCGACGGAAAATTAAAAGTTGCGATTTTCTAGGCGATATGGCTGGGAACTATACTCTCATTCTGGCGTAATAATCAAGAACTTTTCAGCAGGTGCAATGATATTATGCACTGCCCGAAAATAGTCCCTTGTTACGTTCAATAGCAGAGGACTATTTTCGGGCACTACGTAATATCATTGGGCCTGCTGCAGCCTTGTTATGGCAGCAAAGTCCTTGATTATTACTCCGGAATGAGAGTATAGTTCATTGCCATATCGGCCTAGAAAATCGCAACTTTTAATTTTCTGTCGGTCTTATGCTGTGTTTACACCAGCCGCGGTAGAGGCGTCAAATGTGAGTCATTTCAATGTTAAGTCAATGTGAAGACGCCTTGATGCGTGTCTGGAGGTCTCGTGGCGGTAGACGCGATGCCGCCTCATTCGTGCGTCTAGTTTGCATGAATTAAGCGTCTGGCGTGGTATGCGTGAATGGTGCTTTTTGTGCTTTTTGAATTTGACGCAAATTTGCGGCTGACGCCCAATTGAAAAATGTGAACTTTGTCGGATTTTAGCCTCGCGTTAACCAAACAGGAGCCTGCTTGCTGCTGTGGCGGCAACCCCGCCCGAAGTCACTCATACATCAGTAATGTTTTTTTGTAACGTATGTTTGTAAATAAATGTCCTAAAATAACTAAGGCATAGTCCTGGATTAATCTAAACCCTGTCCATGAAACCGCCTCTTAACTCTTTCACCGCCAGCGTTTTTAAAAAAAGTTGCCAGCCAGCGCCAGCGTTTTTCATGATTTTCACCAAAGTTTAATGCCTTCCAGAAAATGTTCTTCTTTAAATATATAAACATACCATATGAAAGAACAGACCCTCTGCTTTCAAACAAAAAAGTTTCATCCTACCTTCAGTGGTTCTTTTGTAATCAGCTTTTGAATATGGGTAGGTTTCTGCAAAAACACCACATTTTGAGCAAAAAGCAGAGATAATTCCATTTTTGTGACGGACTTTTCATAGAGATCCCATTCAGAGCGATCTTTAAAACAGACACGGACATGCAGCCGCTTGCCAAAGGGCAATATTTCCGGGTTTAAAAAGTTGCGGTATAATAGCGGTATTGCGGAAAGACGGAAAATCTCGACATTGGCGGGGAAGCGTTTTCTCTTAATTGACGAGATATCTCGTCAATGGCGGTGAAAGAGTTAAGGGGAGTCGCACATCGGACACGCAGCTCAACGCCACGCAGCGCCGCGTAGAGTCGCGTCTAGGACAACTCGGAGGTATCGTTAACCGGAAGTGCACATTAAATAGCGCGAGCTTAGTCAGATAGCATCTACTTCAAAATGCTAAATATACGTTAGCAGCCAATGTTAATCGTTAATGATTTGGGACAAATATGATGTTATTTAATGTTAACTCATTCACCGCCAGCCTTTTTGAGAAAAGTTGCCCACCTGCATTTTTGTGATTTTAACAAAAGTTTCACAAAATTCCTTGCAGGAAAAATTATCTTCTATAAATATATAAACATACAAATTATATCAAATTAAAGAACATACCCTCTGCTTTCAAACAAACAACAAACAAACAAACAAACAAACAAACAAAATGGGGAAAAAACTTTTTATTATATATTTATTTTTTCCACTTAATTTGACCACTGAAATATGGATATTTATCTTCAAAAATACAACATTTTGAGCAAAAAGCTTAAAAAAATGCGTTTTTGTAAAGAAATTTATGTTAGAGATCAGACTCAGAATGACTATCAAACATAAAGGCAGTTCAAAATGATTTAAATCTTTTTAACTTCCGTTTTTGATAAATTGGCGGTTTGGCGCCATCCAGTGGATAAAAGCGGTATTACACTTTCACTTTGAAATTCGTCCAGAAAGGCATGCTTATTAGTTAAATATTAACTCATAATTGACGAGATAACTCGTCAATGGCGGTGAATGAGTTAAACTATGTAAGTGGAGCTCTGTGGCGCGACAGGGATTTGAGCAACTTTCTGAGTCGTAGCTTGGCGCCGTGGACAGGCGCCACCTGTCTGCACCGGTGTGCGTATACTCATGAAAAACAATGTGTTCAATTTTCTAGTTGTGTTCAAACGCTGAGCTGCGCGTTCGGTGTGCGACCCCCTTTAGGGTTAAAGATCTGTTTAAGTAATGTTTGCTTTAGCCAGCACCTCAAATAATAAATACTAATGTTTATATCATTTATTTGTTAGATGGAATCCAACTGGAAAACGTGGATTTTATCCATGTATTTTTAATTACATGTGCATGATTTAATATGTGAGCTGTTTGTCTGTGCTGTTTTCGTCCCATTAGACATAACATATGTCCCCGAGCTCATAATCATTACTTGGGTGTTTTGAAAAATGAAAGTGACCATACGGCAGAATTCATAAAAAAACAACTTTACAGAGATTACGGTTATTGTATCAGCTTTAAGGAGCTTATTGTCATTGCAGTATTGTATTTTTAAGGGGGTTAATGCACATGAAAATGAAATGACAAGCATATTACTTAATTAAATGGAAATCCATTTGGAAATCCCAGCTGGTGCAGTGTGAGCAGCGTGCTGAAGTCTGTGTCTATGACATAGCCTACCATTGGATTGGTTGTATTAAAATTCAAAGGCCAAAAATAGGACATTTTATAATATTGAATAATAATATTAAATGCAGTAATGTAAATTAATTTGCAGTGATTGTCGCTTAGAGGGATAGTTCACCCAAAAATGAAAATTGAACTCTTATGTTGTTACAAACCTGTTTAAATTTCTTGGTACTGATCAGTGGCGGCCGGTGACTTCTTATTTCGAGGGCACGTGATGCGAAGTTCATCACAAAACATGTTTGTAGCCCGACGTGTGTGGTTCGTAATTTCAAAATATGTGTTCTGCGCGTCGAGTGATGCATCGCGTGTCTTGTCAAAATAAGTGCCTGCTGCAGACACGTCTAAAGGGTTTATGATAAAAGAGATGTTCACGTTTGCCAGATACTCGCATAATCTCATGCGTAATCAGAGTTTACTGTTAAGTTAGTGTCTTGCGTGTGAACGTGAGCGTTCTTTTATCATAAACGGTTTTGATGCGTGTGCAGCAGGCAGGCACTTATTTTGACAAAACACGTGATGCACATGGTTCACATGACTCAACACATATTTTAAAAACACGAGCAACACACATGACACTCCGAACACATATTTTGAATTTGGCCCCTCGCATGAGCAGTGACGAGCCGCCACTGGTACTGATGAACATAAAGGAAGATATTTTGAGGAATTTTTGTAACCAAACCGATCTGAAGCCCCATTGACTTCCATTGTATTTTTATTTCCTACTATCCCTTTAAAGTTGCAATGATTCTTGAATGACCCTTCGCGAGTGTGCACATCATGCTATGCCAGTGGTTCTCAAACTTTTTTGGTGTGTGCCCCCCTTTTGTACGGTGCATCCCTTCGCGGCCCTCCCCCAAGAAAATGTATGACATAAAACATTCTAAAACTTACCATTTTAATTAAACAAAACATATTAAATTATACAGCGTATGGCGTAATTATGCAGCTTAAAACTACACTGTTAAACCTTACCAGGCTTTTTAGCAGTAAATTACTGGCAACAGTGTTGCCAGTAATTTACTGTCTCTGTATCATTACGGTGTCTTACTGGCAACAATGTTGCCAGTTTTATACTGTAGGTTAGGAATTACAGTTAATAACTGACAGCAGTGATTTCAGTTAATGACTGTATGGTACCACATGCTTCAGGTAGAATACTGTATATACAGTATATAAAATGCCGTACTCATTGTGGTACTCTAACTTTTGAAAGATTCTTTTTTTATGTTACTTTATTAAAAAGGGAGAAAGAATCCCAAAATATTTACACTTTATTACTGTGGCAATAGATATCAGGATCAGAGGACGGATGAACCCAATCGCAGACGAAGTCGGGGACAACAGAAAACACTTTATTTACTAACATAAAACAAAACCCACGAGGGGGTACATGACATGAAACACCGTAAGCAGACAGATAACACTAAACTTGACAAGATAACTCGGCTAGATAACCACATGAAAACGAGAACAAAACTAAATGAACCTGCACAGAACTAAGGACACAGTGACATTATATAGAAAAAAAACAATCAAGATAACAAGGGGGAACAGGTGATGGGAGAAAACCAATGATTACTAATAAGCAGGAGAACGAGGGGGCGGGGACAAGAGACAAGACACCGGAGGCACATGAAACAAGGCCATGAACCTCCACATGACTGCCAGAACTCTGCCATCATGACTCCTGCCATCATGACTAGATATAAATACAAAACAAGACTCCTTGGCAGGATCCTGACAATAGATAAATACAAATTGACAAATTATTTTAAGACACTTAACAAAATCATGTCAAATCCCACCCTAAAAAAAAACATCTGTCACTGTGACCCTCAGGTTATTTCAAACCTGCAGTAATTCAACATAATTTAAATAACCTTCTTATATACTTACAATTCAAGCATTAACAAAAATGCTCCATATAACTCAAAGTAGAAACCAGAAATTAAGCTCTGTTTTTAGCACAGGCCTACTAAAGGGTTAATGGTGCCACATGGTGATCAACAGTAAAAATTAAAAATTTGACCTCTTTGCAAAAACAAAACAAAACACCAACAATCGGAAATGCATGATAATAAGGTGTCATGGCTTTGCAATCAAAAAATGTTGCTATAATGGAAGTCAATGGGGCAAAAACAGCCACTAACAATAAATGAGGAAGAAAAAAATAAAATCTGATGCTGCACAAAAACTAAAAATTAATCAAAGCCAATGTTTGTTCTTATCGTTCACATGCCAAGACTGTCCAAAATCACTTTTTATATTGAAAATAAGTCATTTTGTGTTTTTTCCCAAATAAGTAACATCATCACGTATGATGAACTTGGCAATTAAAGAGTTACAATCATGGAATTTTGTAAATATTTGGTCATTTTGATAAGTACTGAGGTTGATTAACAGATTAATTTATATATATATATATTAATCTGATAAATTTTTACAACAGTTTCATTTAGTGGCATTTTTTGGCCACGAACAACACGAACGGGCAGTGAATTTGAACAATGCACAAGGGTTAACGTTGATAGGAGATGCTAAACTGCTAATCAGGAAGCTATTTGGAACCTTAACTTTATGTGTTTTAAAGACACTCACAAATATTTTAACAGTTTACTTACTCATTTTCAGCTTTTAAACATACAAATCCACTATTATATTGTTCAACACAGCACGAGTAAACAAACAAACAAACAAACAAGTTTATTAAGGCAAATTGGTGACACCTGCACCTGTGGATGTGTGTGTGTGTGTGTGTGTGTGTGTGTGTGTGTGTGTGTGTGTGTGTGTGTGTGTGTGTGTGTGTGTGTGTGTGTGTGTGTGTGTGTGTGTGTGTGTGTGTGTGTGTGTGTGTGTATGTGTGTGTGTGTGTGTGTGCCAGTAATTTACCAGATAATATTACAGTTATTTTCCTTAATTGGTGCAAAGAGTAATTTACTGTAGTTTATTTGTAGTGCAGCATAACTGCACCTCATATCACAGTAAAATACCTTTCACCGATGTTAAAGCTAAATACTGCCAATTTTACAGTTATTTACCCAGAAATCTACAGCAAGGTTTAACAGTGTATTATACAGTGTAAAACTGGCGACCCCCGGCACCATCTCGCAGCCACGGTCCCCAGATTGAGAACCACTGTGTTACAGGCTACAGTATTTTGGGCTAAATTAATGTCAATATGCATTAAAAGGGTGGGCCATGTGACTAGCAACAGTGAGATGAACAAGATCCATCCACAACCATTAAACATTAACAGACTGCTTATCGTGGGAATGAGCCAGTTAAATCAATACATACAAATAACGTGTCTAGAAATAGCAATAATTGAAATAAAAGTCTGGGTTATAGACAGATAGGCTATTATTATTTATTATTTAAGGTTTTTGTTTTTAACTTTGTGGACACTTTTTTTTTTTTAGAAAGAAATGCGTATAAAATAAAAAACAAATACTATATATTAAATTGGAGTATAGCTTAGTATAATTATTATAGTTGTATTAACTAAAGTAAATAGATATACTGTAGTGAATACTGTAATACTTACTATAGTAAGGTTTAGTAACACTTACTTAAAGTTCTCCGGGAACCAAAAATGGTTCTTCAAAGGCGTTACTGCCTGTTAAGAACCCTTATAGCACCTTTATTTTAAGCATGTATAATTAATATTTTTGTGATTAGATTGCAACTTAAAAAAGACTATTTAGGACTACACGATGAAATGTTTTACAAATGGTTTGTATATGTAGTGGCCACTGGAGCAAAAAGGGTTAAAGTAGGAGGCACTATGTCCGGATTTGGGTGGAGTGAACTTGGACAGTGTACACTTTTCTTCTTATTCTTCAGTAATTAGCAGTAAACCCAATGCTTCAACAGCAGCATCTCGGAGGAGAAGCCATGAGGAAGCTGCAGTAAAACAGTCAGCAATGATGGACATCAGTGAAGCGTCTTTACTGGATTACATCTTCTCCTCTGGAGGAAAAGTCAAAAATTCAGATCTGTCCAAAACATATAAAGCGTTCATAAACCATAGCGATTTGCAACTACGTGGTGAGTAAATACAAATAACTATAAACTAAAAACATATTTCTAGTATGCGTTCGCTTTAGAACCTAAACGTGACGCGACAAGGGCATTAAGAAAACGGCTGAATGGTATGGATTGCAGCGCAACGATTCGCGGCGCGTTACTTGTCGTGCGCCTTTATTCCAGTTATTTTTAATTTGACACTCTGTCTTGAAAACACAACGCTATGCGACACCTTAATGGGGACGTCAAAACGCGCGTAACAATGGAGAGGAACCGGACAGAATGCAGCGCGTTTCTTGGCGAGGCGCCTTTTAAAAGTTATTTAAAGTCTTGAATAACGCATCGCCAGTGTGTGCGACGCGTCTGTCACGAAACGCATGTGTCCATAAACAAGTTAATAAAATAGCGCAGTATGGACGCAGGATCGCGTCCTGTGCGCGCGCACCCCGTACGCTCCCATAAATGGAGTGTTATATGTGGGACCAGCATTGAAAGTACATTTTCATTCCAATATCATTATTTACAACAAATAAACCGTGCGTTTCAACACGACTGCGTTTGCTTTGCCTGCGTTCTGTTGGTTTGCAACGTGATAAAGCCAAAGTGAATGTGGCAAACATCTGGTTTAGATTAGGAATGCCCTAGAAAGGCCTCACATTCCCAAAGCATGGGGTATTTGATCGATTACAGAGGTTTCACTGAATGCTCCTTCAGTGCTCAATGATGCTCGAATGCTTCTCATGCTTTTTAAAATTTTGTCATTTCAAAAATTTGTGTGAAAATTTATTGCAGATAATCATGTTTTTACATCTGTGAATTGTATTACTTAAAATAAGAAATACAAATTTCCATCCTTTTGAATTAGATTATATCTCCTACCCCATTTCCGAACTGTTTTCCCCAAAAACATTGCAAACTTTTGTTTATTTTCTATGAAAGCGAGACATAAACTATTGTTTTGGTGCTTAAGTAAATAATATATTATAAATATAGGCCTGTTCACACCAAGAATGATAACTATAGTTATCATGTTATAGCGATAAACATGGTGACGTAAACAACATTTGGACCCCATGTATATTAAGTGATGACCGTGTATTGTATCAGTCATCTTCTTCTGTAGTTGTCAGTATCATGAAAAACAATACAAATATAGATAAACAAATAGTGTTCAACCACAAAGGTTATGACTTTTAAATACGAATGCAAATTAATTAGATTAACATGATGACTGTACTGTGTAGGTTGCATGAAAGTAGGCCAACCAATAAGCTTATAAACCATCAAACTTGTAATTTAATAATATGATGTTGCATTTAATCCTGCGTACATGTGTCAAACATAAATAGATGAAATAATTATCCATAGTGGCTTATAATGCTCAGTCCAGCTGTGATGGTGCAGTTGTGTGCAGATGTTTCAAAATCTGTTGCCACCTGTGTTCACCAATTATCATAATTATTCTCAAAGAATTACATGCACGGCATGCTTTAATAATGGTTAATATCATTTCAGTCCTTTTAAGGATGGTTAGGTTTGATGGGATCTCGTTGCTATTTACAGTGTGGGAACATGCTAGATTAACATGGACTAATACATGAGCTGAGGAATGTAAACTGTGTAGCTCACAGTAACCGGGCAGGATTTCTGCTGGTTACAATTGTTAAGTGCTGACTTCCCTTACGGTTTCCTGTTGTTTTGGATGCCGTGTTGCAATGTCATCTCTCTCTATCTTTTTCCCCTGGCAGGAAAACGGAAAGGTTGTGCAGGGGTACGCTCTTTTTTTTAAAGAGTCAACGTCCAAACTTTAATGTGGGCCAGTTGGTAACACAATTAACCCCATACTGCCTACATTATGAGGACAATTTTTTTTTGTTTTGAAGTTTAGCAACATTCCCAAATCTTCTTGTGATGTATGATGTCTGATTTGAAAGAACTAAAATGAGAAAAAATATTGTTTTTCACAATATCATTTTTCAGGTATCGTTTTTAAACTATTTGCGTGCCAAAATGTTACATTTTCAAACATTATGTGATTTTAGTTGACCAAAAACACTTGAATGAAGCTCAATCATGTTTTCATCGTGGTATTTTCATTATCTTGTCAAACATTGACCTTCAACAAGCTGGCATTGCATCTGTCTGTTACTTTGGTAACCAACTAATAATTCACATCACAGAAACTAAAGCAAAGTGCATTTATGAAGGACTTTGACTAAGAGAGAGTGAAAAAAATAAATTTTAAATGTAGTTTACATGACAGTAGTGTTTAGGGGTCCTGAAAATGGCAAAAACAGGTCTCAAAGTGCAAGTTTTTAAAAACGGCACCTTGTCATCTTCGTGTAAACTACGTAAACATGAATCTGTGATAATGGTGAAGTCATGCACATGTGTTAATTCAGTCAGGCATGGGATGGACGTCAGAATCAAAAAAAAAGAGTGGGTGGGTCCAAAAATTTCTTGGAGTTGATGCCATTTTCTCATATTCTGGTGCCTTTTAATTAAACAATTGCTTTTATAGCCTAAAAACTTGTTCACCTCAGTGCAGGGCTGGCAAAAGTAGTGAAGTTTTTCGAAAACATGAAATGGAGTTTAAATTATATGGAATGAACCAAGTGGAATGGATCAAGGCTGTAGCTAAAACGCGTAACAAAGTTTAATTTATTATGACATTCCTAGTGGGTTCAAACCAGACGCATTTGAGGTGTCAAATTCGCCTCTACTGCGCGCAGTTGGACGCTTGAACATTTTGAGTGCACTCGCTTTATTCGCGCGTGAAAGCTGTGCGTGAAATTCTAGCCATCGAGACATACACGCGGAAATTCGCGTCATGGGAGGGGCTTCTGCGACTCTGCTCGCTTTCTGTATTCACGTCACTAATAGAGCAAGCCCCCGATTGGTTAATGCAGCGCGTTTGTCCGCCAAAGTTTAGATTTTTCAGCTCACGCATTTCCCGCGGCAATGGTCAATTCTTGCCATTTGCGTGAACTAGACGTACGAAAGAGGCGGAATCGCGTGTACCCCGCCACGCAAAACGCCTGATTCACGCCGCGAGACCTCCAGACGCGTGTCAACGCATCTTTACATTGACTTAACATTGAAATCACTCGCACTTGACGCCTCTACTGCGGCTGGTGTGAATGCAGCATAACAAAAAGTGAGTGGGTTCAACTAGCCTGGGTGCCAGCCGATCTTAGCCCCGCCCACAACATTTTGAGGACGGGAAGATCGGTCTGGGGTTTCTGCGTTGAGGAGCTACTATGCTAGACCCAAAGCTGGTCGAACCAATCAAATTGTCAGGGCAGGCTTTATACGATGATGGACAGATAATCAACAGTAACGTAATGAACCACGTCACCAAAGAGCGCGTGTGTTGAATCTGTTTACAACAAAATGGCTGCCGCGGTAGAAATCAGATGTGTGGATTCTGACATTGAGTCTGTTCTAAAAGATATCGACAGAGCATTGATTTTAAAAGAGGAACAGAGAAAAGCGAGCAAGGCATTTGTTGATGTTTTTGCCGTCCTTCCTATGGGATTCGACAAAAGTTGGTCGCAACTGAAATGCAACTTGGCGTGCATGACGAGATGGATATAATTAGCGGTCGTTGCCAGCTTTTTTTGGAAGCCCGGAATCGTGGTTGCTGAATAAGTGGAGGGACATGCTAGGCCCCAATATTTTCAAGCGAACGTAATGGGTATCGTCGTGGATGAAGTTCACCTAACATACAAATGGTAAGAGATAGTCTTACTGGATGACTTAGTAAATACTTAATGTTGTGATATAAACGAAATGTTGTAAACATAGTAGGTGTTGATGTACGTTCGCTAACTCAGACTTAGTATAATCACAATGTTATAGTGTCATTGTAGCGAAAAACTAGCAGTTCAGTCAGGCTGCAAAAGACGTAATTTCAACATACGTCTCACACCCCGTTGCTCTGATTGGTCGTAGGTCTATCCAATTGAGTGCAGAGACATTTTTCGGTTGAGACACGCCTCATAGTTATAGCTCAATGGAGCGGTATCAGACTCAAATTCTGACTAGAATTGAGTATGACAACGTCAGGCTAGGGTCCAACATCATTGGTCTTAAAAAGTAGGACCAGTAGGAAACATAAGAAACATATCATTTTCCAACGCCCATGCAGTCAGGCATGCATGTGTACAAACTAAACGGTGGCCTACAGGACTGTGTTTGTGCCGCTCAAGATACTGAGTTTATTAATGCTACTCCAACAAAGTTTACTACGTTTTGCCGCTTTGTAATTCAAGGTCACTTGTAGTAATGAACCCACATCATCGTCCATCTAAACATAACTGCTCGATGCTTTGCTGTCTTGATTGTCGTTCTGTAGGAGAATGCATTTGTGCACAGGCACATTGTATTTCTTAAAGGAAAACACCACCTTTTTTCAATATTTTACTATATTCTTACCTCAAATTAAGCACTATTAGGACGGGATTAGTTTTCCAAACGACGTTTGAGTTTCAACGTGTTACTATGTTTTTACCTCAACTTAGACAAATTAATACATACCTATCTTTATTCAATGCGTGCACTTAATCTTTGTACAGCGCGTCATGAATTTGTTAGCATTTAGCCTAGCCCCATTCATTCCTTTGGATCCAAACAGGGATGAATTTAGAAGCCACCAAACACTTCCATGTTTTCCTTATTTAAAGACTGTTACACGAGTAGTTACACGAGTAAGTCTGGTGGCACAAAATAAAACGTGGTGATTTTTAAGCGAATAAAAAATTAGAACTATATTGTATGACGGAAGAGCGCTTAGTTTGCAGCACTTCGACCTCGGCGCACATAACATCATCACTCCTGACTCCTCCCCCTCTCGCTCAAATTCCCATCAATATTACTGCGCCCGAGGTCGATGTGCTGCAAACTAAGTGCTCTTCCGCCATATAATATAGTTCTCATTTTTTATCAGCTTAAAAATCGCCATGTTTTATTTTGTGCCACCAGACTTACTCGTGTAACTACTCGTGTAACAGTCTTTAAATAGGGAAAACATTGAAGTGTTTGGTGGCTTCTAAATTCATCCCTGTTTGGATCCCAAGGAATGAATGGGTTAGGCTAAATACTAACACATTCATGACGTGCTGTACAAAGATTAAGTGCACACATTGAATAAAGATAGGTATGTATTAATTTGTCTAAGCTGAGGTAAAAACATAGTAACATATTGAAAAATGGTGGTGTTTTCCTTTAACAAATAAACATCGCCATCTACTGGCCGGGAACGGATAATACTATTAAGTTTTCACGAATCTTTCTGACAGTATTGTCATTGATTTTTTTCACAAACGCTAAGAAAATATTGTTTTTAAAAAACAAAGATAAAGTATTTATATTTTTTTACTACATCATTGTCTTGTAAACATTGCCTAAAGCTGAAGGTATAGTTATTTTTTTTACACATACGTTTTCACGCAGTTTGACTCGATCGTGTACACCGGTGCTGGGCACATGTGCATTGCGGCAAATTGCGATACCGCTCTTGGTATTGCAATACAGCGCACATGCGGTTACAAAAATTCGGTGGTGTGCATACAGTACATGTACTATACTGTTGATGAAATTTGCGGCATGCTCACTGTACACTCATGCAGGCATAAACGTGTACACAGGCCTTAATAGGATACACTGCCATAAACACTAACATTAGCATTTACCGCTACTGTAGTAAAATACAGGGTGAATTATAGTTTTATTTCAACATGCAAACTGTAAAAATGAATAGGTTGGGTTAGTTAAATGTTGGAAAAGATGTTGAAATAGTGACGCATGTGTGCAGATGCAGAAGAAAGGATTTCTTTGTGAAAGTCATCGATTGCTTTTTTGGATCCTCCTCTCTGATGCAGTGAGTTTTTGCTGACTAAGCTAATGTTGCATAACACATCAAACTCCCATGGGTCGATGTCAAAGTTTATTGTGTAATTGAATAAAACTGCAGACCGAAGCTAATCTTACTGATCAATAGCTTTTAGACAAACAAACAAGTGTTTAAAGAAAAGTGAGGAAAGTTCTTCTAAAAGAGTTCATATCTCATGTTGGCTCAAACCCAAAACTTGACCTTTGGTCCCGAGACTCGTGAGAATCAATTCTGTTTGATGTCATCAACGTGCATTGTTTGCATTTTTGGGTGAACCGTTTCTTTTAAGTGTCGTTCTCTATGTTTTGTGTTTTCTTCTCAAGCCAAGAACAAATGCAAGGTCATGTTGTATCTGTAACGTGTCTCTCGAGATAAACATGCTGGGAAATTTCTCTGTCGTTGTATACTGACCAAACTTTTTTTTTAACCCCCAGCCAAATACAGAGAGGAGTTCAAAGCCATCATTGATAGAATTGCAGTGGTGAAATCTGAGAATGTAAGTAGATCTGTTTTTATTGTGATCATTAGTGCACAGTTTAATCTGTGTCAATAAATAATCATTCCACCTCTGAAATCGGATTCGACTCCCAGGCTCCCACAGTGATTCATTATTGACTCTGTGACTGGGACAGGTCTCATTTTCCCACATTGATGCTATACACACCCTTATGATATTGGATATTTCATATTTAGTCTGAGATTCTCCAAAGATGAGATCAGATTTCTGTCTGTTCCAGTGTGTTATTTTTAACCCAGTGTTGGGTCAAAAAGGGACAAACCCAGCCCATTAGGTTGTAATTTAACCATAAACTGTTAAAAATATTGATGTAGTGTCCGTGATGTCACTCATAGGTTTGTGAAGAGCTTTTTTGAAGCCAATAGTCGCAATCTTGGCATCGCGTCATCACGCATCACTCGCAGATAACCGAAAATAGGTCAAGAGGCGGGACGTGGGTGAGCTGAGGTGGCTGGTTACTAAAAACCACGCCTGCCTAGTTCAACGGTAGTGACAACAGTGGCAGTTCACCTGTCACTCAAGTGGCCACGCCCTTAATTATGCAGAACTTTAAGGCTCAATACGCACAACCGGCGCAACGTCATAGAATGTCTCTGAACAGGTTCACGCCCACTTTTGGGGGAAATCAGACTAGGTTTTCCATTGGCTTCCATTCAAAATAGCAGAACAAAGCAACGTTCGTACACAGCCGGCAGGCGTAAATAACTTATGAAATCACTCAGATTTAACATGTTGAGTAATTATCTGTCCACCCTGCCTGCCATAGAGCGCGAAAGATACATTAACATATTTAATTTGGTCAATATAAAAACATGTTCCTTTCATTCTCACAGCGTCAAATTTGTGTAACAACGCTCCCTATTGGCCAGAGGTGTCTTACCCGGACATTTACTCGTAGCCTACCTCGTCGAGTCAACAGGGAAGCAAGTGAATGATTTACTTCGTATTTGAAAGTTACTTCGTATTTATTTATTATGTCTTTATATTTAGAGTAATGAGTGCACTTTTCCGTCGAGTCATACAGCTCACTAGCTTAGAGATATTTCCAGCAATCACTGGATGGCATTGTTACACAAATTTGACGCTGTGAGAATGAAAGGGACATGTTTTTATATTGACTAAATTAAATGTGTTAATGTATCTTTCGGGCTCTATGGCAGGCAGGGTGGACAGATAAATACTCGACAGGTTTATTTATTTACGCCTGCCGGCTGTGTAAAAACGTTGCTTTGTTCCGCTATTTTGAATGGAAGCCAATGGAAGGGCTGCTTTTTTATCCCCCAAAAAGGGGCGGTGACAAAATTTACAGTCAAGTTCTCGGATGTGCCGGTAGTCCGTATACACTGAAAAAAATGTATTCATTCAATTTACTCAATTTTTTAAGTTAAGTGGTTGCAATCAGTTTATTTAAGCTACATTTAAACCAAAGGTTTTTTTCTTCTTTTTTTGTTTAAATGTAGTTTAAATAAATTGATTGCAACCACTTACCTTAAAAAATTCACCCCCCCACAGTTGTCATAAAGGGCAAAATTAGCTATATGACCAAAATATTTTTTTTACCAGGCTGTAAACATTTAATTCTGCTTTTAACATAGGGGGTCTATGGGATTGACTCCCTTGTGGAGTCAGCCTCTAGTGGCCAGTCGATGAATTGCAGTTTAAAGGATTAGTAAATTTTCTTAAAAAAAAATCCAGATAATTTACTCACCACCCTGTCATCCAAAATGTTGATGTCTTTCTTTGTTCAGTCGAGAAGAAATTATATTTTTGAGGAAAACATTCCAGGATTTTTCTCATTTTAATGGACTTTAATGGACCCCAACACTTATTAGTTTTAATGCAGTTTAAAATTGCCGTTTCAAAGGACACTAAACGATCTCAAACGAGGCATAAGGGTCTTATCTAGCGAAAAGATCAAGAGGTCATGGATGACGTATGCGAAACTATGCCCCAAGATGTTTACGAAAGAGGACCGTTCAGATGTTGTTGTATGTGGAATGAAACTAATTAATGTCTTTGTGTCAGTTTAATGTTTAAAATGGTCCGCAAATGTGAGTTTCATATATGTAACACGTGACCTTTCCACGACATTATGCAATTACTTAAGATCGCGCTGGCGAGTCACAGGACCGGAGAAAGACGAAAAGTTGTGGTTTAAAAGTGCATATTTTTTATTGTTCTTGCCAAAAATGACAATCGTTTGGCTAGATAAGACCCTTATGCCTCGTTTGAGGTCGTTTAGAGTCCTTTGAAACTGCAATTTTAAACTGCATTAAAACTGTTAAGTGTTAAAGTTCATTAAAATGAGAAAAATCCTGGAATGTTTTCCTCAAAAAACATAATTTCTTCTCGACTGAACAAAGAAAGACATCAACATTTTGGATGACATGGTGGTGAGTAAATTATCTGGATTTTTTTTAAGAAAATGGACTAATCCTTTAAGTAACTTCTCTGTTGGCTTCACGTTAAAGATCGCCAGATCAGAAGGTTGCCCCTTGAATTTAACCTATGCTGGGCTGAACAGGAAATGCTGGGTGTTAACCCATTGTTGGGTTATATATGATTTTTTTTGGGTTAAATTAAACCCACGGTTAGGTTTGTCCCTTTTTGACCCGGGTTTATAATAACCCGTAACCATGTACGACTATGTTAAACGGACAGTTCAACCAAAAATAAAAAAAATTACTTATTAAGTTCATATAACGAAAAATCTATTTTCATATCAGTTTTTGGCTCTGGTTTTTGTAAGTATGACTGATATTTTAGTTGAGTTATAGCAATGTTTTTTTAAAATAAAATATACATTTTTGGAGTGACATTGAAGTGCTGTGAAAACCCAGCTATAAGCAAAAGATTGTCTACATACAACTATCCTATATAATGTAAAGAACATTTGTCAAAATATAACCTTGATATCTTTAATATTGACCGAGTAAGGTCATGTCAAAGATTAAAATCAGGGCCGGTTCTAGATATTAGGAGGCCCTAGACAAAATTAAGGTCCCTCACACCCCTTTAATTTTTAGAATAATGTGAGAAAGTGTTTTTTCTACCCTGTAAGTTAATAAATTGATAAAATTGATGTTCAAATTTAATTAGAAATTATGCAAAACCACAAGTTACCAACATTTTAAGACATGTTAATTTTTTTGTGGATGTAGTAATTTATAAAAAAACAGTTTTTTGGGATATCACAGGATAACAGTTTTGCTTTCTCCAAAGAGTAAAATTAAAAAGAAAACACTTTGCAAAAACCCTCTCACAAAAAAATACAGACAGTTTACTTTAGGTACTTTAAAACGCCAGTTTTGTTTGCTGTTTGACTTTAAATACAAAGTTTTTTTAACTTGACTATTTTGATACCCATGCAATCGTGACCCCTTTTAACTTTGAGGGGCCCTAGGCCTAGACATTTGCCTACTCTGCCTATAGGTAGCGCCGGCCCTGATTAAAATCAATGATTAAAATCAAAATGTGATGCAACAAATCTCATTACTAGATCATGAGACTTTAACCTGGATTTATCAGACAGGTTCACATGGTTAAACAAACTATCACCAGTGATTGTAAAGTGATTTGGTCTTTTAAAACAAAAGTCTTGATTTTCAGGGAGAGAAATATCTTGTCCTTAAGAAGAAATATAAACAGCTGATGCAAGAGTCTGCTGCTGGAGGAGGAGGAGATGCAAGCAAAGATGTTCAGATCTCCAACCCGAATCCATCACAGAAACCACCAGCAGCAGCAGCAGCACAGGTGGCCTGGTGTACCGGACCCATAATAACCATTTCAGAGGTTTCAGAACCAATATGTACAGATGATGTGAGTGACTTTTATAATATTCACTTTATTTCATCATCATACCAGCGTTACAGATGTTTCATTGAATCCATCACAGAAACCATCAGCAGCATGTGCACAGGTGGCCTGGTGTACGGGACCCATGATAACAGTTTCAGAGGCTTCAGAACCAACATGTACAGATGATGTGAGTGACTTTAATAACATTTCATTAACATAACCAAAATTACAGATGTAATTAACTGTTTACAAGGATCAGTCTGTCTGAGGTTTATGCAAAGCAATGCGATGTATATTTCAGGTATATGGAGTTTTTTTCTGCCAATTTTAAATAAATAAATTCATGATTAAAAAATTATTATAGAAGACTCTATGCAAAAATATGTGCCAAAATAGAAATTATTTTTATTTCAAGTTAATAATGCATCTTCCATCAGATCTCATTTAATTTTACATTTTTGAACATATTTTGCATCAAGTTTTCTATAATGAAATGGTAACTCCTCATTTTATCATTAATTAATTTATTTATTAAATTAATTGGCAGAAAAAACTTCCATACAGGAAATGCAAATATTGATATTTTTAGTTTGTTAAGCGCTTTTAACAAATAAATGACTACTACAAATTCTGCATAATTGAAAATATATTGCGATAAGTTTTGATGAATTTACTTATATATCTTGCTGTTTCCTGATCCAACAAAACACAACAGGGAAAAAAGAAGCAAATTGTGTGAGTAATTTGAATGGTATTTCAGCCGCATTGCACAGCATAATAAATTCCTGTGTGACGAAAGTACTTTCCAAGTACCTATACACTTTAAAACACTTGTTGCGTTTAGTCAAAAAGGGACAAAGCCAGACGTCGAGGTTACATTAACCCAGATAATGTTTATATTTGACCCAACAATGGATTAAAACAACCCATCAATTTGGGTTGCAGCAACCCAGCATACAGTAGGTTAAATTATACTGATTGGGTTCGTCTAATTTTGACCCAAGGCTGTTTTGAACTTTATGCAAAATATGTGCCAAAATTTAAAATTAAATGAGATTTGATGGAAGATGCATTATTAACCCTCATATTATGTTCAATTTGACCCGTTTTGATTTTTAAGCTGTCGGATAAACCAGTTAACCTGTGATTTTATTCTTGAAATTTTGTGACTTTTTCTCATTTATGGCCATGAACATGCATGCAAAGTTAAGACATGCTGATATGTTTTGAAGTGTACCAAAATAATTTTGTAACGAATTTGAGGTTCGCGGGTCAATTTGACCCGCATTTTGTTTTGCTTCAACGCAAATGTATAGACCTAAATCAAATATATATTTTTAGTGTTTGTTGTTATATTGGTGTTTTACTATCCTGAAATGGGGGTAAAAATTTCATATACCTGAAATATGTATTGCAATGCTTTGCATAAACCTTAGACAGACTGACCCTTACACAAAGCATTGCAATGTACATTTCGATAAATTCAAATCAATATGCAAATACATATGAGAAAAAATATCAGCCTAACTTGTATGCATTTTTTAAACTGTACTATTCGAGTATTTGTCATATTCTCAGATCAGCTAAAGATAGACTGTCATGGTGAAAAACGTTTAGGGCCTCTATTAATAATTTTCCTGGATATCACTCCCAGTTCAGCGTTTCTCTTCAGACTGTTTGCTAAAGCCAGTAGCTGGATTAAAAACAACAGCATGCGATAAGAGAAAGCTTGTCAAAAACAATGGCACAAAGCAGATAACAGCGATTCAGTTGTCTTATCTTTTGCTGTAGGACTTCAGAGCTGTTATAAATGTTCATTTTTGTCTTCATACTTCAGGCAAGGAGTAAAAGGCATGTAAATACTGGTTTCTAGTTAACATTCTCTTATCTTTAAGCCTTACAGCATCTTTTGGTCATATTTTGAGGTTTGCATTTTAGTGTTGCAGAAATTTTGTATGTAGATATGCATTACTGTGTGCATAGGTTACAATGCACACGGATGCAAGATGAACTTGACATCTCCTGTGTGTTGTTTGGTAAGGCATTTGATCATATTACTTAATAATAATGTAGTATTAAACATTGGTGTGCAATATTTGTGCATGAATGAAACATCTAACTGTGACTTTGGAAAGGACCATGCAACCACGAAGCAACGTTTTAAAAACACCTTAGCAACGCCCTAGCAACCAAGCAGGACTTACATCCAGTTACATCTAGTTTACAACAATGGACGATTTTGTGCTGAAGTAAATCGCGGTAAAGCTCACCAAGAAGGTCCAGTTGAATATTTTGAGTATGAGATGATAAGGTGCTACATAAATTCATGCGTGACGCTTTCAGCGACATCAGCAGTGTAAAGATTAACACAAATAGTGTGAACTTCCTGTTAGTGTTCATTTCAACTGTGTCTAACAGACGGCAGGCACAGATGTGTGATGCATGAAAGTGCATGTATTTCTCTCTGATCATGTGAATATCTTCTTTCATCTCATATCTTATCTTTCATTGAGAGCTTGTTTGTTCTATATTGTCTATCTATCCCAGTCTCTATATGGGTTTACATCCTTCATGGTTTTACATTAGAGAGTTAAACTGCTCATTTGGCCAACAAGAACATGAGATATTTTGGAAGACCTTTGGCAGTGCATAGTGACCACGGTGCACAGACTATTAAAAATGTGTTTTTGAATCGATCATGAACGACATGAGTAAAATATAAGTTGTTAACTATTTCTTCAAAGTCAGCTGACTGATGTACAGTAAGTGTATTTTGTAATGTGCGATTTTTTTGTGGTTAGCAGGCCGACAGCTCCCTCTCGCTGCCAACAGCTGTGGAGAAACTGGAGACTCCGGCGGAGGAGCTCTCAGCATCAGATAGAGATGATGACTTGGACAAGGACTCGGGGTCAAAGGTAACTTTTTATAAGGGTGATCAATTCAAGAAACAATAACAAACTTTTATTTTAGGAGATTTAAGAAGTTTAAACAAACAATCCTTATAAAAACAATACTGGTGTACATCTTGAGACAAAAAGGTTGTGGGTTTTTACTATATGTATAATTAAACACATTTGTCTTCCAAATCGAAATGTAACATTTCA